>NC_061510.1:28322206-28407214 GCF_022539505.1 Lolium rigidum | reverse complement strand
GCATTTTAGTTTCATTATTTATGGATGACACTCCTCCCAACCTTTTGCTTACACAAGCCATGGCTAACCGAATCCTCGGGTGCCTTCCAACATTCACATACCATGAAGGAGTGTCTATTTGCAAAATTAAGTTGCTTACCGATGAGTCGAGCAAAACATGTGAAGAGAATTATTAGTGAAAGTTGATTAATCGGGGCTGGGAACCCCATTGCCAGCTCTTTTTGCAAAATTATTGGATAAGCGGATGTGCCACTAGTCCATATGAAAGTCTGTCAAGAGTAAATGACAAGGTTGAAAGATAAAACACCACATACTTCCTCATGAGCTATAAAACATCAACACAAATTAAGAAGCATTTTGAAGGTTTAAAGGTAGCACATGAAGTATTTACTTGGAATGGCAGGAAATACCACATAGTAGGTAGATATGGTGGACACAAATGGCATAGGTTTTGGCTCAAGGTTTTGGATGCACGAGAAGCATTCCCTCTCAGTACAAGGCTTTGGGCTAGCAAGGTTGTTTGAAGCAAACACAAGTATGAACCGGTACAGCAAAACTTACATAAGAACATATTGCAAGCATTATAATACTCTACATTGTCTTCCTTGTTGCTCAAACACGTTTACCAGAAAATATCTAGACTTTAAGAGAGACCAATCATGCAAACCAATTTCAACAAGCTCTACAGTAGTTCTCCACTAATAGGTTTAAACTACATGAAAAAACTTAATCATGATCTACTTGAGAGCTCAAAACAATTGCCAAGTGTCAAATTATTCAAGACAATATGAGGCATTTTCTGTTTCCAACCAAATAACCATAAGTGATGTAGCTTCCAACTTTTATCATTGAACATTAAAAGTAAAACGAAGAACACAAGTGTTCATATGAAAAAGCGGAGCGTGTCTCTCTCCCAAACAAGGATTGCTAGGATCCGATCTTATTCAAACAAAAACAAAAATAAAAGCACATAGACGCTCCAAGTAAAGCACATATGATGTGACCGAATAAAAATATAGTTTCAATACAAGAAACCTGATAAGTTGATGAAGAAGGGGATGCCTTGGGCATCCCCAAGCTTAGACGCTTGAGTCTCCTTGAAATATGCAGGGATGAACCACGGGGGCATCCCCAAGCTTAGACTTTTCACTATTCTTGATCATATATCATCCTCCTCTCTTGATCCTTGAAAACTTCCTTCACACCAAACTTCTCATAAACTTCATTAGAGGGGTTAGTACTCAAAAAACTTGAATTCACATTGGTCCTGTAGTGACACATTGCAAGAACTCAATAAAACATTAGCTACAGCTCTCCACGTCTAGAAAGCCTTGCTTAAAGTCCGCAAGAGACAATGCAAAAAACAGAGACAGAATCTGCCAAAACAGAACAGCCAGTAAAGACGAATTTTAAAGAGGTACTTCCGTTGCTCCAATCAGAAAACTCAAAACTAATGAAAGTTGCGCACATATCTGAGGAACACGCACGTAAATTGGCATAATTTTATGAGTTACCTACAGAGAAAACAGCCCAGATTCGTTACAGATAGAAATCTTTTTCTGCGCAGAAATCCAAACCTAGTATCAACCTTCGACTAGAGGCTTCACTTGGCACAACATTGCAATAAAATAAAGATAAGGAGAGGTTGCTACAGTAGTAACAACTTTCAAGACACAACAAAACAGTAGCAAAATAAACACATGGGTTATCTCCCAAGAAGTTCTTTCTTTATAGCCATTAAGATGGGCTCAGCAGTTTTAATGATGCACTCGCAAGAAATAAGAGTTAAAGCAAAAGAGAGCATTAAGAAGCAAATTCAAAACGCATTTAAGTCTAACCCACTTCCTATGCATAGGAATTGTACACAAATAAATTCATGAAGAACAAAGTGACAAGCATAAGAAGATAAAACAAGAGTAACTTCAAAATTTTAAGCATATAGAGAGGTGTTTTATTACCATGCAAATTTCTACAACCATATTTTCCTCTCTCATAATAATTTTCAGTAGCTTCATGGATAAACTCAACAATATAACTATCACATAAAGCATGTCTTTCATGATCCATAAACACATAATTTTTATCAAGCTAAAAAATAGTAGGACTGAAACTTTCAAATTCTCTTTTATCAATAATATAACAAGATGATTGATCAATCTCAAAAGATATGGGACTCATAGATAAAGTCAAGACCTCTCCAATCCCATTTTCATTAGTAGTACAATTAATATTATCAAGTAACATAGGACCATCATCTAGAGATTTATCATAAACATTTTCTACGCAAAATTCTTTAGTACCATGCATTTCGACATTAGGCACAAACAAAGCATTATCATAAGATTTATCAAAGTAGCATGGATTATAATAGATAACAGGAGCATAATTATTCTCACAAGTTTTACTCATAGGGAATATTTCAAGAGAATCCACAGGAACATAACATTCATCCGCATTTGGTAAGCATGGAGGACAATCAAATAGTGTAAGAGATAAAGAGTTACTCTCATTAGAAGGTTGGCATGGGTAGCTAATCCATTCTTCCTCCTTTTGTTCATCACTCTCCTCTTCTTTTTCATCCAATGAGCTTTCGGGTTCATCAATTTCCTCCTCTTTTTCATCCAATGAGCTTTCGGGTTCATCAATTTCTTCTTCCACAGGTCCCCGCAAATTGTGAGTGCATTCTTGTGCATTAATGAGTCTCTCTTTATAATCAATGATATAAGGATTATCAGTGTAACTTTCATTGCAAAAATTAAGGATAGAAGAGACATAATCTTTAAGGTCCTTACAAACAACACAAGTTTCATAATTTCTAGCAATGAAGGATTCGATCTCAGAAGCTCCCATAAACAAAACAAATTGTTCTACTTCTTCGAACCCAAAATGAATATAGCTATTCCAATTATAGTTCTTAATTAAAACTTCCTCACTAAAGCCACATTGAAATTTAAGATGTTTAGTATCCTGTTTAGAGCAACAGTTTATATCATGGCGTTTAAGCAAGATTTTAGCAATTGTATTCAATTTTTCTATCACAACACTCATCACTTTTCCCGCTCTTGATTCTCTATAATTATTATATAATTCAATAAGCTCCAAATAGGTTGTAGGTTCTCCCATAATAGCAGTTTTTAATTTTTAGGTTTTTCGAATTTTTATGGATTTTTGGGTATATAGGGAAAATAAAACAAGACAAAAAGAAACTAGGCAAAAGTAAACTAAGCAAAATAATACTAGACAGAAATAAACTAAGCACAAGTAAACTAAACAAAAGTAAACTAAGCAAAACAAAATAACATAAAATAGAGAGAGAGGTGGAGTGTACTCCCCAGGTGAACTTATGAGTAGAGCTATGCCTCCCCGGCAACGGCGCCAGAAAACGGTCTTGATAACCCACAAGTATAGGGGATCGTAGCAGTCTTCGAGGGAAGTAAAACCCAAATTTATTGATTCGACACAAGGGGAGGTAAAGAATACTTATAAGCCTTAACAACTGAGTTGTCAATTCAGCTACACCTGGAAAAGCACTAGTAACAGGGGTGATGTGAAAGTAGCAGTGATATGAGAGCAGTAGTAATAGTAACACAACAATAGTAATAGTAATACGAGAGCAATGGCACCAGAAAATAGTTGATACTACTTCCAATGACATGTAGAACGAGTATATGATGATGAAAGATGGACCGGGGTTCCCAGCTATCTACACTAGTGGCAACTCTCCAATAACAAGTGTTGGGTGAACAAATTACGATCGGGCAATTGATAGGATTGAAATAGCATTAAGACGGAACATCAAGATCATTAATCATGTAGGCATGTTTTCCATATATAGTCATACGTGCTCGCAATGAGAAACTTGTACAACATCTTTTGTCCTACCAGCCGGTGGCAGCCGGGCCTCAAGGGAATCTACTGGAAATTAAGGCACTCCTTTTAATAGAGCAATGGAGCAAAGCATTAACACTCCGTGAAAACATGTGATCCTCATATCTAAGCCTTTCCCTCCAGTTGTCCCAATTTCTGTCACTTTGGGGCCTTTGGTTCCGGACATAGACATGTGCATACAACTTGTAGATACAATCTAAGCAATAAGTATAGAGCTCAAATCTAAGATCATGCCACTCGGGCCCTAGTGACAAGCATTAAACACAACAAGATTGCAGACAACAATAACTTCATAAACTTTGTAGATAGACAATCATAACGTAACAATCCATCGGATCCCGACAAACACAACACCAATTACATCAGATGAATCTCAATCATGTAAGGCAGCTCATGAGATCATTGTATTGAAGTACATGGGGGAGAGAATACCAACTAGCTACAGCTAGAACCCGTAGTCCATGGGGGAACTACTCACGGAGCATGATGGAGGCGATGGCGTTGATGGAGATGGCTTCCGGGGGCACTTCCCCGTCCCGGCAGTGTGCCGGAACAGAGACTTCTGTCCCCCGAAACGGAGTTTCGCGATGGTGGCGGCGCCCCTGGAGTCTTTCTGTAGTTTCGTTAATTCGTATCGCATTTTTAGGTCGAAAGGGCTTATATAGGCGAAAAGACGGAGTCGGAGGGGCGCCAGGGCTCCCTCCCCACAGGCCGGCGCGGCCAGGGGCTGGCCCGCGCGGCCCTATGGTGTGGGGGCCCTAGGCCTCCCCTCTGACTCCCCTTCGGTGTCCTGGTACGTCTCGGTGAATTATGATGTTTGGTCTTCGTTTCGTCGAATTCCGAGAATATTGCCCGAACAGCCTTTCTGGAACCAAAAACAGCAGAAAACAGGGACTGGCACTGTGGCATCTTGTTAATAGATTAGTTCCGGAAAACGCATAAAATCATCATAAGGTGCAAGCAAAACATGTAAGTATTGTCATAAAACAAGCATGGAACATCAGAAATTATGGATACGTTGGAGACGTATCAGCCGACGCTCCCGATGGGAGTAAGAGCCAATGGTAGGGGCCCCAAACGATCTGTTCGGGTGATAGGGCCTGGATTGAAAAAAGGTAGAAAACCTGATTAGATTTTTATTCATAATTCAAAAGCAACCCTAAGAGCTGTCGAATAATAAAAAGCAATTGTATCCTAAGCATAGAAGCGTCGCAACTGTGCGATGTTCCATGGATTCCCGACGTCTTTTCCTGAAGCCGGGTTTTTGAGCCGATATGCTCCTCCTGGTATCACTTCACTGACGATGTATGGTCCTTCCCATGGGGATTCAAGTTTCAAAGGTCTTTCTTGCTTCAGCCGAAGTACCATATCCCCGACATTAAAGCTTCGACTGCGTATTCGTCGGCTGTGATAATTTCTTAACGCCTGTTGGTATATCGTTGTTCTTGCCAAGGCAATATTTCGTGCCTCGTCGAGGAGGTCTACAGCATCCTGTAGCGCGATATTGGAAGAGGATTCCGTGTATGCTGTCACCCGAGGAGCTTCAAACCGAACGTCGGCTGGTAGAACTGCTTCGGCTCCATGCACCAAGAAGAACGGGGTGTACTGAGTCGACCTGTTAGGTGTGGTACGCAAACTCCAGAGCACGGATGGTAACTCCTCGACCCAGGCTCCAGCTGCACCTGTAAGGCATTTCTTGAGGCCATCCCCTATGAGACCGTTGATCCTTTCCACCTGGCCGTTGGTATGTGGGTGGGCCACTGATGCAAACTTCAATTTGATTCCTCCGTCATCACAGAATTTTCGGAACTCCTTGGAATCAAAGTTAGATCCATTGTCTGTGACGATACTATGGGGCATACCAAATCAACAAGTTATTCCTCCGAAAAACCGAACTCGCTGTTTCGGCTTTCAGGTTTCGAACGGGTACTGCCTCGATCCACTTGGTGAACTTGTCGACTGCGACCAATAAATACGTGTGCCCTCCAGGCGACGACCTCGGTGGTGGTCCAACTTGATCGAGTCCCCACTGAACAAAGGGCCATGCCAGAGGTATTGTCATTAGATCTGTCGCAGGGGCGTGCGGTTTTGGAGAAAAGCGCTGACAGGGGTCACATCTCATAACTAGATCTCGAGCATCCGACGCTGCCGTCGGCCAGTAAAATCCTGCCCTGAAGGCTTTTGCCACAATGGCCCTGCTTCCTGCATGGTGTCCGCAGGTTCCCTCGTGTATCTCACGCAACAGTGCTTTTCCATCATCGATGGCGATACACCTTTGGAAGATACCCGAGATGCTGCGCTTGTAAAGCTCGCCATTTACCACAGTGAAGGCTTTTGACCGTCTGACGATTCGCCTTGCTTCCACAGAATCCTCCGGCAAATCTTGCTTCGTCAGGTATGCTAGGAATGGTTTGGTCCATAATGGCTCGAGGAGGAGGACTTGCTCTGCTGATGGAGGCGAGGGTTCCTCAACAGTTTGTTGTTGGCCTGCCTCTGATTCATCAGTCGACAATTTTAAGGGTGCCGAAGCTTTCTCTTAATGACTTCGTAGAAGACTCCGTCTGGGATGGGGGAGCACATGGACCCGATATTCGCCAGAGTGTCGGCTTCCTCGTTGCTAGCTCTGCCGATATGTTTGAGCTCACATCCTTCAAATTTGGCTTCCATATTTTGATACAACTGTCGATAGGCGATCATATTGTCACTGACCGCGTCGCATAAGTTCATTGACTGCTGCACCACCAAGTTTGAGTCACCATAGATTTCTAGGCGAGTCGCCCCGCACGCCTTCGCCATCTTCATTCCGTGCAGCAGTGCTTCGTATTCTGCTTCATTGTTCGTCGGCAGGGAGAAATTCATACGTAGTATGTACTTCATCTTATCTCCCTGCGATGATATCAATATCACTCCTGCTCCTGCGCCCGTGCTCCGTTTTGACCCGTCGAAATACATTGTCCATGATCCCGACATGTCGGGTGCTGCTAGTGTCTGTGACTGAATCCAATCTGCCACAAAATCTGGGAGGACTTGGGATTTTATCGCCGTTCGATTAACGTAAGTTATGTCGTGTGGCGCTATTTTGATGGCCCATTGGGACACTCGACCCGTGGCTTCTGGATTAGTCATTATGTTCTTCAATGGCGCTTCACTTACGGCGATAATCGGATGCTCCGTGAAATAATGTCGCAGCTTGCGAGCCGACTTCCATACCGTGTATGCCAGCTTCTGATGATGAGGGTATCTCTGCTTTGCGGGTGTGAGTACTTCACTGAGGTAATACACAGGCCTCTGAACACCGTGGACTTTTCCTGCTTCTTCTCGCTCAACAACCAAAACGCTGTCGAAGACTTGTCTTCGTTGCGGCTATGTACATAAGCAACGTTTCTTTCTCGCGCGGAGTTACAAGGACCGGGGACGTCGACAAGATTTTCTTCGAAGTTGTCGAAGGACTCCTGCGCCTCCTTTTTCCACTCGAACTTTTCTGACTTTTTCATCAAGTTGTAGAAGGGCAAAGCTTTCTCTCCTAGCTTGGCGATGAATCTACTGAGCGCTGCTAATCGTCCTGCCAACTACTGCACTTGGTGCAGATTCTTTGGTGGCTCCATGTCGAGAATAGCTTTGATCTTCAAAGGGTTTGCTTCAATCCCTCTGGCTGAGATGAAGACCCGAGTACTTGTCCCCCTGGCATTCCGAAGAAACATTTTTTGGGATTCAGCTTGATTTTATACTTGTCTAGGTTGTCGAAACTTTCCCGCAAATCATCGATGAGAATGGCGGCGTGCTTTGTTTTCACCACGATTTCGTCGATGTAGACTTCGATGTTCCTCCCAATCTGCTCTCCAAGGCAAGCCTGCATGCAACGTTGATAAGTTGCTCCTGCGTTTTTCAACCCGAAGGTCATGACGTTGTAACATAAAACGCCGTGTGGGGTGATGAACGCGGTTAGTTCCTGGTCTTCTTTCTTCAGCTTGACCTGATTATACCCGGAGTATGCATCGAGGAAGGAGAGGCGATCGCATCCGGCTGTGGAGTCGACTATCTGATCAATACGAGGCAGCGGGAAGTGGTCTTTCGGACAGTGTTTATTAAGGCTGGTGTAATCGATGCACATGCATAGAGCGGTGGTGTCCTTTTTCGGCACCATGACAGGGTTGGCCACCCACTCAGCTTCCTTGAGCTCCCGAATGAATCCTGCTTTACGGAGTCGATCGATTTCTTCGCCAATTGCTCTCCTCTTTGGTTCGGAAAATTGGCGCATTGGATCGTCTGCACCGGTTTGGCTGTCGGGTCAACATTAAGGGCGTGCTCGGCGAGTTTCCCGGGGATACCCGGCATGTCGGATGGTTCCCATGCAAATATCTCCCGGCGCTCACGGAGGAACTCGATGAGCGCGCCTTCCTATGCGCCGGAAGGTCGGCCGACGTATTGACCGTTTTCTTCGGGTCAGTGGGGTGCACCTGCAGCTTCTTGGCTTCCTTTGCAGTGTCGAACTCGTCGGATCTTACGTTTCGATTGTCGGCTGGTGGCTGCGTGTGATCTGTAACGGGTGTCGATTGCGTTGAGTTCTTCCTTCGCTCCGAACTTCGAGGCGATCTTCTGGAATTCCCTGTCGCAGTTGTCCGATCGAGCAAAGCTTCCATGAACGGTTATTGGGGTCCCGTTGTTGCCTGGCATCTTCAGTGTTAGGTACGCGTAATGAGGTACAGCCATGAATTTGGCAAGCGCAGGCCTGCCGAGGATGGCGTGATACTAAGACTCTCAGTCGACTACTTCGAACTCGATCTTCTCTTTCCTGAAATTGTTGGGCGTGCCGAAGACTACATCCAATGATGTTTTACCAAGAGAATAAGCGGGTCGAGTCAGTATAATGCCGTGGAACCCTGTGTCAGACTCTCTTAGCATATCGACTGTTAAACCCATTGCTCTCATTGTGCTGGCGAATAGTAGGTTCAAGCCGCTTCCTCCATCCATGAATCCTTTGCTCATATTGTACCCTCCAATCTGTGCTTCGAGAACAACGGCCGCATGGCCGGGCCTCGGAACAGCTTTCGGGTGGTCCGCCCTGCTGAAGGAGATACTCTGGTCTGACCAGTCGATGAAGTCGGGTGTATCGACCATGGCAACTTCCGCAAATTTTACTTCCCGGGAGAACTTTTTGATCTCTCTCTTTGAAAAGCTGGTTTTATGGATCATGTTGACTTGCCCGCATGGTTCTGGAAACACCTCTGTTGGCACATGCTCGCTTCCTCCTGTTGGTACGTACGGTTCCGGTGCATATGGTTCTGGTGGATAACTGTAGGGCCTCGCCCTTCTCTCCATTGCGTGAACTCTTGATATAGCTTCGGCTCTGAGATCATCACAGAACTGTCGAATCTCCAGGAAGTGTCGGCAGTTCCGTAGCAGATGACTGGACTTCTCTCGACCGTCCTTCGGATCAATGTAAGAGTGAAGGTAGCATGGTGCCTCGAGTTGCTCCATAGCCGATAGATACGGTGAGCGGGTGCGACCATGGATCGGTTGCATGTCCTGGTGTCCTCGTTCGGACTAGCGAGGGTGAGTCACT
Organism: Lolium rigidum; assembly: GCF_022539505.1. NCBI lineage: Eukaryota > Viridiplantae > Streptophyta > Magnoliopsida > Poales > Poaceae > Lolium > Lolium rigidum. The sequence continues at coordinate 28,397,763 of NC_061510.1, read as the reverse complement.
GTACGTTCTTCCCCTTCATGACGCGAGTCCCTTCGTCTTTTCCTTCGTCCTGTTGTGAGGTCGAAACTTCCTCGGTTGCCTCTTTGCATGTTTCTGGATGGAACTTCCGAGGTTGCTGCCGGAGTATCATCTGCCGAAATTGAGGTCCTCGGGCCAGATGTACCCGTCCTAGGGAGGCGAAGAAAGCCTCCGGAGTCGATAATGAAGTGGACACCTCCGAAAGTTGCGGTCATGTCGTCGCACGATTCTGCAGGGATCGAGTGCGGCGGCTCGAGATGTGGTACAAACTCAAAGGATCCGCAGCGGATCGGGTTTTTTGGATCTGGTGGCGTTGGTGATTCGAGTACGGACGCCGCGGATGTGACTGGTATCGCCGATGACCTGTCTTGTGCCGACACGGTTCCCACAGACGGCGCCAATTGTCGAGGGTACTCCTCGGCAATGCCCTCCGATTGGGGCTTAGGGTTGATGGAATCCTGCAAGCTGACACGAGACATCGGTTCACAGACAAGCGGGGAGAGCCATTTACCGAGGTTCGGGGCCCTCGATGAGGTAAAACCCTTACGTCATGCCTGTCTGTTCTTGATTATAAAGATATTGGGTTACAATGGGGTGCCGAATAGTTCGGCTGAGATCTCGTCGAGAGGCTAAGTGCTATGATGACCTAGCTCTAGACTTTTGGTGGCTAAGATTGCTAAGATTAGTTGTGTGCCTCGGCAGCACCTCTCCTGGCCTTTATATAGGAGGCCAGGTCTCAAGAGGTCTAACCGAGTACGACTAGGTTTACAGTAGTTTTAAATCTAATCTTCACTTGTTCGGCTGCTTCCTTATCTTGCCCGTCAAGGAATCTTCTGGTGCACCGTCTATGTGGCCCGTCTTACCTCCAAGCGTCTTCATGGGCCTCCAGTTAGACAATACAGGATAGGGCATTGTCCGTTACCCGAAGGGTAATGCCCACGTCACTAGTTTTTTTTCGAAATGGGGGTATACCCCGGCTTCTGCATCATGACGATGCACACGGCTATTTATTAAGAAAAGGTTCCAAAATGTATTGTTTACAACTCACGCATGACCGAGGATTGATACAAGAATCAACCATCGAAAAAAGGACATACTACGACTACAACTCAACATAGTCTTCTAGTATGCCGCCAACCAGCCTGGCACAAGATATCCTGAGCAACCGTCAGGAGCCGTGTGCAACCAGAAGCCATGGTATCCCGCAATCCTCCGGGGACAGTAGAGCCCAAAGCTGGACCCAATGGGAGACCATGTGAATAACCTGCAAGAAATGAAAATAGGCTTTTTTATTAAAAAATTATATCATTTCTCACCCTCCAAATAGACCAACATAAAGCAGAAACCCCAATCCGGATAAAAGCCTTAGATTGTCTATCTACTCCATTTAACCAATTACCAAACATATTGATAATATTGGTGGGAGGTGAAAGATCATAAGTGAAATTAACAGTACGCCATAAGAGTTTAGCTAACGGACATTCAATAAAAAGATGTTGAATGGTATCCTGTTTCCCACAGAAGACACATTTCGTACACCCATTTTAATGGTGTTTAGCTAGATTATCTTTTGTTAACAAAACTTTATTACTCAAGAACCATATGAAAATCTTAATCTTAAGTGGTATTTTAACCTTTCATAGATACTTTCGCAAAAAAGGAGTATGGTCACACATGAGATCTGTGTACATGGACTTGACAGTAAACACCTTGTTAGAACTCAAATTCCAAATAAAACGATCATCCTCATCATTTAAAGTAACCATCATAAGTTTCCGATATAATTGTTATCAGAACCAGTACACCTGGGAATATTGACACGTCACGCAACGCAATGTCTAAGCTATCAAAAAACTTGGAGTTACATACATGGAGTCAGGGTTGGTACTCGTTGCCTTCTCAAAATTAAGGGGCACAAGTAAACAATGCCGTTTTCATTCATCTCTAGCTAGGTACGAGTACGACGAAATATGCTTTGGACACAAGTAGTGCTTAATCTATCCTTGTGTTTTCAGAGAATTTTCGGGAGTACATGTTTTCAGAGATTGAGAGCTTAGTCTACGTGCTAGCGGACAATTTCTTTAGCCCCTTCCTTAGGTGGTGTGGAAACCAACCTTTTTTTATATGGAAGGGAAATGACCAGCTTCAATCAAATAAATAAAGCTCCGGACAACTGAGAGTTGGATGGTGCTTAAAATATCGGCTTACAACTGACTAGGAAATGAACACATCAAGCAAACCAAAAATGCAAGTACGAAAGAGGTGCGCACTAGTGGAAAACAGGGCTTCCGTGGGAGCCTTTTGTCGCGGGCGCGCATGCACCCGCAACAAATGGCCTGGCCACGTCGCCCAGAAACCATGTGGAGCGGGCAGGTCCTTTTGTCGCGCCCTTTTGTCGCGGGCCGTAATACGGCCCGCGACAAAAGGGTCATGCCTATATATATAGAAGCAGCCAGCCCACCGCACCCCACCTCATTTTTTCCTTGGTGGTGAAGGTGGAAGTGTATGCTAGCTCATTTTTTCTACATGTGCACAAGAGGTGTTTGATGGAATGCTTGTGAGAGGGATGCCACTTGGTTTTATTTGATAAGATTTCTCCTTTTTTTGATCCTAAAAGGTTAGCAACTATTTTCTCGACTATATATATATATGCATAGTCCGTACAATACTAATTTTAGCAAGGTGATTGCATCTGATACATATATAATTATACTTATGATGCAGATGAGTCATCCATGGATGTACGGTAACCGATGTGCCCCCGCTTTCAGAGATGGCGTGAATTCTTTCCTGCTTGTGGCCGAGGCCAACAAGTCGAAGCAAGGTTTTATGTGCTGTCCATGTCTAAAATGTAAGAACGAGAAGGATTACTCTTGCTCAAGAGACATTAAGAGCCACCTGCTTCGGTTTGGATTCATGTCCAGCTATAATGTTTGGACCAAGCACGGAGAAGAAGGGGTTATGATGGAAGACGGCGATGAGGAAGAAGATAATGATGACCAAGTACCGATCTATGTTCTCTCGAATGCTTTGATACCGCAATGGACGACAATGAAGAAGAAGGAGATGAAGAACGGGCATCGGATGATCCTGTTGATGATGATCTTCGTCGGGCCATTTCTGATGCAAGAAGATACCGTGGCACGGATAAGGAGAGGTTGCGAGTTCGACAAGATGTTAGAGGACCACCACAAATTGTTGTACCCAGGTTGTGAAGATGGGCATAGAAAGCTGGGTAGCATATTGGAATTGCTGAAATGGAAGGCAGAGGTCGGTGTGACCGACTCGGGATTTGAGAAATTGATGATAATATTAAAGAAGCTGTTTCCAAGAAATAATGAATTGCCCGTCGGTACATATGAAGCAAAGAAGCTTGTCTGCCCTCTAGGATTAGATGTGCGGAAGATACATGCATGCATTAATGATCGTATCCTCTACCGCGGTGAGAAGTACGAGAATTTGAATAAATGTCCGATATGTGGTGCATTGCGGTATAAGATCGAAAAGATGATCCTGGTGATGTTGAGGGCGAGCCACCCGGGAAGAGGGTTCTCGCGAAGGTGATGTGGTATGCTCCAATAATACCACGGTTGAAACGTTTGTTCAGAAACAAAGAGCATGCCCAGTTGTTGCGATGGCACATGGAAGAACGTAAGAAAGACGCGATGTTGAGGCACCCCGCTGATGGTCGGCAGTGGAGAAACATCGGGAGAGAGTTCCCGGATTTTGCAGGTGAGGCAAGGAACTTATACTTTGGTCTAAGTACGGATGGCATGAATCCTTTTGGGGAGCAGAGCTGCGGTCACGGCACCTGGCCCGTGACTCTATGTATCTACAACCTTCCTCCTTGGTTGTGCATGAAGCGGAAGTTCATTATGATGCCGGTGCTTATCCAAGGCCCAAAGCAACCGGGCAACGACATTGATGTGTACCTAAGGCCATTAGTCGATGAACTTTTGGAGTTGTGGGCCAAACCAGGTGTACGTGTGTGGGATGAGCACACCGAGCAAGAATTTGACCTACGAGGGTTGCTATTCGTAACCATCAATGATTGGCCTGCTCTCAGTAACATTTCAGGACAGACGAACAAAGGATACAATGCATGCACACACTATTTAGATGAGACTGAAAGTAAATATTTGGGAAAAAGCAGAAATGTTGTGTACCCGTTCAATCGTCGTTACCTTCCGCGCAAGCATCCCTTAAGGAAAAAAGGAAAGCATTTCGATGGCGAGGCAGACCGCCGTCCGAAGCCTCGTCCCCCGTAGTGGTGCTGATATATTTGACATGGTCAAGGATTTAAATGTTATCTTTGGAAAGGGTCCAGGCAGTCGACCTGTTCCGAAAGACGCTGACGGACACGCGCCCATGTGGAAGAAGAAATCTATTTTTTGGGAGCTAGAATACCGGAAAGTCCCGGAAGTCCGCTCCGCAATCGACGTGATGCACCCGACCAAGAATCTTTGTGTGAATATTCTAGGTTTTCCGGGGCGTGTATGGAAAGACAAAAGATACACCGAAGCACGGGAGGACCGGGAACTTCATAAAGGACGAAACGGCAAACATCCAGGGCAGTTTGTAGGGCCTACCAGCTACGCTCTTACCAAACAAGAGAAGGAGATCTTTTTTGAAGCCCTATTCGAGTATCAAGGTTCCGTCCGGTTTCTCGTCGAATATAAAGGGGATAGTAAATATGAAGGAGAAAAAATTCCAAAACCTGAAGTCCCATGACTGTCACGTGCTTATGACACAATTGCTTCCGGTTGCATTGAGGGGACTTCTACCAGAAAATGTTCGACTAGCCATTGTGAAGATATGTGCATTCCTCAACGCAATTTCTCGGAAGGTAATGGATCCGAAACTTTGTCGGGATTACAGGAAGATGTGGTCGAATGTCTTGTCGGCTTCGAGTTGTTGTTCCCACCATCCTTCTTCAATATTATGACGCACCTCCTCGTTCACCTAGTTGAAGAGATTAGAATTCTCGGTCCCGTATTTCTATACAATATGTTCCCCTTCGAGAGGTTCATGGGAGTCTTAAAGAAATATGTTCATAACCGAGCTAGGCCGGAAGGAAGTATCTCAAAGGGCTACGGAACCGAGGAGGTCATTGAGTTTTGTGTTGACTTTCTTCCCGACCTTAAGCCGATTGGTGTTCCCGAATCTCGGTATGAGGGGAGGCTGATCGGAAAAGGCACACTAGGAAGGAAATCAATGGTGTGCGGGGACAAGATTTCTTTCAATCAAGCACACTACACGGTTCTATACAATTCCATCTTGGTGGCTCCGTACATCGAGAAACATAAGAATGCTTTACGAGAAATAAACCCGGGCCAGCCCGAGTCCTTGATTACACGTCAACACATGAATACCTTCGGCAGTTGGTTGCAAAGACATCTCATTAATGACCCATCTGTTGTGGACCAGCTGTTCTTGTTGGCCAGTGTTACCATCTTCAAACATATGTACATTCCAAGGGTACGAGATAAATGGGAATACATTTTACACGATCGACCAAGATAAAAAGAGCACCAACCAAAACAGCGGTGTCCGCTTCGATGCAAAAGACGAGAATGGGCAGACCACCACATATTATGGATACATAGAGGAGATATGGGAACTTGACTATGGTCCCACTTTTAAGGTCCCTTTGTTTCGGTGCAAATGGGTGAAGCTCAGCGGTATACATATTGACGATAAGTACGGTATGATAACAGTGGATCTCAACAATCTTGCGTACTCCGGACGAGCCATTTGTCCTAGCCGACGAGGTGGCTCGGGTTTTCTACGTGAAGGACATGTCTAGCAAATCAAGAAAAAGAAATCAACAAAAGAATACATCAACCGAGGAGCCAAAGCGCCACATAGTTCTTTCGGGGAAAAGAAACATCGTGGGAGTGGATGAGAAGACGAGACATGTCGGAAGATTATAATAAGTTTAAAGAAATTCCGCCCTTCACGGTGAAAATTGACCCAAGCATCTTACTAAATGATGAAGATTCTCCATGGCTACGGCGTAGAAGATCACAACACTAGATGGCGATGTAATAATGTATTCTTCATATATAGTTCCCAAGACAATCTCTACATTTATGTAATAATGAGAACCCTTTCCCCAACACCGTAAGAGGGAAACTTTTCACGGGCTTGCGGGAAATTTTTCGAGGAGCAGCTTCCGAAGATGCCGTAGGGCGTGTGCACCAACGACATCTTCGAGAAGCTGCGCCACGGAAGATTTCCCAACCCTTTCCTTCATCCATGGGAATGAAATTGTGCTTGGCTTGTTGATCCGCTTGGCAAGGCGTATTGATGCTCCTTTTATAGGCACGGCACCGCTTCTACTTTGTCTTGTTCCTTCGACGGGCGTCGTGTGCTACATGCTTTATCTCATCGAGCGGTGCGTCCACCCACGCTTCCTTATCCTGCCGATAGCTTTAGTCCCGGTTGCAACCACCAACCGTGACAAAAGGTTACCGACACATCCTTATCCTGCCGAACAGCTTTAGTCCCGGTTGCAGCCACCAACCGTGACAAAAGGTTACCCGCACATCATCCCCCGAGATAAGGCCCTCCTAGATAAGCCTCCCCGGTCTTTTGTCCCGGTTTGAGCCTCCACCCGGGATGAAAGTTTCGCGCGCCTCTTCGTTCCCGCCTATTTTCTTCCCGCATTCCCGCCATTTTTCCACTATATATATGTAGTCCTTGGACTCATATCTGCAAACCTCATCACTCTCTCCCATGGCTTCCATCGTATGTCTAACACCCCGGGAGGCGGAGGCGCTTTGCGCCTCGAACTACCCCTGCCCGCCCGGCTACCGCGTCCCGACCGGCTGGTTGCTGAGCGTCGGAGGCGTACCGGTCCCTCCTATCCCCGTAGGTGTGCCACGCGAGATGGCCATCACAAACCACTACTATTTCGAGCTCACGCCCGAGCAGCGGAGGAATCCCCAGTGGCATCCCGACTACAGCCCGACTTGGGACAGCTTCTTCATCAATCGGCGTGAGAGGGCGGTTGCCAGGTACGAGGAGGACGGCCCGCCTCCTTCGAACTTCAACGAGGCCGGCCGTCGGATGTGGTGGCGGGGCCGGACTCTCCAGAGCGTCATGGCCTATCGTGGCCCCCGCCTGCGCTACCCTCAATCCCAGCCCACGCGTGGTCATCCGCCGAGGTTCGACAACCGCGACCCCGATGCTAGCGACGATGACGTCGGCGACTATGATGACTACGAGTGGCGAATATTATAGGACTAGGCACGACTATGATTGAATGGCTCCAACATTCGAATCTGGCCATGTATCTTATTTTTCAGTTGAGCTCTGTACTTTAATTTCAGTTCAATCGTAATAAATTTCGTGTCAACCACTTTATTGAACAAAAACAACCGACAATGACTTTATAAACTAAGTAAATTTAAACTAATAGAACCGACAACGACTTTATTGAAATTACAATAAAATAGATAAATTACTAGTCTAGTCTCTACTCGTCGTCGGAGGTTGTCTCCGTCCAAAGGTCATCCCACCGAGGGTCGTTTTCGGTCCAAGTTGTATTCGGGTTCTCGAGCTCGAAGGAGGCGACGGCCCGACGGTGGCGCCTGTTGGACCTTCGTTGTGCCCTAAGGTTAGCAAAGAACGCGTCGGGGGACCGCGCCCTCCACTGGCGCATCAACTGCTCGTCGCGCTCGGCGATGGCGATCCTGCGCTGCACCTGGCGATGCCGGCGACGGTCCTCGTCGGTGACGAGGCACGGCGGTGGTGCGAGGAACTCCGCCTCCTCTAGCGATTCAACATCCGGGAAGTTCATGTCGTGCCCTGGCCGCCGAAAGCGCCACGCCGCCGCGTCGTAAGCGCGCGCCGCCTCCTCCGGCGTGTTGTACGTGCCGAGGGTGAGGCGGAAGCCACCGGCGCGTATCTCGGCGGTGAACCTACCGCTCGGATGCACTCGAACGCCACGGAAACCGGACGCCCCTCGATGACGTGGAGGCATCTCGGAGATGAATGAGCGGAGGCGGTGGCGACGTGTGGTTGCGCCCGCACTCGTCGCTCTATATAGCGCACGCGGGGCATGGCACGTGTAAGCGGTGGCTACACGTCGCACGCCGGCGTCGGCGGGGCGAGGCACGTGGTAGCGGTGGCTACACGTCGCACGCCGGCGTCGGCGGGGCGAGGCACGTGGAAGCGGTGAAACGTTTGATATGATGCGAGATGCAAATAGTTATATGCATGTCATATTCATGTTCATTGGATTTTTCTGATCAATTTTCATATATAAAACTTTTGTATTTGAGTTACCATTCAAAAGTTATTGAAATAATAGTTTTATTAAGTTAAAATAGAAAAAATAAAAGGGGTGAAGAGGGGAGATGGCTGATCCGTGGCACAACCCATCCAACGGCTCTAGGCCGTTGGATTCAAACGGCCAGAGCCGTTGGATGGGCTGTGCCACGGATCAGCCATCTCCCCCTCCTAGCCCCTTTTGTCGCGGGTCGAGCCACGGCCCGCGATAAAAGGCCCCCCCTTTTGTCGCGGGTGGTGGCACGACCCGTGATAAAAGGGGGGCCTTTTATCACGGGTCGTGCCACCACCCGCGACAAAAGGTCCTAGGTATAAATACCTACCGCCGCGGGCGGAGCCCCACCCGCGACTCCCGGAGGCCATCCTTAGCGGTTTTTGCGCCGCCAGGCTGCCCGATTTCACCGCCGCCCGCCGTCGCCGCCTCGAGCTCCTCCGGCGCCCTCTCCGCGCCCTCTCCGCCCCGCCGCGCCCGTCCGAGCCGCCGCGCCCGTCCGCGCCGGCTCTCTGTGCCGCGCGCGCCGCCGCCGCGTGGCCTGCCGCGCGCGGCCCCCGCCGTGCCGACCCCCGGCGCCGCCCCCGCCGCCGCGCCCCCTCCGCCCGCTGCGCGCGCAGGTAGACCACCAACCGCGCGCCGCCGTCAGCCGGCGCCCCCGGCCCTTTTTTAATTTTTTTTATTTTTGAGTTAATTATTAGTTAGTTTATTTTAGTATTTAGTAAGTTTATGTAATTAGTTAGTTTATTTTAGTATTTAGTAAGTATTTAGTAAGTATTTAGTGGGTTAATTAGTTAGATTATTTTAGGTTTTGTAATTAGTTAGTTTAAATCTTTTTGTAAGTATTTTAGTATGTATATTTTATCTTGTATATAGTTTTCTTGTATATAGTTAATTAGTATAGCTAGTTATGTTGTATATATATAGTTAGTATATAGTTAGTATAGTACCGACGCCGACACCGATGCCGCAACTCCCTCTTTTCTCACCCTCTCGCGAAAACCATCGACGCCGCAACTCCCCTCTTCTCTCCCTTCTCGCGAACAACCGACGCCGACACCGGCGCGCCCTATCCCTCTCGCCAACACATCTCTCTCCCTCTCGCGAAAATCACCGACGCCGCAACTCCCTCTCTTCTCTCCCTCTCGCGAAAACCATCGACGCCGCAACTCCCCTCTTCTCTCCCTCTCGCGAACAACCGACGCCGACACCAGCCCTCTCCCTCTCGCAAACACCTCTCTCTCTCCTCTCGCGAAACCACCGACGCCGCAACTCCCCTCTTCTCTCCCTCTAGGGTTAGGTTAGTTTTTGGTTAGCTAGGGTTAGGGTTTGGTTTGGGTTAGAACATGTACTTATCGATTTAATTTTTTGCAGAAACAATGGATCCATTCGAACGGGACTTGGAACAGGAAGACATTTTCGCGGACTTAATCCGCGATGGTGATGGAGAAGCCGGCGGCTCCGGTGATCATGGAGATGCCGACGGCTCCGGTGATCATGGAGAAGCCGACGGCTCCGGTGATCATGGAGAAGCCGGCGGCTCCGGTGATGGAGAAGCCGACGGCTCCGGTAATGACGAGGTATACGATCAGTTGAGGCATTAATGGAATTCTATATGTACTTATGTATATAAATTAACTGATTTTTATTCTCTTAGGCCTCCGAAGATAAGTTGGACAAACGAGGCCCGGCAAAGAGAGCTGGGCAAAAAGACCACTTCAACATTGAAGCTATATCACCGGAAGGCCAACTTTGTGGCACCCGCGAGTGTCGAGTGACATTTAAGAATCGGTGCGGAGTTGTGGTTAGAGATCATATCCCGATCACTTGTTAGAGAATGGAACAAGACCAAGAATGTGTCGAGAAGATCATGTTGCCGATAGGTACAAGAACACACTTTTTGACGACCTCATGTCACATTTCACTTTGCCAAATTTGGGATCGGACTGCGAGAATGCCAAGCAGAGGGCGCTAGTGAAGAAGTGGGCTCTTAAGAAGATGGGGGAACTTTTCCGAGCGTACAAGAACCGGTTATGGAAAGCTTATAAGGCCGAGAAGAAGCCTCCAGTATTCGAAAACTATCTAGCGAAGCAGGAGCATAACTGGGAAGATTTTGTGAAGTACAAAGAATCAGAGGAGGCTGTGAATCTGTCAAAGAAAAACAAGAAGAATGCAAGCGAAAAGAAATATCACCATCATACGGGGCGAGGGGGCTACGAAGTAGCCATGCCTAAGTGGGATGCACAAGAGGCTGAGATGAAGCTGAATGGGATCACTCGGAACCGGAGCGAGAAGGATGGGACACTAGGGCTCGGAATTGGTTCCTCGCGCATGGCTGTGAGTATGATATGAAGACAGGGAACATTGTTGAAAGTGACGACAGGGTTAGGGTACCCAGGGAAGAATGGATTAAAGTGACGACGAGAATTAAAGGCGGGAAAACTAATGTTTGCTCCCGATAGAGAGAAAGACTTGCTGACGCTTGTCCTCGGTAATCCTGAGAAGGAGGGACGAACAAGAGGCTTCGGCCCTAGTGTTCCGTGGTCGCTTGGGTTTCCGGCCGACGCGGAGACTTATAGAAGCCGAGCGAGAGCTAAACAACGCCAGGCTGGAGGTGCGGAATGACCAGATGGCCGAGTTCCAACGCCGACTTGACCGGCAGCGGCGGGAGCTTCGGCGAGCGAGCGGCGGGAGATAAATGAACTAAAAGGACAGCGCCCGCCAGATAATACCGCTGACATATCTCAACGACGAGACAGCAGTGTGGCCGACTCGGAGGCCCCTTCTACACGGATGATGATAGATGCCGGTCCTGGCGACCCCTTGGATGGAATCAAGGAGCAAACACCTTGTGATCTCCATGAGGTGTTCGGGAAGGTTTACGTTAAGGTGGCGGTCGGCTATGTCTTACCGGCATTTGGACCTGAAGGTGAGCCGGCAACATGGCATGGCAATCCGATTCCAGCTGGCTATGCTCGTGTCGGGGTGGATTCGGTTGTCCCGTCGTGGGAGACATTGGATCTTGATATCCACTGGAGGTGATGGGGGGCTTACACTCGAGAGAGGTGCTTTGGGAGAAATCATTCTCTGGGAAAAGAAGAACATCAAGCTGCCGAGCTGGGTAGCCCCTACCGGTCGTCCGGCAGGTCACCATCACCTCCTCCGGATGATCGCGAGGCCACCATCACCTCCTCCCTACCGATCACATGTCGCCACCATCACCCCATGGGTACGACATCGACCACGACATCGGTAGTCCATCTCCATCTCCAGCGCCGCCGCCTCCGCCCAAAAAGACTCGGAATGCACCCATCCGGAAGCGTTTCAAGAGTCTTGTCCGCAAGAGGTCGCCCCTCCCAAAAGTACCAAAGGTTCCTCCCCCCCGTCCTTGGGATCTTACTGTCGAGGAAAATGCGGCCGCTGTTGCGAAACACAACTATGATCATTTCCATAAGCCAAAACCTCCAGCGCCAGAGCCATACATCGAGAAGCAAATAGCATATGCTACTAGTTTTCTGAACACACCATCGCAGTATGACTTACACGAGAAGAAGGATGACTATACACGCGCTCTTGCGAAGGTAATTGACCAAAAGAAGGCTGAAAAGGCTAAGGAGAAGGACATTGCTGGCACGAGCAAATCATCAGCTAGCAAAAGTGCAGCTGAGAACAAGTCAACTGCAACAAGTGCACCCCTCAAGGCCAAGCCAACGACAAAAGGCAAAAAGAGAAAGGAAGTTTCTCCTCGGTGCTCAGCCCAAACAATCGATCCCAGCACTCAAAGTGTTTAATGTTCCCAAGTTGTACCAGCAACAGGGTGGTTTCGATATGGAAGAAGCTGCAAAGCTAGCGGCTGCATGTGACGTTACCGTGGAGGAATTGATGTCTGCGGTAGATATAGTTCCCACTTGCTGATATGGTTCCTCAATTTGTCTACGGGGCCGACTTGGTCAGCAAAGAGCAGCTGCATAAACTGCCAACACATATGCGGAATTTGCATCAGTGGTACCTTGATGCATGCAAGGAGAACATAAGGTTCATCGTGGCGCATATACCACATGAATATTACTACCGAAAGGAGGAGATCCATATTGAGATAAATGAACTCGCGCAGTTATTCAATTTAGATGCCCTCGACAAATCTCTCATGAGTTGCTATTGCTTGTAAGTTGTTAACTACATATAAGTTCATTTTCATTCAGTTCATATTCGTTTTCATTGCATATACTCATTATTTCTTATGTGTTCTCTTATGCAGACTGAAGATCAGTGACTGCAAAAGTCACAATATTATCAATATTGGGTTTGTTGACCCAGATAAAGTAAATGTTCAAACGGTAAAGTATAGCAAAGAAGAAACGGGGGGAAACCTACTCAGGTTTTTGGGGGAGCAATATTTCTGTGATTCAATATTGTTTCCTTACAACTACGAGTGAGAGTCTTAATGATCTTTTATGCACATCCAATTAATGATTTTTCTTACTCGATGTTAAGTGTAATTCCTGACGTATATACATAACATCATGTGCAGCTTCCACTTGGATACTCTTTGGACATTAAAGTTGATAAGGGAATAGTTGAAGTAAGAGACCCACTGAGTAGAGGCGTGGACGGGTTCCGCGACTTGCGAGAAGTTGCTCCAAGTGTAATTTCCTTCATCGCCGCGTTATATCTTTTGTGAGATATCAATTAATTATCCACTCATTCAATCATTCTTTTGCTTGGCAGGGCTTGGACAGCTTTCAAGAACCATCATAAGCAGAGTACCAGGCGGAGAAGCTAACATTTACTCCTGTACCGTGCCCTCAGCAGCCACAAGGGACGAATCTATGCGGATACTACGTTTGCGAGTCCATTCGCATGTTAACCAGCGAGAGAGCAGAACAACAATAAATTCAACGTAAGCAATAACACTCACAACTTTATTTATTATCGTCAATATTTCGTTATCAAGATTGATATAGTCATACTCATCTCATTTTCGTATATAGGTCGAATACATGCGGGACAGACTCCAACCAAAGGAACACCTACTAGGAATTGCGGAGGAACTGGCGGGACTTTTGGTTAGAGAAGTACTAAACAACAAAGGCTTGTTTAATCCAAATAGATGCTCTCCCTCCAAATAGACGGTCGTTAGTACCGCTTGTCGATCGTGAGCTAAATGTATATATATATATGTAAGGGCTACATGTAAAGAGGAATCGACTTTTGCTTCCAACATTTGTTTGATCGATCTATATATATATATATATATATATTGAATGAACGTGTACAATTTCTAGTAGCGTACAAATATATGCAACTTTTATTTTCGAACGAAAAAAATGATATAACAGGCGCTCGGTGGCGGGGGGGAGGGGTGCTGCACCCCTCAAACCCTAAAGCAACAGCGTTGTGCGTGCGCCACGTATAGGGCCTTTTGTCGCGGGTGGTAACACCGCCCGCGACAAAAGGGCCTGTGCCGTGCGCGCCGCGCAGCTGCCACGTGGTGGACCTTATGTCGCGGGTCGTAAGCGACCCGCGACAAAAGGTGGACCTTTTGTCGCGCCTCTGTTGTCGCGGCTGGCCGCCCGCGACAAAAGCCCCTAACCACCCGGAATAAAAGGCGTGTTGTCTACTAGTGGCGAAACCTTCGTGCACCAAGTGATTGAACACTAGAAGATGGGAGAATGTTGAAAAAAAAACATACTTAGGCATTACAACTCTATTGGTGTCTAATTAAACACCAACTTAAAACCACCTTTGAGAAAACAAGTCCCACTTAGGCGATATTTTTATTAAAGGGACATGATGTACATAATACAGCTACACAATCTTCCCCAAGTTAAACCTCGTATATACCATATCGAACACCAAGAAATGAAGCATGCATCTCATTCACACAAGGACAAAACAATTCCGCTAGAACGTGGTTGATGTAGTCGTACTCGTCGCCGACTTCGGGGTCATATTGAAGTTCTCTCGTACGACGTTAAGTGACGCAAGTGCAGCACCTTGTAGTTTCACACACATACGATGCTCAACGACGCTCCCGACCTAAAATTCAACTAAGGGCATCTCCAGCGGGCCGACGCATTTCGGACATCCGAAATGTCCGTTTGCGTCGGTCCGCGGACGCGATGTGGCCCAGGACAACCGTTTGCGTCTGGGGTACCTCCAGCGGTGCGGACGCATTTTTTAACCAGGGACAGCGTCAAGCTCGCTAATGGCGTTTTACGTCCCATCGAGGACTGCCGCCGACGATTAACTGTTCCCGCGCGACGACGATCGTTCCCGCGTGTGCCCAATACCTTGGCAAGTTTCGCCGGCGTTTCGCGCGCGCGGGAGGACGAGATGTCCGTTCGCCGGCGTGCGCGGCGCGCGGAGTGCGCGAAGCGCTCCCGCTTCGGTGACGGCGTCGGCCCTTCCGGCGGACAGTAGTAGGCCACGCGACTGCGAGTAACCGAGGACGGTGTAGGCCGCGCGACGGCGAGTAGGTACGGCCGTTGTAGTTTTAGTTTAACTGGACTAACCATCTCTTTAAAGATGGTCCTTTTGGCCAATCAATAGTAATGAAAAAATATTTTGCTTACCTACTCACTGCTGACCGGGCCCGGATGCACCCAACACGGACAGTTTCCGCGACCGTGGAGTGTCCGCGGAGACGCAAACCTGGCGCATATTTGGGCCAGGTTTGCGTCTCCGCGGACGGCCCGATCACTTTGCGTCGCCCCGCTGGAGGTGGTGCCAGATGCATTTCCAGTCACGGAGGACGAAAACGGTCGCTCAGCGACCGTTTGCGTCGCGCCGCTGGAGATGCCCTAAGGTGCGGAAGAAAGAACTAGAAAGAGAGGGGAGGAGGCGCCCAAAGAGGCTCTCCTTTTTTCATGGGAGGGAATTGTGTGCTCTCCTCCTCCCAATGAATCCAACTTATATAGGGGGAGGGGAGGGGGTTGTGGCGCGCCCCAAACCCTAATGGGTGGCCGGCTGGGCCATGGGGAGGGTGGCTGGCTCGGCCGCTAAGGGCACATGCGCCCCCACCTCAAAGCCCATGTCGGGGGCGGCCGGCCCCTTAATGGGCTCCCCTTTGGGAGGGCCATTTAAGGTGGTATGCACCCTTTTAATTAAATAAATCTATATTTAATATTAATTAACTTAATTAATACATAATATATATTATTTAATTCTCAATGATCCGAGACACCTCTCAAACCATTCCGAACATCCTTCGGATTCTGCCGGAAATCTTTCTAGTTCTCTCTTCTCTATTCTCTGGTGTTTCCAATGAATCATAACAATATTAATTTCCGTTAAACCCTTAATTGTTTTTTCCTACGGTTCGAGAACGACACAGACATGATCGAGACATCTCTTCGATCAATGATCACCAGGGGGTTCTGGAGAACCATACGGACCCCCATGCATTCTACGAATATAAAGTCGTTGAACCGGCAAATGTCGAGTCATATTCCCTTTGTTACTTCGATGCTAGACTTGTCCGAGATGTGATCATTGATATCATAATACCTAGTTCGATCTCGTTGCCGACAAGGCTTATTCAACTCATTCTTGTGTGATTCAATCCTCATGACCTAGTCATGTGTTTACTTTACTTTTCGGTCATTACTTTACAACACAACAACTCTCTTTAAATACCCTTACTTGGAATCAAGGGCAGCTTATAAGTATCCTTTGATGGATAGTAACAAGGGGCACAAAGACCTTAACCAAAGAGCTCTCAGTGATACGATACTCTTACTTTTAAAATTAGCTACAATATACATGTGCACTTGTAGTCATCAAGGTCCACTCATGCTATGGACAGACTTCTATAGCCTAGGGGTCATTAAAAATGACTAAGTCTACCCTTTAAGACTAGTCACAATAGGAAGTATCATACACTAGTATCATGCACATGATACTAGTTTATGATACTAACCCCACAATGCATAGTATCATAAGATAGTATCATAGTATCATCATATTTAATGTTTTGTAGAATCTCAATGCAAATGTGTGTACATGATATGTTTGCCATTAAGTTTTCTAGTTTTACGTGCTATGATACGGTATCATATTATGATACCACTCTCATCTCTCACCTCATTAATTGGTGTGCCACATAAGATTTTTGCCAACATGGCATGCATGATACTACTTATGATACTCCCATTGTGGCTAGTCTAATAGGTGAGAGGATTAGGGGAGCTAATCTTTGATCCACTAGCCCATGGTGTACTAGGGAGAAAAAGTAGTGCATAGTCCATGGTGGACCGACCACATACCCCTGCACATAATGAGCTTATTTACTTGGCCCTTCATTTATTGACTTTTTCTTCTGTCCCTTAATGCATTGACCTTTCAACCATGATTTTCTGCTCTACCTTTCTTTAATTGTCTTGGTTTGTCAATTGGCCGCTTGTTTACCATGTAGAATTTAGTAAGAACCATGGTAGGATCTTTTATTCCCACAACAAATACTAAAATACCTTTCATCTAAATAATATGTGTTTGGTTCTATCGGAAGACACTACTTTACTCAAGCTGCCTGTACCACACCATACTTCCATTGTCGATTGTTCCAAAAGCATATCAAAGACGGGCACTTGTTCAATCTATTTTTTAGAACCTGTAATGACTCACCATATAATACTTTTTCGTTTCCACCCATTTATGAAAATAACCATGGCTTATTTTCATGCATTAGTTTAGCAAAACTTTGCTAGGTGTTTATGGAATACTCCTTTTGTTCCATATTAGTTGCCGCTAATTTGATGCAACTTTGTACTAAATCAGCAACAACTAATATGAAATGGAGGAAGTATAAGAAAAAAACAGAGTTGGTGACTCCATACATCATTGAAGTTATTCTTAGTTTTGTTATTATATTGTTTTTAATTAGAGCGGTTTCACTTATTACCCTCTGGCTATGCATTTGTAACTCTAAATGTCATCTCTAGTAAAGATCTGTCTAAATTATTTTAGGAAATTTAAACCCTTCTGTGAATCATGTCGTCTGCGCAAGGTGTGCGATGATGACTGGGTCTCGAAATTATCAGGAAAACAACAAGGAATGTAACAAAGGGTGGAGTGAAGGTTGGACACATGCTCAGATATTTACTTATATTCTAGCACCGCATGGAACCAATATATCGGTCTTATCTAATGAAGCATGCATAATGATAAAACCAGGTGAAGCCATGTTCCATATTTTATAAATAAAAATGGGGGTTCTCATTATATTTTTCACCAAAATAAATAATATGTTCCACAAATACACAATTCTGAGGTAAACGGTGAAATTCACTCTTTTGCTTAATCATTAGTCCTATCGCACTTCTGTTATTATTACGTTAGGTGATCAGGGGCCTAAAATTGTGCTAGAGTAGAATATATGCAACTATTAGAACAAAATTACAACATGTCCTATGAAATATACCTAAACGCAGAAGTTCCAGTAAACTTTATTATTATACTTGGAATGTTTGACATGAAATTAAAAAAACAAATTAAAGACAGATGAAACACAATTTCAGTCATATCTATTTTGTGGCCAATTCAATCAACTCCCTGTGGTACCTATCAATATAGGTGCCGATATTCCTCACACTCATGAATGCTTGTCTACATCTGTATTATTTCAGACAAGACCATGAAATACTGATTTCATACCTTATATACCCATGAAATACTCATTTCATACCTTAATTATGTACATGTGTTGCCTTAATGTTCTTTCGTGGACCGTACCATTCAACAAGCCTGTTTCCCCATCCGAATAGAATGTACAGTATGACAGTTACTCTTCGGGGCTTGCTCATACAATATGCCCATGCATGTGATACCCTAGGACAAAATCTTACGAGCCATTCTTGTCAGGAAACAGCTAAACTTACAGAAGAAACAAGAAGCTGTAACAGTATCCAACCAAATACAACAACACACATGGTATCTTTTCATGTCGCCCAACGCCCAAATCGAGTACTCATCCCCCCATACATCTTTATCTAAAATAAGCTCCTATACAATATACATGCACCACACATACAGAGATACACGCCAAACGATTACAATCCGGTTACACAACGGCTTAACTTAGAATACTACTAAGAAATTCATACACACTACATTAATTCACTCATACTACATGCAAATAGAATGTGCAAAGACAGATTGTTTTGCATGCTTCATGAACTGACGGGTCGATCTCTATCCAGCTTAGAGGCACCTACCTCCATAGCCCGCACTCCTGTACAATGCCTGCTTGATCTCGTCGGTCCTTATTGCTTGCCCCTTCCCTTCTTCCTACACACCACACCACGCATTGACAATCTAATTTCACTGACTAGTCATAGCAGGGAGTAATATAGAGTAGTAATATGGTGCATGTTACTGGGAAATACAAAGGAGCTCTCGGGTGCAACGCACCCCCATACTTGGAAAAATTAAAAAAAGTTTTAAAAAATTTAATTTTTTTTGGAAATCAAAGATGATCAGGTATTGTACCTGAAACAAAATATTTTTCTAGGAAATTACTTTTATTATATCCTGGGTAAAAAAAATAAACTCGAAATGACCCATGAACAGGTACTATTCACTTTATTTTTGTCATAATTTTGTCTTTTTTGCCCTGGAGTCCATGGAAATCATTTCGTGTCCAAACATTTTTTTTACGAATACAAACTTGATCATCTTTTATTTCCAGGAAGATTCAATTTTTTTTTTGACTTTTTTAAATTATTATAATTTTTTGGTTTATGGGGGTGCGTTGCACCCGAGAGCCATAAGTCCGTTTCGGCATGTTACTACTCTATATTACTACCTTTATAGTGGGTAGTTATATATATATGGTATCATGCATGTTATATTTATTAGATTGTAGACTCATTTTTTCTCGAGAAGTGTGATGTTAGAGCATCTCCAGTCGCATCCCCCAAACCGTCCCTCAAAGCGTGCCGGATCGAGCGTTTGGGGGACGTGTTTTGTTCGTGCCGCGTTTGGGGGGACGTCGCTCCCCAGCCGCGTCCCCTAAACGCCGTCCCCAAACATTAAAATATTCTTTTTTTTGTTTTTTCTTGCATTTTTATTTCAATGAAGAGAAGAAATATTTCATAAACTAATACATAATTGGGAACGTGGTTTACATGATGATATAGTTTGGAACATGGTTTTCCACAAACTAATACATAGTTTGAACCATGGCTGACACAAATATAAAAGATTGCAAAAAAAACTAAACCTAACTAGACCGGGCATCGAAGGTTTCGTCTGTTTGCTACCAAGAAAGAACACTCGAGGGCACACCCGGTCACCAAAACTGGAAAATCCAGCTGGTGAGGGTGCCCCTGTTGGTTCTTCCGAGGAAGAACATCCAGAAACCTTCGTGCATTTTTTCGCTGCGAAGAAACAACACTCTTCAGTCGTCGTCCTCCTCGGCGTTGTCGACGTGGTAGTTCTGGCGGCAAGCGTCTCGTCGAACACCTTGACGCTCACGTCCCTGTCGCCAAAGTAGGAGAACGCGAGCATGAAGCCGACTTCAAGATGGTGGTAGCGCAGGAACTTCTCCCAGCCGATGTGGAGGTACATCTTGCCGCGTGCATCGTAGATCACGTCGACGATCCACCGGAAGCTATTGCAGCCATCCTCCCGCAAATGCGGCGAGCCCGGGCGCTCGTCGTCGGCGACGAAGTTGGCGAAGTCGTCCGGCAGCCTCTGCATGCCGTGTGGGTCACCCTTGAGGACGACGATGAACTCGAACAGCATGGGCCCCTCCTCGTCCTGCCTGTCCGACGATGAGGACGACGACGGCGTCGCGGGCGACGGCGAGCGTGCAGCTCTACCGCGGCCACGACCACGACCACGGCTGCGAGGTCGGCCTCCGCCTCTACCCAGCCATGGCGTCGACTCTTCAGATGGTGGCGGCTAGGGTTGGGGAGAGAGGCGCTAGGGTTTGTGTGTGAGAGGGACGATGAGAGGCGGCCTACCTTTTTTATAGGCCGGAGGGAGGCGGGGGAGTGGTGGCGCTCATTAACACCGGCACGCAGAGCTAGGCGGCGACGAGACGCTTCGCTGCGCCTCTGCGGGAACTGCACTGTTGCTGCGCGCCAATAACTTCCATCGCGAGGTAGGCGACGGTTAGGTTAAAATTCTATGTGCCGCTGACGGGTCGGCCCCGCCACTCCCCGCCTCGCTTTTCGGTGCGTTCGGCGTCCCCAGTGGGTCCCCTGTGGGGCGGGGACGGGCTCGGGGCGCCGGACACCGTATCGGGGCGCGCCGGACAAAAGGCGGCTTTGCGGGACGCTGCTGGGAACGTTTTTTGTCCGGCGCGCCCCAAATCCCTTTGGGGGACGCGACTGGAGATGCTCTTAAGGTAACATAGCTAGTTACCACCTTGCTCTCTTTCTTCATTTATTGTCATGCCATGTCACCAAAATGCTTTGAAGTGTGTGATGTTACTACCTATGTTACTCCCACTATGAGTAGTCACTACTCTACGTTACTACCTTCATAGTGGGTAGTTACATATATGTGGTATCATGCATGTTATATTTATTAGATTGTAGACTCATTTTGTCTTGAGAAGTGTGATGTTATGGTAACATAGCTAGTTACCACCCCACTCTTTTGATTCATTTATTGTCATACTATGTCACCAAAATCCTTTGAAGTGTGTGATGTTACTACCTATGTTACTCCCACTATGAGTATTCTTAGCACACAGAACATAGATTCAACCAAAAAATCAACCGAAATTTTAGCTCTACATATTGATGCTTGGTAGCCATGCCCAAAGTCTTGAGGAGTGCTTCAGATGTAGTAAATTACAAGGTCCTCAAACCCTACCTCCTATCATGCCCCCTCCCGGGTGGCGGCAGAGAATTCCTCCCCAAACCCTAGCAGCCGCCACTCAAGCCACCGCTGCTGCCGGCTCCGGTGGCGGTGGCGGCGCCCCTTCCATCGAACGACGATGGGGTGGAGAGGGCTTCCGCGGCGGCGCATCATGGGAGGTGATGAGGCGCCGGTGGAGGATGCAGGGCGGCACGGCTGCTTGGACGGGGCCTGATGCACTTCGCCGGTAGCCATGGAGGAGTGGGTGGAGCAGTGGCGGCCTTCACCCCCGGTGGCGGTTCGGCGGGGGTACGCATGATCCGCGTCACCGTCTTCTTCCCTGGTGATCCGGCAGGAGTGACTGGCGGCGTGGGGTTTTCTGATCTTGGTTTGTTTTGGTGGCGGTCCTCGGGTTTCTTGCAAGCGAAGATGAAGACCTAACAGCAGTCAGTTTGCCTTGATCTGGTTGGAGAGATGAGTTTCGAGAAGCTCCGCTAGCGAATGGAACAGTGCATCTTTTGCCTGGAGTTTGTTGGATCGTGTGGTATTCGGTCACGCGCACCCATGTTTTTATTCCGACCATTTGGTTTCGGAAGGAGCGGTGCGAAGCTCTATAATGTGTTGATATCAAGTGACTTTTTGGGCCATGGTGAAGTCAGAAAAAGGAATATCATGAAGGCCGGATTGGTGGACTTGCTAAAGGAGGTTCAAGTCTCCGCGATGTTGAGGGACTTGTTTCGCGTTCCGGGCTCCGCAGCAATGGTATGCAAGTGGGGGCAGCAGCACAGGTGAAGTTCAGAGTCCTACCTTTCAGGGTGAAAATCCAAGGTCTGACCTTAACTGGTTGTGCCTGGCAATGATCTTGTTGGAGGCATTGTTTTTAGATCGGAGATTATCTTCAGGGTGAAAACCTAAATCCTTTGGTCGGACGATGACAGCGCAGGTGCACCGTTTTCTTCTTGGAGGTGTCGCTTTTAGAGAGTCTGTATTCCAGGTGTTGTCACGGTGGTGGTTATATTGATGTTGCTAGGTCTGGAGTGCTGGAGCGGAACTTTCCTTTCTTAGTTTTCTTTTCTCTTTTTTTTGTTGTGTGCATCCGCACTGCCATTAGGGTGTTGCGTTGTTGGAGAGCCAAGGTGTAATTGGTATCTTTTAATATTATAATGTATTCCCTTTATCGAAAAAAGTAAATTACAAGGTTAAACGCTTACTTGTGAGCAGGAGGCATGCATGCCGAAGTCACTGAAGCAGCTCACGACGCACTGCTCTATCTCCAGCCCGAGCACCTCCAGTGCGCTCACCGTTGAGAGCAGCACGCCAGGGTTTGCCGCGCAGCAGATCTCGATTCTCATGCCGCCGCCCGGTCGCTTCTCGACGTCAAACTGCAAGCAATGGATAAGAATCAGTAGGTAGCCATTTCTGTGTGATCAATTTGTTCCTGCACACGCGCCGCACGCACGGTCGCACCTTGGTGGAATTCCTCATTGGCATCGTCTCCTCGTTGTTCCCGCTGGAGAAATTCTGCGCTGTGTTCAGCAGGTTCAGTTCCCCTGGCATGTCGCCGATCTCCTCCTCGAGGGTTTTGATCCGCTCCGTGAGCTCCCTCACGTAGTCTATGGTGTCCCCAAGGATCGATGTCCTGTCCATCTGCAGTTCCATTGATTAAAATCCACACATGTTAACATTTTTTTAAAAGGTTGGTAACTTAGGTTCATGCTGCATAATTCACATGCACATGCGTTATATAGGAATCAATTTGGTCAGAGGAGCAAGTAGAACAATGTAATGTGTTACCTTGCTAATCTTGGGCACGATGGAGCGGAGCATGGAAAGGCGGTCGTTGAGCCGCTTCCGCCGCCGCCTCTCGGCCATCAGGTTCTTCGACGGAGCGCCGCCATTAAGCTTGCTCCTAGGGTGGCCACCGGGAGCGCCTCTGATGTTGCCGTTCATCTCCCCAACGCCTCCTCCTCGGAAGATGAACGTCGTGGGGGACGACGAGGACCCACCAGCATGAAACAGCTGCATCTCGTCGTCCGGCATGGCGTCGTGGAAGGGGTGAGCGAGCGCCTGGCCGGGTGCGTCGACGACCCCAGGGACCAAACTCCTGTACGGGTCGCACACTTCGCTCAAGTAGTCGAAGCTGAACTCATCTTGCGGGCGTGGAGGCGCCATGGGCTCATGAAACGGCCCGATGTCCATGTTGTTTCTCGCCTCGTAGGCGGCCTGGTCGCCGCCGTAGAAGATGAGGTCGCTCATCATCGCGCTACTGCCCGGGTACGTCGCCTGCCACGGCTCCGGTGCCTGCTCCGGCCGCCGCAGCGACATGAGCTCGTCCAAGAACGACTCCTCGTCAAACTGATCCATGCCCAAAGTTCTAGTACAAATGTACAATATTCAGTATATGTTTGCTCTCCCAGATCGCTTACACAAACCCCTCACGCTTATCTAGCAAGCAACGCTGTCAGTAGCTAGCCAGCAGCACGTACTACCACTCTACCGGAGGTCCACACGGCCAACTTGAGGGGTCGCCAGTGGCAATGTAGGGTTCGCCGGACAGTGTAGAGGGGGATCACGGAAGAAGCAACCTGGGAAAATAAATTCGGGGTGACAAACCTAAGCGACAATTATTCCTAGGCAACCACCAGCTCAGCCAGCTTTGGTGTGCCCACACGGTGGACCTAGATCGGTCGGTCAGGCAGAAGACGGCAAATCAAGCCTGAAAACGGAATGGAATCTCGCCGTTCTTTAAGCAAACCCCGTTGGCAGCATGCAGGCCTGCCGTTCAATTACCGCCCTCTGCATGTATGTCGTTTTCGCCCGAAATCTGCAAATCTCGCGCCCATGGAGCTAGTATTAAGAATGAATCCTCTTGTCGTCCATCGAGGTCTGTCTCGCAACGTTCCTATCGGCTATCGCCGAGTGGAAGGAATTCAGTGTGCTTGTAGAACTTGGTGGTTGAAGAAAAAACGTAACTAGGGTACAGTGGCACGGGCAGCTACACGGCCACGGGGAGCTAATCTCCGGCGTCGACTGCGCAGCATTCCGGCGTTTTCAAGCCGTCGGAGCAGCTGTGGGAGCCGCCGGGGGTCAGGTCGGCTGGATGCCGACGTGATGATGCGCTGGTGGAACACGGACTCCATGGATGGGTTAATCATGCGGCTGGATCGGTTGCGTGTGTTGGTGCTCGTGAGCAGATAGATGGATGGATGCGCGTACGAAACTGAATATGCTGGCTTGCAGCTGCAGGCTTAGCTAGATAGATCGTGGGCCAGTTATCCGGGGCGATTTGAAGGGGGGTTAACCTTGATCCGGATGAGCTATCAGATCTGACGTGGATGAAAGCAAATGCGCATGCAACAAAAGCTTGTTTGTCCGTGGCAGATTTGCCAGAGTACATTAATTGTTTGTTTATCAATCCGGCTATGGATGGGGTTTTGCTTTTATTTGTCAGTGACATGACTACTTTCTGAATATGTATTTGCACTACCAGAGAGAAGAGCTAACTGTCACCTTGATAGAAACGCAAGGAATCTGGTTACCGTACACGCAAATTAATTGCTATCATAGCATCACACCTGTACGTATATGGATCATAGTACGTACTGCTGCAGCATATACTATCAAACGAAGATGCCTTCGGGAGAAATGTTAGGGTTAGAGGCGATTATGTGGACAACGTGTCGGGGAGTTCCCAGAGGAGCCCCGCCCGACACCAATCGATTTTCGATTGCTCCGACTCCCGATGCGAGTCATCTTGATTGGGGGTGTACATTTCTCCTTCGGTGAGTTCTCTCCGCGATCCCGTTTCCTTAGTTGTCGGTTCGGCGATTGTTGCATTTGGTTCGTTTGTGCTGGGTGTTGGGGATCGCATTTCATTCGAGTCATCGTAGGAGACACCGAGATCTTCTGAGGGATCTCCGGCTGTGAGAGGCGATCTGGAGGATGAGCGGGATGTGCTTTTTGCAGGAATGAACTAAATCGTGAGAAGCAAGGACCCGAAGGGGTGGACCAAGTGCAACAGGCACGGGCCAGGTTGTTGGCACCATGCTACCATTGCTACATATATCTCCATTCCACTCCCATGATCTGCCCCGCTCGGAGAGACAGCGATACAGGGTGTTGGGTGGAACTGCCCAGAAAGATTGTGGATCTAGGGCTTGCGGCGGCAAGGCAAGGTGAGTGGCCGGTGTTGACCGGCGCAGGCGTTGGTGTGGGAGAGGGGTGGTCTGGCCCTTTGTAGGCAGAGGTAGCCATGGTGGGGAATGGTGACAGGCATGGAGGGACAAACGGAGGTTACGAAGGTGGAATAAGAGGTTTGAGTCGGGGGCCAAAATCTGCCCACACATACCCGTGGCACACCTGATTCTTGGTGTGCCATGGGTACTAAATATACATGTGGTGCACTAGTATGGGATGCTCCACGGGTAAGGGGGCAACTTCTTGCCAGTCTGGCCCAAAAATACCCATGGTGCACCACTTTTTACGGTGCACCACGGGTAAGTTGCTACTCGTGTTGCATGGTGCACCACCTTTTCAATGTGCCACGCCGCCGCGGATAAGCCACCTACCTATAGCTATTTTCCTAGTAATGTCAAAAACGAGGAAACTAGAAGTATGAGCCATTGTCGTCGATCCTCCTTGCCATCGTCGTTGCAAGCGACTCCACTCAAAGAGGAGGACACTAGCCATAGCAGACACCACCGCTAACCCTCGACGTTGTTGTCGTGGAAGGAGAATCCGCTCGAAGGCGAGGACCTCGTCGCCGAGATCCTTCTCCATGTGCCCCCGCAACTACCCTAGCCCCAGCACGCTGCCATCATATGCAAGAGCTGGAGAAGCATCATGACCGAAAATAAGTTCCGTTACCGCTAACGCATCAACCATCGCATTTAGACCATGGAAAAAATAGCATGCTATTTCGACGTTAGAGCGGCTCTATAGCGTATTTAGAAGGTGAATGCTACGCTATGCATAATTTGCTCGCTATGGCGCTAATCTCACTATTAGCGGCGCTAAGCTTGCTATTTGTTGAAATGTTATAGCGGCAGCCCACGAGCCCCCGATTACAACCTAGCTCAAGTCAACCCCAGGTCGGCAACCAACTAGTCGTCGATTTTTGACTCCCCACGCGACGCAACAGTGGCGACTACAGCACCAGCGCCACTCTCCTCCAGCTCTGCCCAGCCGCGTCTGCGTGGCATGTCTCGAGAAGAATCAACAGGAGGACGCACGCCTCGATCAGGAGCTCAATCTCACGCCGGTCTTCGCCGCTAGGCCACCACCTCTTGCGCAGCAAATGACAGTCATATCTAATTTCATCCTTGCATATTCTCTTCAAACTTGGGTAGTTCAGTAGTGGTATCTTTAGTCCGTAGACACCATGATTTAGCTCTATAGTTATTAGTTTGTTCAGCTCTGTACTTCTTAGTGTCTTCTGCATGTTTTGTGGCTATGGGAGGAAGGGAATAGTGTTGATATAATCCAGTCAAAACTAGTTGATTAGTTATGTATGTATTACTCTGGACAAATTTTTAGCTAATGAAATCCTTGATATACATGTTATACCTATCAATTTCCTATTTTTTTGCGAAACGCTGTTTTGAAAAATAGTGTGCTATTAGCACGTTATAACTTGCATAGCGCTTAGATAAGGACCACGATATTTCATTTAGCACGCTATTTTTTCCTTGATTTAGACCCATCGTGGACAGGGCGGTTTTGAACTAGATCCACTTCTTGCGGAACGGGCACAAAGATCATCGTTTCAACTGCTAAGTTCTCAAAGACTACCGCCATGGAGTCTTAGTATTTGAGCAGTTGGGTAAGCATCGGATCACAGTTTGGGACCCCATCACTCAGAGCATCTTAGAAATCAAGGTGCTGCAGCAGTTCTTTGATGAAAAGATTGTGCACATCTACTGGGCAGCTGTGATGATGGAGCGGCGGACCATGTGCACGGCCATTGCCTCTGGAGCCCTATTAAAGTTGTCTTGGTGAGCGCCTATTAGGAAGAAAATCAGTGTCTCTTCATCGCAAGTGTCTTCTAAGGCGGTGAATGGAATGATGCCCAAACAACAGTTGGGCCATCATGGCTTATGTAGTTCTAGATGATGCCAATACACTTGTTGGTAGCACAATTCATTGGTTGCTTTGGGGGGAGGGGAATGAAATTCGGTGTTATGTGGTTATTCAGAGGCTAGTTGGCGTTGAGAATGAGAGGCATGGTGGTGTTCACAGTGTTCATATCGTCCGTTCAGATATGGAGGTGTTGGCTTGGCCACTTTGTATTTTAGCATGCGCAACCAACAACGCCTCCGCTTGCAAACATGGGATAAGATAGACGATCACCCTTCTAGTGTTACCAGATGGGTGTGTGTGAATATTTGTCAACTCAAGACAATGATTCATGGGTTGCTGATTAAAGTAGTCATCCATACTTTTCTACCCTGAGGATGATGGTTCAATCTTTCTTCAGATTACCAAACAGATTCACATGGTTCAATTGAAGAAAATGCAGGCTAAGACAATCTAATTTTAAGGGGATCCGCCGTGCGTTCTCATCTATCATCCATTCGCAAGTTTCTCTACTTCTCGTAAGTCTTATCATCTTTTACAAATTTCTCTACTTCTTGTAAGTGTACTAGTTCTTTATAAGTGTTTCACTATGTGTTGTATAACTTTGAATTTATTGTATGGGTTTGAATTTGTAGTTGCGGTGATTTGATGAAGTTATTATTTTTGTGGTTACGATCATTCTCCAACATTACGTCTAGTGACAAGGTTTTACTGCCGTGATTTTCTTGTGATATATTAATTTGGTTCTACTGTGATAAACTAGATATAGTTATAATTAGTTATGGTGTGTTTGCCCCTTTACTAAAGTTTCATGTATTATAGTATTGAAAAATATAGGACAACGCAACCAAAAGTCTGAATTGATGGAAAGGGCTATGAAATTCATTTATACATATCAATACCTCTCCTGACGGGTGACGGGTTTCACACGGATGGAGGGTGATACGTCTCCGACGTATCGATAATTTCTTATGTTCCATGCCACATTATTGATGATATCTACATGTTTTATACACATTATATGTCGTATTTATGCATTTTCCGGAACTAACCTATTGACGAGATGCCGAAGGGCCGGTTCTGTTTTCTGCTGTTTTTGGTTTCGAAGTCCTAGTAAGGAAATATTCTCGGAATCGGACGAAATCAACGCCCGGCATCTTAGAATCCCCGGAAGCATCCGGAACACCCGAGAGAGGCCGGAGGGGGCCACGAGCCCACCAGATGGTAGGCCGGCGCGGCCTGGGGGTGGCCCGCGCCCCCCTAGCGTGTCGTCGCCTCGTCGCCTCCCCGACTCCGCCTCTTTGCCTATATAAAGGTCCCTGACCTAAAACACGATAAGAAAAAACCACGGTACGAGAAACCTTCCAGAGCCGCCGCCATCGCGAAGCCAAGATCTGGGGGACAGGAGTCTCTGTTCCGGCACGCCGCCGGGACGGGGAAGTGCCCCCGGAAGGCTCCTCCATCGACACCACCGCCATCTCCATCAACGCTCGTTGTCTCCCATGAGGAGGGAGTAGTTCTCCATCGAGGCTCGGGGCTGTACCGGTAGCTATGTGGTTAATCTCTCTCCTATGTGCTTCAATACAATAATCTCATGAGCTGCCCTACATGATTGAGATTCATATGATGATGCTTGTAATCTAGATGTCATTATGCTAGTCAAGTGGGTTTTACTTATGTGATCTCCGGAGACTCTTTGTCCCACGTGTGTAAAGGTGACAGTGTGTGCACCGTGTGGGTCTCTTAGGCTATATTTCACATAATACTTATTCACTGTTATGAATGGCGTAGTGAAGTGCTTATTTATATCTTTTTATGATTGCAATGTGTTTTGTATCACAATTTATCTATGTGCTACTCTAGTGATGTTATTAAAGTAGTTTATTCCTCCTGCACGGTGTAATGGTGACAGTGTGTGCATCGTGTTAGTACTTGGCGTAGGCTATGATTGTGATCTCTCGTAGATTATGAAGTTAACTATTGCTATGATGGTATTGATGTGATCTATTCCTCCTTTCGTAGTGTGAAGGTGACGAGTGTGCATGCTATGTTAGTACTTGGTTTGGTTATTTTGATCTGTCATGCACTCTAAGGTTATTTAAACATGAACATTGAATATTGTGGAGCTTGTTAACTCCGGCATTGAGGGTTCGTGTAATCCTACACGGTTAGTGGTGTTCATCATCCAACAAGAGGGTGTAGAGTCTAGCATCTATCTATTTATTCTGTTATGTGATCAATGTTGAGAGTGTCCACTAGTGAAAGTATGATCCCTAGGCCTTGTTCCTAAATATCGCTATCGCTGTTTGTTTACTTGTTTTACTGCATTTATACTGCTCTGCAATATTACTACCATCAACCGCACGCCGACAAGCACTTTTACTGGCGCCGTTACTACTCGCTCATATTCATTCATACCACTTGTATTTCACTATCTCTTCGCCGAACTAGTGCACCTATTAGGTGTGTTGGGGACACAAGAGACTTCTTGCTTTGTGGTTGCGGGGTTGCATGAGAGGGATATCTTTGACCTCTTCCTCCCCGAGTTCGATAAACCTTGGGTGATCCACTTAAGGGAAACTTGCTGCTGTTCTACAAACCTCTCGCTCTTGGAGGCCCAACACCGTCTACAAGAATAGAAGCACCCGTAGACATCAAGCTATTTTCCGGCGCCGTTGCCGGGGAGGAAAGGTAAAAGGCTCTCATACTCCGGTCCCGGGTAAAGTACTTTTCTCGGCGCCGTTGTGTGTGTGCTCGAAGCTATTTCCTTTAGATCCTGCAATTGCATCTTTTTGTTTCTTGTTTACACTAGTTAGGCATAATGGACAACAATGAGCTTCTTATTCTATTTCCTGATTTAAGACATGGATGGTTTGATGCGAAAATTAAAAAACTATGGAACATATTAGTATGAACGCTTTGAACACCATTGTTGCTAATGATATGGAAAATTCTAAGCTTGGGGAAGCTGGCTTTGATGAGCATGATAGTTTTAGTCCCCCAAGCATTGAGGAGAAAATTTACTTTGATGATACTTTGCCTCCTATTTATGATGATTATAATGATAGTAGTCTTTTAGTACCGCATGTTATAGAGGATAAATTTGATTATGATTACAATATGCCTCCTATATTTGATGATGAGAATAATAATGATAGCTACTTTGTTGAATTTTCTCCCACTATTACTAATAAATTTGATTATGCTTATGTTGGGAGTAGTAATAATTTTATGCATGAGACTCATGATAAGAATGCTTTATGTGATAGTTATATTGTTGAGTTTGCTCATGTTTCTACTGAAAGTTATTATGAGAGAGGAAAATATGGTTGTAGAAATTTTCATGTTACTAAAATGCCTATCTATGTGCTGAAATTTTTGAAGCTACACTTGTTCTATCTTCCTATGTTTGTTACTTTGCTCTTCATGAACTTGTTTATTTACAAGATTCCTATGCATAGGAAGCATATTAGACTTAAATGTGTTTTGAATTTGCCTCTTGATGCTCTCTTTTGCTTCAACTACTATTTCTTGCGAGTGCATCATTAAAACTCGCTGAGCCCATCTTAATGGCTATAAAGAAAGCACTTCTTGGGAGATAACCCATGTGTTTATTTTACTACAGTACTTTTGTTTTATATTTGAGTCTTGGAAGTTGTTACTACTGTAGCAACCACTCCTTATCTTAATTTTGTTGCATTGTTGTGCCAAGTAAAGTCTTTGATAGTAAGGTTGATAATAGATTTGGATTACTGCACAGAAACAGATTTCTTGCTGTCACGAATCTGGGCCTAATTCTCTGTAGGTAACTCAAAAAATTATGCCAATTTACGTGAGTGATCCTCAGATATGTACGCAACTTTCATTCAATTTGAGCATTTTCATCTGAACAAGTCTAGTGCCTCAATAAAATTCGTCTTTACGGACTGTTCTGTTTTGACAGATTCTGCCTTTTATTTCGCATTGCTTCTTTCGCTGTGTTGGGTGGATTCCTTTGTTCCATTACCTTCCA
Organism: Lolium rigidum; assembly: GCF_022539505.1. NCBI lineage: Eukaryota > Viridiplantae > Streptophyta > Magnoliopsida > Poales > Poaceae > Lolium > Lolium rigidum. The sequence continues at coordinate 28,366,561 of NC_061510.1, read as the reverse complement.
GTAGCTTTGAGCAATGTCCAGAAGTGTTAAGAATGATTGTGTCACCTCTGAACATGTGAATTTTTAATTATGCACTAACCCTCTAATGAGTTTGTTTTGAGTTTGGTATGGAGGAAGTTTTCAAGGGTCAAGAGAGGAGGATGATATACTATGATCAAGAAGAGTGAAGAGTCTAAGCTTGGGGATGCCCCCGTGGTTCATCCCTGCATATTTCAAGAAGATTCAAGCATCTAAGCTTGGGGATGCCCAAGGCATCCCCTTCTTCATCGACAAATTATCAGGTTTCTTCTCTTGAAACTATATTTTTATTCGGTCACATCTTATGTACTTTACTTGGAGCATCTGTGTGCTTTTATTTTCGTTTGTTATCTTAGTTCTCTGAATAAATTCATGCTTGTGTGGGAGAGAGACACGCTCCGCTGGTTCATATGAACACATGTGTTCTTAGCTTTTAATGTTCATGGCGAAGGTTGAAACTGCTTCGTTAATTGTTATATGGTTGGAAACGGAAAATGCTACATGTAGTAATTGGTAAAATGTCTTGGATAATGTGATACTTGGCAATTGTTGTGCTCATGTTTAAGCTCTTGCATCATATACTTTGCACCCATTAATGAAGAAACACCTAGAGCTTGCTAAATTTGGTTTGCATATTTGGTCTCTCTAAAGTCTAGATAATTTCTAGTATTAAGTTTTGAACAACAAGGAAGATGGTGTAGAGTCTTATAATGTTTACAATATGTATTTTATGTGAGTTTTTCTGCACCGGTTCATCCTTGTGTTTGTTTCAAATAACCTTGCTAGCCCAAACCTTGTATCGAGAGGGAATACTTCTCATGCATCCAAAATCCTTGAGCCAACCACTATGTCATTTGTGTCCACCATACCTACCTACTACATGGTATTTCTCCGCCATTCCAAAGTAAATTGCTTGAGTGCTACCTTTAAAATTTCCATCATTCGCCTTTGCAATATATATCTCATGGGACAAATAGCTTAAAAACTATTGTGGTATTGAATATGTACTTATGCACTTTATCTCTTATTAAGTTGCTTGTTGTGCGATAACCATGTTTTCTGGGGACGCCATCAACTACTCTTTGTTGAATATCATGTGAGTTGCTATGCATGTCCGTCTTGTCTGAAGTAAGGGAGATCTACCACCTTAATGGTTCGAGCATGCATATTGTTAGAGAAGAACATTGGGCCGCTAACTAAAGCCATGAATCATGGTGGAAGTTTCAGTTTTGGACATATATCCTCAATCTCATACGAGAATACTAATTGTTGCTACATGCTTATGCATTAAAGAAGAGTCCATTATCTGTTGTCCATGTTGTCCCGGTATGGATGTCTAAGTTGAGAATAATCAAAAGCGAGAAATCCAAAATGCGAGCTTTCTCCTTAGACCTTTGTACAGGCGGCATGGAGGTACCCCTTTGTGACACTTGGTTAAAACATGTGTATTGCGATGATCTCGGTAGTCCAAGCTAATTAGGACAAGGTGCGGGCACTATTAGTATACTATGCATGAGGCTTGCAACTTGTAAGATATAATTTACATGATACATATGCTTTATTACTACCGTTGACAAAATTGTTTCATGTTTTCAAAATAAAATCTCTAGCACAAATATAGCAATCGATGCTTTCCTCTTTGAATGACCTTTCTTTTACTTTTATGTTGAGTCAGTTCACCTATTTCTCTCCACCTCAAGAAGCAAACACTTGTGTGAACTGTGCATTGATTCCTACATACTTGCATATTGCACTTGTTATATTACTCTATGTTGACAATTATCCATGAGATATACATGTTACAAGTTGAAAGCAACCGCTGAAACTTAATCTTCCTTTATGTTGCTTCAATACCTTTTACTTTGAATTATTGCTTTATGAGTTAACTCTTATGCAAGACTTATTGATGCTTGTCTTGAAAGTACTATTCATGAAAAGTCTTTGCTTTATGATTCATTTGTTTACTCATGTCATTACCAATGTTTTGATCGCTGCATTCATTACATATGTTTACAATAGTATGATCAAGGTTATGATGGCATGTCACTCCGTAAATTATCTTTGTTATCGTTTACCCGCTTCGGGACGAGCAGGAACTAAGCTTGGGGATGCTGATACGTCTCCGACGTATCGATAATTTCTTATGTTCCATGCCACATTATTGATGATATCTACATGTTTTATACACATTATATGTCGTATTTATGCGTTTTCCGGAACTAACCTATTGACGAGATGCCGAAGGGCCGCTTCTCGTTTTCTGCTGTTTTTGGTTACGTAAATCCTAGTAAGGAAATATTCTCGGAATCGGACGAAATCAACGCCCAGCATCTTAGAATCCCCGGAAGCATCCAGAACACCCGAGAGAGGCCAGAGGGGGCCACAGGCCCACCAGATGGTAGGCCGGCGCGGCCTGGGGGTGGCCCGCGCCCCCCTAGCGTGTCGTCGCCTCGTCGCCTCCCCGACTCCGCCTCTTCGCCTATATAAAGGTCCCTGACCTAAAACACGATACGAAAAAACCACGGTACGAGAAACCTTCCAGAGCCACCGCCATCGCGAAGCCAAGATCTGGGGGACATGAGTCACTGTTCCGGCACGCCGCCGGGACGGGGAAGTGCCCCCGGAAGGCTCCTCCATCGACACCACCGCCATCTCCATCAACGCTGCTGTCTCCCATGAGGAGGGAGTAGTTCTCCATCGAGGCTCGGGGCTGTACCGGTAGCTATGTGGTTAATCTCTCTCCTATGTGCTTCAATACAATAATCTCATGAGCTGCCCTACATGATTGAGATTCATATGATGATGCTTGTAATCTAGATGTCATTATGCTAGTCAAGTGGGTTTTACTTATGTGATCTCTCGGAGACTCCTTGTCCCACGTGTGTAAAGGTGACAGTGTGTGCACCGTGTGGGTCTCTTAGGCTATATTTCACGTAATACTTATTCACCGTTATGAATGGCGTAGTGAAGTGCTTATTTATATCTCTTTATGATTGCAATGTGTTTTGTATCACAATTTATCTATGTGCTACTCTAGTGATGTTATTAAAGTAGTTTATTCCTCCCGCACGGTGTAATGGTGACAAGGTGTGCATCGTGTTAGTACTTGGCGTAGGCTATGATTGTGATCTCTCGTAGATTATGAAGTTAACTATTGCTATGATGGTATTGATGTGATCTATTCCTCCTTTCGTAGTGTGAAGGTGACAAGTGTGCATGCTATGTTAGTACTTGGTTTGGTTATGTTGATCTGTCATGCACTCTAAGGTTATTTAAACATGAACATTGAATATTGTGGAGCTTGTTAACTCCGGCATTGAGGGTTCGTGTAATCCTACACAGCTTAGTGGTGTTCATCATCCAACAAGAGGGTGTAGAGTCTAGCATCTATCTATTTATTCTGTTATGTGATCAATGTTGAGAGTGTCCACTAGTGAAAGTATGATCCCTAGGCCTTGTTCCTAAATATCGCTATCGCTGTTTGTTTACTCGTTTTACCGCATTTATACTCGCCCGCAATATTACTACCATCAATCGCACGCCAGACAAGCACTTTTCTCGGCGCTCGTTACTACCGCTCATATTCATTCATACCACTTGTATTTCACTATCTCTTCGCCGAACTAGTGCACCTATTAGGTGTGTTGGGGACACAAGAGACTTCTTGCTTTGTGGTTGCAGGGTTGCATGAGAGGGATATCTTTGACCTCTTCCTCCCTGAGTTCGATAAACCTTGGGTGATCCACTTAAGGGAAACTTGTTGCTGTTCTACAAATCTCTGCTCTTGGAGGCCCAACACTGTCTACAAGAATAGAAGCACCCGTAGACATCAGAGGGGCACCACCCAACACCACCAAAAGTCTAATCAAACTGATAGAAAGGGCTAGGCAATCCACTTATGCATATCAACACATAGATCACAAAAATGTTAAGCATATAGCATCTTCACAAAGGAAATATCTATAAAGAACACGGTATATAGATCACAAATGCATTAAACACAGAACATTTACTAAGTGATAGAACACATTGTTCACATCAGCGCAAAATATAGCGAAATTAAACCAACAGTTGAGTTGGCCTTGCATAAAACACCAAAACGAACACACATCGACACCTAGAAACAAACTAGCGCCCAAACAAGCCTTGCCCGTTCATCAGTGTGTTCTTTCCACCTACTTGATGTTGTTGTATGAATCAGTTGGTTTGCTAACTGAGTGTTCTTTTTTGTTTCTTTAATGTTATTGTAATCTAAATCAGATTGGTTGCTGACAGACAATGAAAAAATAGCAAAAATGTGAGGTGTATGAATGCACATGATATTTATGAATGACTATGCTAACCTGTTATCATTGAGTAGGGATATAAAGTAAGAAAAATAGCGTTAGCACTATCAAACTTTTCCCACTGTAGGTTGCTAAAATCTAATTGGAATTCCCTTGCACCCACAAATACCACATCTTTGTCCTCAAATGAGTAACCTTGCTACATATTTCCTATAATATGAATATGATGTGTCAAGGGCAAGGGATAGTAGCCAAACTAACAACTCTATGAGGCTTCCATGCATGAGAGCAGTGATGTCCCCAAGGTCACATATCATGTGTAGCTAGTTTTCAAAAGAAAGAGTGTCGAATCCACAGTGGAGCTGATTGGTAATGGTTTTAGTGCCTCTTGTTACCTTCACTTAAAAGTACTTATAAGTAGTCTTTAAATCCAAAGCAAGAATGAAAGTACATTTAAGAAGTTGTGAATAAATAGGGGTGAAAATGATGGTAAAGTAATTGAAACACAATAGGGGTAAAGCATACTTGGAGAGTTATGGATCAACCACTAGCCTAGGAATGGTGATTAAAAATATCAAGTTTGTCTTTTATATATGTAGGTGTGTGGGAAGTTTCCTTAAATGGATGCTCCCAGAAGTATTGTTTTACATCCCTCATGAGCACTACCTTATCCCATCGCATGTCGCGCAGGTCCAGTAACTGGTCCTTGCAATCCTCGTATACATGATTGACAGATGAGGCAGATTGCTATCACATGTACTCTCATGAACCGCCAACAATATAAAACGATGATTCTACCAAGTCCCCTTTGGAAAATATTGCACGGTCGACAACACACAACATTGTTGATGCGAACCAACATACTTTATAATTATTAGGCAAAGAACAAACTTTATTTCATCTCATAATTTGGCTAGGGTGTCTCCATCTCCCCAAGAACAATTAGATCTACTCACACATGGAGCCAAATAACATCATCATGAATCTATGGATGGAAAATGGTGATTGAATGAATGTGATATGAGTCCAACTCAAAGTTACGGATTACAACAGATGGCCAACGTGATGATGATGAAAATCAATACCTTAGCCGCCAATGATCCAAGCAGCAGTGGTGATGGATCCCCTCCGGCGAGTTTCCCCTCTAGGATCCTTCCTGGAGATCAGGCTGTGTTTTTCGGTGTCTCTATGTCTCGACTCTTAGATCCTTCTTCACGGGGTGAATATATTTGACAAGGCGGCATCAACACTGGGTAGTACGGTCAGGTGGTACAGGCGGACCTGACCATACCATTGGTCATTAAGTCTTTTGTGAACACCACTTTGTGAATTTTTTCCTTGGCTTGGTGTGGATTATTGTTGGAAGACCTTTAGTGCTCCAAATCATCATTATTTCACCCAGATACGGTCCCTATTGCATTGGTTGCAAATCCTCCTGTTTATTTCCATGATCCTGTGAAACAAATAGAATATGTGTGCGTCGACACCGTAAAATATGAAAATCCTGACAATACTAAGGCATTTTTGTGTTGTAAAACATGTCACTTTTGCACTCATCACGTATCTAGATGATATTTCACTGGACCATTTTTGTATGTTGAAATCTCTTATAGCCGCCAGGCCAACACCTCCATTGTCCCTTTTAATGATGTGAAGATTGCGCATGAATATATCATGTGTATCATTAGAGCACTCCACATAATTCAGATATATTTTCACATTATCAAATGCAATGATATGTCTAGACTTCATTGTCATGTAGAATATGCTCCCTATAAGACTTGCATGTCTGTTGTCAATGCATGCTAGCATCACAATCTGTGCAGTCCAATCCTCCCATACTCCTCATTCTGATGAGTACCTATGGACCTATGCTTTGATATGGTCTGTTGCGCAAGCAACAACCTAGAAATTCTTTGAGTGACAACAATGTGGAACCGATCCAACATCATGGAGAATTGTGGCATGGGAAAAATATTACCACAACGAAGAATATTTGGTGTTCATGTGCTCTTGTGAATTTCCACTGATTGGATCCTACATGTGTATCTCTTCTTCATATTTGTTGGAGATATGCCCAAGAGGCAATAATAAAGTGGTTATTATTATATCTTTGTGTTTATGATAAATGTTTGCATTGCATGCTATAATTTTATTAACCGGAAACATTAGTACTTGTGTGTTATGTAAACATAAAAGAGTCCCTAGTAAGCCTCTTGTTAAACTAGCTTGTTGATTAATAGATGCTCATGAACATTGGATGTTGTTAATAACAAGGTTATGTCATTAGGAGAATGATATAATGGACACACACCCATAATAAGCGTAGCATAAGATCAAGTCATCTAGTTCGTCTTGCTATAAGCTTTCGATACATAGTAACCTAATCCTTCGACCATGAGATCATGTAAATAACTTATATCGGATGGGTACTTTGATTACATCAAACGTCACTTCGTAAATGGGTGGTTATAAAGATGGGGTTAAGTATTCAGAAAGTATGAGTTGAGGCATATAGATCAAGATTGGGATTTGTCCATCCTGATGACGCATAGATATGCTTTGGGCCCTCTCGGTGGAATTTCATTCAATTAGCTTGCAAGCATGTGACTAGGTCACAAGGTATGACATACCACGGTACGAGTAAAGAGTACTTATCAGTAACGAGGTTGAACTAGGTATAGAGATATCGATGATCAAACCTCAGATAAGTAAAGTATCGTGCGACAAAGAGAATTGTTATCGTATGTTAATGGTTCATTCAATCACTAAGTTATCGTTGAATATGTGGGAGCCATTATGGATCTCCAGGTCCCGCTATTGGTTAATGATCGGAGAAGAGTCTCGATCATGTCCGCATAGTTCACTTACCGTAGGGTGACACACTTAAGGTTCGATGTCGTATAGTAGATGTGGAATATGAGATGGAGATCGAATGTTTTTCAGAGTCTCGGATGGGATCCAGGACATCACGAGGAGGTCCGGAGAATAAGATTCATATAAGGCAAGTTATTTTTCGGGGTTCGAAAAAGTTCGGGATTTTTCCGGTGGAAAACTGGGAAGCTTCTAGAAGGTTCCGAAGGGTCCACCCATGGCTCGACGACCCCGGGAGGGGCCACCTGAGCCGAGGGGGTGCAGCCTAGCCCTAATGGGCTAGGCACACCACACCCTCAAGGCCCAAGTCGGCCACCCTTTCCCAAAACCCTAGGGGGAAGTTTCCCCCCTCCCTCTTTGGCTGTCGGCCCTAGGGCTAGGAGGAGAGGCCAAGGCAACCCTGGCCTACCTCCCTCCTATATAAAGAGGGGAAGGGGCAGGGGCGCAGCCCTCCCTCATCCTCCAACCCTAGCCGCCTTTCTCCTCCACCACCATAGTCCTACACAGGCTTGGCGAAGCCCCTGCAGAATCTTATCCTCCACCACCACCACCACGACGTCGTTCTGCAAGGATTCCGAGGAGATCTACCACACCTTCGCTGTCCGCTGATACACGGGGAGAGGAAGGACTTCATCGACACCATACGTGTGATCGAGTACGGAAGTGCTGCCGGATTGCAGCACCGGAACGATCATCTACATCAACCACGAGATCTGATCTCGTTTAGGCTTTGGATCTTCGAGGGTTAGTCTCTCTTCTTTCTTGTTGCTCCGATCTTCATAGATTAGATCTTGGCTTTTCCTAGATTGGACCTTGGTTTAGTTCTTCTTCACGGTAGAATTTTTTTGTTTTCTATGCAACGAACCCATCAATATTGTGGATAATCAAGTAGCACCAAATCATCGCGGCATGCTAGGACATATTTTTTTACTGAGGTGCTCATATTAGTCCAGATCGCTAACTTATGTAAGATGGTTATGTCAAGAACTTGCTCTGCGATGAACCTTCTCTCATGTTTCAATGATTTTCTTTATTTTGCTTTTTTCAGTTCTCTGTAACCTCTTGTACTCATTTTATTATTAAAAATTGCAGTTGGATTTTCCCCATTGTTTCACCCTCAAAAATATCTTCTGTCATCGAAGCTATTAGTGAAAAATCTGATAAATGGCATTCCTCCCTTGTGTGACAGGGTTAGCTTTCTGAAAATGATTGTTTCCCATAAGTTGCCTCCAATCTTTACGACTGGTTGAAATTTTGAGCACGTATCTTGGATACGGAGAAATTCTGACAAGAATCCCAACGACAAAATCTTTTGCGGCTCGTTGATTGTTGTGTTTCTACATGGACTTAAGCTTTTAAGATTACACTGATGGCAACAACTCCATGTGTACCAACTCGTTGGGATTCCAAGTGCAGAGTATTGTAGCAAGCTTCTTTTCCCCAGAAGGATGACTCGAGGGTTTATATCGAACTCTCGGGGAATTGGTAAGGGGTTGTTTCTTCTTCTCTATTCTAGCAACCTGCAAAGCATAGTTTTTATCTTGTTTTCCCAAATCCCCCATGTGGTTGTCAAGCACAAGGTTTTGTATTATTAATATGAAATATAAATACGATTAAATTAATGTAAAGCAAATAAAGTACTGACATCTCCCACCTACCCCTCTCTCTCCTCATCCTCTCTCTCTCTCCCTCCTTCCTATCTTTCCCCCGATGATGTGCCCAACTACCGCTCCTCCAGTTCCTCGCGGTGCCTCTAACCGCCCAGCACAGATCCTCTACTCTTCCTCACAGTGATTCTGGCCGCCCAGCGCGACCCTGTAGTCGTGCTCTTCCCCGTGCTCAACCCTCTTCGCGCGTGCACAGCAACTCTGCCGCTCCGCGCCCTACTCCGGGCGCCTCCCCCAAGCGCAGCCGCCTCCGTGCAATGCTTTGGGCGCCTCCCCGGGCACATCCACCTCCGTGCGATTCTCTGGCCTCCTTGTGGGTAACCGCCTCCACACGTTTTGCTTCGGCTGCATCCGCCCGCGTTGCTCTGGTCGCCGTCGGGCGTACCAGTGGATATGGGAGGCCTCGTGGTGTCCCTCAACGATGCGCTCTACCACCGCGCCTACATGTCGAGCAAGCTGGAGCCAGGCATCGGCGCCGGAAGGCTCCTTGAGCTTTGGCTATCCTCCTATTTCATTTTCTTTCTATTGTGAGTTGATTTGTGGCACAACCGGTGTCGGCGATCCAAAAAAAAAGCCGGCTGATACATGCAAAATGAATACATGAACTTTGTCCTTTATTAGAATGAATTCCCACATATTTGCAACATATATGATGATAATACCATGTTTTACTTTGATTTATGGGGATTCACCATTGATCCCCTTCATTTAGTTTAGAACTCTGTAGAACATGAATTCCTTCTTTTGTGTATTTTCACTTTCAAAAACTTATATAGAGTCAAATTGAGCAATGATTTCTGGAGGGTCATTTTTCATCGGGAGAAGCAACATGGACCCTGCAAGAACACCTGGAGGGGCCTGAGGCCCAAAAGGGGGCAGGTGGCATGCCCAGGCAAGGAGGGTGCGCCACACATGCTCTTTTGACCGTCTATTGTTCAACCTGCTTCATTCTTTCGCGAACCAACGTATTTGGACCTAAAAACCACTATACATATGACCCTCGAGGGTTCTCTGGAGGAGAGCGCCGTAGAAACACCGAAACACAAAAAAAACAGAGGTTGCAGCAACGAAGATTGGAGGGGGAACTCCGCCGGAGCCGCCGCCGGAGAAATCTCCACCTTCTCCAACGTCTTCCTTGGCATCAACATGATCAAGGGGGGTAGTCCACCACTGGACTACGGGTTTGTGGCAGTAGGTTGATCTATTTCTCTCATGTTCTTCATAGTTCTTAGTACGATATGAGTTGTCGAACATGATTATGGTCATATTTGTAATATCTATGTAGTGGATTTTTATTCAATAATATGATGCTATGAGATTTTGCTATATTTTGTGTAAGATGTATTGATAGATGCATATATTATGTACCCCGTTCTAAAGTATTGGTTCCGATCCAACTTGTATGCAAGAACGTGTGTGGGGTGATATGTGTGTTATATGGCATAGCATGGTTTTAATGATTGAAAAGTGACAATAAATTCATGATGTATTATGGCTTTGCCTTTTCTTTTAATATCTCACTAGGGATAAAGTGAATGCATGTTTTATGTTCTTCACAGGACAAAAGTGATGATCTTGTTTGATTAAGATAGCACATTTGATATTCAAACATCATGTTAAAGTACTTATGGTTATACTCTGTTGATTCTTAATACAAGATTGGTTGAAAATTTTCTTGTCATGTGGAGTATGAGAGGTGTGTTACATCGTCCCTATGTTAGGATGTGGTGCTCATATAAATGCTTATCGTATACGTGTTGAAGTTATTTTCCCCATATCTCATTGATGAATCGTTACTGTCCACTACATGAATCCTGATCCAATTTTAATCACAATAAATACTTTTCCATTACTTTTATCTTACTTTTTATTTGTAGCACTATTTTAATCCGAAAATACAAAAATATTTATATTTCTTATTTGCACACAAAACCCAAAACAAACAAACCTTTACCTCTTTTACTTAGTTTACTTTACTTGTTTAGTTTACTTTACTTTAGTTGCTACTTTATTTACTTTTGTTTACACGAAACCTTGTGCTTGACAACCACATGGTAGAATTGGAGACACAAGGTTTTATTTTATTTTGCATAATTGCTAGAAGAAGAGAGGGAGAGATAACTCCTTACTCCATTCCTCGGGAGTTCGATAAGTCTGAGATCATTTTTGTGAGGAAAATACTCTGCTGACACAACACTATGCACTTGAAGTTCCAACGTTATCATCGGTATGTGTGGCTGGCGACCTCAGTATGTAGTCAGCATGTGTCTTTCCGGCTACTTTTTAGATATCACCGGTGAAGATGCTCTAAATACATATGTAAATTATGAAACACAAAACCCACTAGGTACATCGTCATATGCGCTTTGTGTGTTGCTCAAACTTAAATTCAATGTTTGCCGCATGTACTCGATCCCATCGACGATTCGTAGCTCACGTTGTGCCGCCACGTTGAGCCACGCGCCTTCGCGCCAAACGGCAGAGGAATCTCGCCCTGCTGTTCTTTCCGGCGCCGGAGTACGTGCGTGGCTCGCTCCCTGTAGGGGTGGCCGTGCCAACTCTCCCCTACATGCTGTATATAAAACGTACGCCGAATTTCATTCGCTCGACGATTGGCTGCCGAGACCTCGAACGTCGCCGGCGACAACAGCCCCGTGGCCGCGAGATTACAGATTTCAGGGCGAGAAACGACATCCATGTACGATAATTGCGTGCATGGCGCCAACGGGACTCTAAAAAATATGAAGTGATTCCATTCCATTTCTGAGGCTGCTTTGCCATTTTCTGCGTGGCCACTGACCAGCCACAGCCAGTAGTGGGCATGCATGGCCAAACCAAAACAGGTTGTTGCCAAGGAATAATTGTCGTTTGGGTTTGGCACACCGCAATTATTTCCCAGGTAGCTAGCTAGGTTGATTCCGTGACCCGTCCTGCACTGCAAGTTGGGCGCGAGTTTGCCGGTCTGCACTGCAGCAAGCTGAAGCTGGGAGAACAAAAGGAAATCAAGCGGGCATCTTTCTAGGTGTTACTACTAGATCCCAGTACTTTGGGGCCATGGATCATCTTGACGACGAGTCGTTCTTGGACGCGCTCATGTCGCTCCGGGGAGAGGAGGTCCCGCCGCCGCCGGCGACCGCGAGGGCGCCATGGCAGGCGTACCCGTCGCCGGCTGGCGGCATGATGGCAAGCGACCTCCTCTTCTACGGAAGCGAGGGCGCCGCCGAAGCGAGGAGGAACCACAACGTGTCGGCGCCGTTCCAGGGCCTGCTTGCTCCCGTGCCGCCGGCCGCGCCTCCGCACCCGCACGCGCGGGACGAGTTCAACTTCGACTGCTTGAGCGAAGTGTGCAACCCATACAAGAGTTGCGTCGGAGGCGTTTCGTTGCAGGTTGACGCGCCTGGCCAGGCGTTTGCTCATCCCCTCCACGACGCCATGGAGGAGGACGGCACCAGCGGCGATAAGCTGCATCGCGGTGGTGGTTCGTCGTCCTCACAGACGGTGTTCATGTTCGGAGGAGGAGGTCATGGGGAGATGACCGGCATGGTCAGAGGCGTCTCAGACACCCACCCTAGAAGCAAGCATCTCCACGGCGGAGGTCCGTCGAAGAACCTCATGGCCGAGAGGCGGCGGCGGAAGCGGCTCAACGACCGCCTCTCCATGCTTCGCTCCATCGTCCCCAAGATTAGCAAGGTTCGTGTGAACTAATGATACATTCCTGATTCCTGGTTGTCCTCTGAGTCCCTGACCTAATAACCTGGCTTCTTGATTTCTGACGACGTCTGACTGACTGATGGATTAATCGAGCTGCAGATGGATAGGACTTCGATTCTCGGGGACACCATAGACTACGTGAAGGAGCTCACGGAGCGAATCAAAACACTGGAGGAGGAAATCGGCGCCACGCCCGAGGAGCTGAACCTTCTGAACGCAGGGAAGAATTTCTCCGGCGATAGCAACGACGACGTGCCGATGAGGAATTCCACCAAGGTATACGTCAAATATAGGCACGCGTGCTGGAGGTACAGATTTATTACACGGTCGATCGAGACTAAGTACTCCTGTAAATCAACCGTTAGCAGTTTGCCGTCGAAAAGAGGGGCGACGGCGGCACGAGCATCGACATCTTCTGCGCGACAAGCCCTGGCGTGCTGCTCTCGACGGTGAGCGCACTGGAGGTGCTGGGGCTGGAGATCGAGCAATGCGTCGTCAGCTGCTTCAGTGACTTCGGCATGCAAGCGTCCTGCTCACAGGTAAGCAACCGATTAATCGCGGGCTCAATTTCTGAAACAGTTCTTCCCTCTCGAGCTAAATTTGCCATGTTCGAATTGATCTATCTTTTGTGCGAATCTAATTCGATCGTTCACGCATGACCTAACGGCAGGAGGAAGGGAAGAGGCAAGTGGTAAGCAACGACGCGATCAAGCAGGCAGTGTACAGGAGTGCGGGCTATGGCGGAACGTGTCTCTAGCTAGCTAGAGATCGACCCCGTCAATTCATCAAGCATGAAGAGCAATCTGTTCATAATCGTCGATGACTGTGAGTTGAGTGCTTGGTTTGCATATATTTGCGTGAACTTTTATTGAGACATCTAGTTAATTGCATGATTTAATGTAGAGTGTTCATCTTAATGAAGAGACGTGAGTAAGTTCACCTGTCGTTGTTATCATGTAGAGACGTAGAGTGTTCATCTGTTGAAGATACATTTTTATGTGTTACAGTAAGTTCACCTGTTGTACCGGATTGTAATCGTTGATTCGTAGGGTGTGTCTCTGTGTGTGATGCATGTATTGAGTGGAGTATTGGATTTGGCCGACATTGAAAGATACCGATTGTTGCTGTTTTTGGTTGCACACTGTTACGGATTCTTGTCTCTTCTGAATGTTTAGCTGTTTCCTGACACGAATGGTTCGTCATGTTTTTGTCTCGGCCATCTTATGGGCATATATGAACAAAAACATAGTTGAACGATTGTGTACGTGGGGGCACTCCGCACAAAAGAACAAGCTCTGAAGAGTAACTGTCATACTGTAAAGTACTCAATATGTGGATGCCGGAACAGGCAAGGTGATCCCTCCATTGATCCGTTCCATCAGGCTAGCTTAATGGTTCACGGAAGCATATAGTAGTAATTGTAAGTACTATATATATGCATTTTGCATCATGACATATTGGCATTTCATATATATCGAAGTGAATCGTTATTTTATGGTCACAAGTGATATGATAGAACTGAAGATGAACATGTGCACGAGTATTCAACGGGAGGTTTAACCTTAGATTTTAAAAGAAGAAACCGCCACGTGAAATTTGACAGAGAAGGATGAGTGTGAAACTTAATTTAACGGCAAATACTCTGCATAAATAATATATGTAGGTCATTATTCCTTGTAACTTTCTAGGTACGTATATTTACATCTGCTATTGTTGAACTACACATATTACCCTTTTTTTTGGGCTTTTCTACTAGCAGGTTTCAAAAAGAACAATGTCCTGGCTTTAAATATTGAGCAGAACTATATAAAAGATTGAAAAAACTAAAATGAGATTGTGAGAAACTACCAAAACTGAAAATTATTCCAAAGTCGTATGGAGACATGCATCATATATAAGTTTGCCTTTGTATTTTGGAAACATCTAGTGTACTAATCTACACAACTGGGATCACAGTTGTTTCACACAATGATGGATAATCCATTTACGATGAGCGACCGTACCTGTGGCTTTTCGCCCATGCTCAGTTTGCGGTAGTTGAATTGTACTATGTTGTGCTTAGTTGATAATCTGCTGTTTAAAATAGCCATGCAAGTATACAAATGGCCAAACAAACACCGAAATAGTTTAAAGTGACTGTGTAACAAAGATTCCATCGCAATGCCAAACCCAACCTCGGTCTTTTTGGGATCTCTAGAGACATATTTCACAGGTAATTGGTTTTGATTGATTTTTTGACCCATCCCTGACGGGAATGAGCATTTTAAAGAGAAAGAAATATTTTTGGATTGTAATTTGAGCACCCACAACACGAGGACACAAAGGAGACGCTAGGAATCTAATCCTAGTCTATCGACGGTTGCCTAGTTAAATCCTAAGCACCGGACACAACATTTTGTCGGTCGACGCTACTCCATTTTTTCTCCAGCGGAACATAAATCTAGGGCGTTTGAGCATTTAATTAGCGCCTAAGCAAGCGCACATCGTTGTGATGGTAAGCGCTTAGCTTTCTATTTAATGCGAGGGCAACATCTCAAAAATATAATTTCTTTTAATTAATTATTTATTTATAATGTTTTATATGTCATAGTTTTATACAAGTAATGTTATATAATTATTAAAACTACCAAACCTATTTTTAAATGAATTTTACCCAAATGAGCTTTTTTTAGTTGTTGCATATTATTGGATCAATTGTCATTGGTCATGCAATATATCCGTTAATATCTATGTCAGTTCCGCTTTATGTTCGCAAAATTGACACATAGGTATGGCTTACATAAATCTAAAGAAAATTTCTCATATAATATTAAAAAAACAAATTACTCATAAACTATTTCAGAGGTAATAAAATTCAAATTATTTTGCAACAATAAGGGTATAAGTACCTTTTCACACCTTTGTACTATATAGTTCTGCAATGGCATTTTTTCCCGGAATTTCTATGTCCAACGGTTTTCCTTTTGAACCATCTATTGTTGTGACCACAATCGTAGTCATGAACGTACATCGGGTGAAAAGTGTGGCAATGTTTCTATTAATCTTTATTTTACTCTTGTGTGTCTCGCTCAATTGTATGGCCAATATTGTTTCTATGCTTGGGATCATGTACATCAGTTTTGACTACAGAGTTGCTTTTTTTCTTGGGGTTTGAAAATAATTAAGAATAATATTTTTTTAGGAACTTTAGTTTTCCCACGGCTGGTCGAACAGAATTCTACTAATCTTATCATAATATAATCTAGAATGTAGTGCATTCTTTAAAGCTCCTTAGTTTGTTCTTATTGTTCCTTTTTTTTGCGAGAGTCTTACTTCTCATGTACATGTCCCATTGAGTTGCGATGTTTGCTTTTCTTAGGCGAGTCTTTTTTTTCTCATGTCCATTTAGAGTTGGATGGACACATGAAGAGAAAAGATAAAAAAAATTGGAGAACACTTGATATGTCTCACTATTTCTATAGTTTGATAAGTAATATAGCTAAACAATAGAATTTTTCTTACGTATATCCCATGTGTAGTCTACCATGTGCTTGCATTAGCATGCACATATCTAGTTCCTTTAAAGAAAAATCTGACTTTCTAATCATTGTCTGCCGTATAATAATAGTTCTCTTACTTAATATATATTGCATGTGTCGTGTAGAAGCAAATCTTTTTTTTCTATTTAGCATGGAAGCAAATTGCTACCTATTTTCACGTTAATCTTTTTTTCACGCTAGTCTTTTTATTTTCCTGCAATACACGATGATCATAACCATTTAAGTGTAGATCAATCATGTACGTAATTTTTTTTTTTTGAAATGGCCTCTTATTCTTTTTTCTTTGAGATATGTTCTTTGTGGACCTATATGCTTCTTATCGTGCCATCAATTTACTTTTGTACACGTATATTTTTGTAAGAAACACTTATTATCTTTTAATCTTAGACATTAAATTTAAAATCGTCGGTTTTTTTGGCATATGTGCATTAACTATTTTTGTGAATTATACGTGGATTAACTTGGTGCCTCGAAAGACACCCTTATATTGATTTTAGTATATAATATGTTTTAATATATACTGATTTTACGTTGAAAATAAATTTACACTTCATAGTATATCACGTATAGGCCATGTCTAAGTTTACACCAAATAATATGTATGTATTTTTTCATCGGTTACAAAAATCTATTTGTGTTGTGCACAAACTTTCTATTTTTTGCCACTGCACGATATTTTTCTGACTTGCACGAGCGGGTGGGTTAAAAAATCTACCAATGTTGTGCGAAAACTGTTTTTCTTTTAAATGGTATATGACTTATGAGTAGCACTATCAATCAAAATCAATTATGTTTTTTCAACCCACCAAGACGTTGGTGGGTTACTAACGTGACCGATTTGGTTTGTCCACAATATTATGTATCTATATTGTTATGTAAAACTTTAAATCCTAGCCATATATTTTAGATCTAACCACTAAAATAATTAGGATGATGTGGATTAACGTGATGTCTCTATTTTAGACCTCCGTATTGTGCTTTTAGTATATAATAGATTTTGTTTGATTTATTTTTGTTACCTAAAAGCCTAGTTAAGCGTCCTCCATATTGTGGATGCTCTTGGGGTGGTTGTATCTCCAATCAACTACAAATCAAACCCTAGGACTTCCTGTGATTCCGAGAAGCCGGACTATTCTTTGGTGCCAAATGATTTACACTTTGACGGTGAGAGTGTATAGAGACTTTCCAAGCTCCATGACTAGACATACTTTCTTTCAGAGTAACCAACTTAAGGCTTGTACAGTGATAGGTAATACACTCTTATCTTGTGCATGCATGTCATTCAGAGAAAGAAAAAAACATATCATGCGATGATCGTATCTATAGGGCATCCAGCGTGTGCTAAAAGCCACACCATAGTTAAGGCCATGTACTAGCAATCTTAAGGTTTATCTTATTCATTGTGACACTATTTAAGGTTCATCTCAAGCTTAACGTACCACAAGTTTGTGGGTTGCCATAAGGATTAAAAAATATATTTTCGTACCCTTGTTTCTCTTGCATGGTGTTTACTCCCTCCATTTTTTAAGTCACGTTCTATGTTTAGTTAAAGTTAAAATGTGTAAAGTTTGACAAAGAATACAAGACAAAATATATACATCCATAATACCAAATGCATATAGTATTAAAAATTTAAAATATGATGTGTGTTGATTCTAACACCATAGATTTTATATTGTAGATGTTATATTTTTCCTGAATATTTAATAAAAGTTGATAAAGATTAACTTTGACTATAGAGAACGTGGCATACATGTGGGCCGCAACTTATAGAAAACTAGAACTTAGGACGTCAGACCGGAGGCCGCGGTACGGGTTACAGGCGATGCCAGATGTTTGTGCTACGTGTTTGTAGGGGGAGGACAACGTGAACCGTGTGTTGGTCATATGTGTTTATACGAGGCAGGTTTGGTTTTTCGTGTCTCATGAGGGAAGGCCTGCACCTGGCCGAGCCACATACTGGTAGCACGTTGGATTCTTGGTGGACTGATCAACGGTAGAGGGTTTCCAATTCTGATCGGAGGAAGTTTGACACCCTAGTGATTGCCACGGCTTGGTTGATTTGGAAGCAAAGGAATGCGCATGTATTCGGGAACATGAGGGATCAATGTGATCTAACTGGCTTGGCAGATAGGATCCATGATGAGTTCATGATATGGATGAGTGTGAGAGTAAGAGGGAGGCAAAACCTAGTGCGAGAGGTAGCTTAGGTTTTGTGGCGTAGAGTTGGGGTGGGTTGAACAGATTGCTCACAATCAGTGTCAACTTCTTGTAT
Organism: Lolium rigidum; assembly: GCF_022539505.1. Lineage (NCBI taxonomy): Eukaryota > Viridiplantae > Streptophyta > Magnoliopsida > Poales > Poaceae > Lolium > Lolium rigidum. The sequence goes on along the minus strand of NC_061510.1, from coordinate 28,348,191 downwards.
GTGATTTTCTCTCCTTCTACAAAAATATGGCAGGGATTTTGCGTGCTCTCGAAAAAAAGGAATTAGACCTTACATTTTTTACGAGCTATGTTGGTCCCACTTTATGGCAAAAATTTATCTTATACTTGGAGATTATACTAGAAGTGTGTAATTAGAGGAAGACATTTCATATACTATATGAAAACAAAACTATCCTTCTTACTTAAAAATCATCTCTTAGCTAAGGTAGGATACAAGTGTGACTTGATTTTTCGTTATTATATCTCTTTCAACTCAATAATTATTCAACGTCGCTCCAGCTAACCTTGAGAGCTTCGTCCAGCTTTGGACCACCATGCATGAGGTGCAATTTATCCCCCCAACAAGATACTCGATGGCTTCAACATATATATGCCAATTCATCGGTTCCCATGCTCCTTCTGACACGAAGAAGATTTGGAGGGCTCAAGCTAAGCCACAGTGCATATTGTTTGCTTGGCTCGTTCACCGTTAATCGCACGAATACCAAATCTTACTTTGTGGCACTGTGCCACATGATCCCATTTGCAAGCTTTGTCATAATCACCGCAACATGGTACACCATATTTGCAATGATTGTTCATTTGTTCTTTCACCGGGGAGGGGGGTTAGATCGAATCTCATTCCTAGAATCTTGTGATCTTATGGTGCCTTCCAATGTATCGATGAAAGACTAAGACTTTTACTGTTGGTGGATCCAATGCATCGTGAACTTCCTACAAGGACACGAATTGAAGTGGATTCCTAGTGGAAGCATCAGGTACATCAAATTGGGGGGGGGGGGGTGGAAGGAGCGCAATAGAAAGGTTTTCACAAACACGGTGCTGCCTCTTGTGGATTTGGTGCAACTTGTCGAGGATGAAATTGAGCAGCGAGATTTCTCCGTCATATATGACCCTGAAGACTGGGCCATAGCTTCTTTTTTTGTTTCTTTATAGACGTCTTGATGCCCATCTTTTCTCTTTCTCTAACAATGCAAAAGGTCCCTTTTTAACATGTAAAGCATATATGTGTATCTATGCTAAAAGCTTCTTCCTAATCGGAAGATTCACAATTGATGGCTCGTGAAGATTATTACTTTATCTCCATCTAAATCAGGGTATCTTGTCTCGATGTGATACAAATATCTTCCTCTACCCGCCATAGAGTGCTAATCAATGCCAATATATGAAAATCTCCTTCTTTACTTATTTTGTGCGGAAATAGAAGTATTTAGGATGAAATCAAGGGCAATTGATGAAGAATTACAATCTGAAGATGTCACCAAGTCAACCAAGGTTCGGAGCTCATTCACACAAGACTGAACCATCACTAGTATGGTCATGCCCGCCCGTACAGTGTAACCATATCATTTGTTGGTGGCTTCATCTTGTTAAAGCCAGTATAAACGTGAAGGAACCCAGGGCATTCAAAAGACACAGAGAGAAAACCACATTCTACCACCATAGCCAGATCCAATCTACACCGAAGCCATGTCGCCATCGCCATAGACTTTACCACCTCATCATCATCTCCATCCTCTCTCTCCCCTACTTGTAATATTGATCCGTTTGCGATTGGCGACATTTTAAGTCTATTTATCATTCATCTCTTTGAGATTCATAATACTATGTTTATGATTGTTGATCTAATCATGTGTAAGTAGTCCTCACGAGCTATGGTTGAGGCTTATCCTCGCAGCATCAATTACATCTATTTACTTATGAGATATTGTGTAGTATGGTAGTAGAGATTCATTTCTAGTCTATTATCTCCTTATCTCAATCTTACAGTTTGACAAGAACCCAAACAAGTAGAAATAGTTGCATGATTCGATGACATGCTTAAGTAACAACATTCATGGATCGATAGTGTGGCTATCTTTTAGCGAGTAACGGTGACATCACTGATACTAATGCTATTGTAGGAACTCGAGGGGGATAATCAATCCATAAAGACTACATCCTGCAATATTATGGTGTTTTTAGGAAACATCACCCACATTATATGTTCCATCTTTATTTCAGTATTTGTAATGACATGTGTGAGCTTCACTTTATATTTAAATCCCATTTACTATTGCATAACTACAGATGAAACATTAAGACATGGCCTGTCCCCAAATCATTGATACACAACAATACAAGAAAATCTTGCTCCGATAAAGCAAAAAAAACTAAGCGAAAACTAGAAGTCTTGTTTCGAGTGACCTTACACCAAAAGCAATCTTCCCATGGATTTTATAAACCTAGGTCTCTAGGGAAAAAAAGCTTCAAGTAATACAATATGTAATCCAGATCCAAGGTATGAACCATCAACACCTTAGGACGCTTTAGCGACTATTGGCATAGTCATGATGACCGTAAGGGGTGCTGCAACCTTCGCCTTTGTTAAATGGTACAACTTTCGTGAAGGCACCATGGAATAAAAACATTCAGAGACATCGTCATTCATACACGAATAGATAAGAAGATAGCCGAAGAAGAAGAAGAAGAAGGAGAACTCACCTTCGATCTTCACCGTGACCCTCCTCCTAAAGATCCATCAACCCACCATCATATTCACATATATAAAGAAAGATTCATTTCCTTGTAAATATTAGGTTTGCAAAATCTATTCATATCCACTTAGAGATTGGATTTGTTTTTATTTTTCTTCTTATTGTGTCTTGCAAAGGAGATATCGATATTAGCTCTATTTTATAATCGGTATGTATTTGTGCTATTATCCTCTCATGTGTGAGTGAACTCCCCAAGCTAGGCGTGATCATGTCAGAGATTTATGAGATGTGATACGTCTATTATCATTTCCATTCATTTATAAGAGTTATTACTATTATTGTTCATGAGAATGATTATCTGTCTTGTGCATAATGCTTGTTGTCTAATGAAAGGCCTATACAACATGATCCATATATCTACATGGATGAATTTTTGTACGACTCGGCGACCTCTTATTATCTTAGCGATAGTACAGATATCAACGGAAAGCGAACACAACTCGAGGAGCATGATAAACCATTAATCTTAATGCAATTGTATGGTTTTGTGACCTTAATTATTGCATCAACCATGGTCTATGCTAACATGTGATGAGACAATAGTTTCTTTTGATTCCTACATGGAGAAGATGGATTACTCGAGGATTGGTCGCCTACTTGTATCCTAATATGAAGAGTTAAAATCCTTACTATCAGGTCTATAGGGATACTAAGCTCTTTTTCGGTCAGCCAAACTACTTTCCAACGAGCAGAGAAGATAAGAGCCCACTTAAATGGTAGCTTACACCAGCTTATGCGGGTGCTCCTATTCAACGCCTTAAGCGGTGACTTTGTTCGGGTCATGTCGATGGCATCAAGGACAAAGCCAGGAAAACAACTTGGAGAGGTCCCAAATGAGAATTAGTTTAGTTCAAGGGAGCCATATAGAAATCCAACATGATAATAAAAACCGTTCAACTTTTCAAAAAAAATCGAGAGTAAAATGTAACCATGGTATCGAAACTTGGAGCGCAAAATCGATATGAACCGACCGTTGAGATACATGATGTATGGTACCTAAATACATCTTATCATTTATCTAGGTTACTAGCTCACCGTATAGAATCGTTTTGATTACGTGGCACATGAGAAAACCTAAATAAGCAAATACGAGTCTATAATTACATTTTAGGTGAGCTACCCTTCCAGATGAACGCTAAGCCGTATTTAGGTACCATACATCGCATATTTTAATGGTCGGTGACAATGTCAATTTTGGACTAGAAGTTTTGATATCGAGACCCTCCCCCCTCTTGACCTGGTCGGCAAGTGGCGCGTGCCGCACACCCCCACAGTCTGGGTGTTGGGGCCGGCCTAGTGTTATCTTTTTTTTTGCTTTTTCTTTTCCGCTGTTTCTTTTTAGTTTTTTTTAGTATTGAACTTTTTCCGAGATTGAATATTTTTTTTAAAAATGAACACTTTTTCAAATTTGATATTTTTGGAATTTGATCATTTTCGAAAAATAAAAAATTTCAATTTTGAATATTTTTTTAGATTGAACATGTTTTGAAATTGAACATTTTTTTCAAAATCGAAACATTTTTCGAATATGTAAATGTGTTGAATTTGAAGAATTTTCTAATTTTCTAATTTTTCTAATTTGAATTTTTTCTATATCCTAAACCGAACATTTTTTTGAAAATCGACAAAAACCTAACATAAGCCTGAAAAACCAAATAGTAAACCGGAGAAACCAGATAGAAAACAGCCAAAAGCATGGATAGAAAACCGCCAAATATTCCAGAAATTCCTAATAAATCCTAGAGGCCCACATGGCCCATTCATGCATGGCAGGGGTGGGACAAAAGTTTAGTCCCACATTGTTAGTTGAAGAAGAGTTGGAGCAGCTTATAAGGAGAGCTCTTCATACCATTTGTATGAGAGAAATAATAGGAGGAAATAGGAGCTGACCACACGCGCGCTCCTCCTCCGGCGACGCTGCCGCTCGCTCGCTTCGTCGCGCCGCGGGTTGCGGGAATGCCTCGAGCTGAGAGTCTCTCTCTTTTTTTTTTGCCACTCACGAATGGGTATATGAATAGACGCAAGAATCTGAAACGTTTCTTTTAGTGGGTTTTGAATACGAAGACTGTTCAGCTTCGGCTGCTGCCTGTTCGGTTCACCTCCCTGGCCCTTCGTTTCAGCTCCTCTCTCTGTGCCTATAAAAGAGGTCGCTCCTCTCCAGAGATACACGACGAGACACAGCACCATATGCGCTTACCACTCGGTTCCAGAGCTTTGCGCCGCCGCTCAAGACTTCTCCATCCCGTCTACCGGCGTGCACCGCTGGAAGGGACAGCAGGCCTCCGGAACCCCGTCTCTTGTGATCCTATACGGGAGAGAGGCGATAAGGTTTTTCGGGAGCGCTCTAGCGCGACTGCTGACTTCGACATCGACACGGAGGCCGACGACTACTTTCCCAACGACGACTTCTTCCCCGACATCAGCAACCTCTTCAGCGACATGGCTCTCAACGGCGACAACACCACCGCTGGTTCCTCTTCTGGACCGTATGTGTTCTTGCCTTCCTTTTATGAGATCATGATGTTCTTCCTTCTCCTAGCAACATGTTCAGGCTCATTGTCAGGAAACATATTGCTCTTATCAATCTGTTTAGACTTGTTGCTCCTTTATTCTATGGTGATTTGCATGACTAGTTTAGTCTCAAACTTTTTAGTCATGTTTTATCTACTGTTTTCTTTGATTAAATCATGGGGAAATTTGCTAATATATTCAACAATCCAAAAACCTTATAGGCATTATTCCCCGGTTAGCTTTGCTTCATCTCTTAAGCCTCCTCCTTCCGAGGGCGTGAATTACAAGAGGTGGCATGCGAGAGCTATTCTCTGGCTTACAACCATGAGATGCTTTGACGCCACTAAGGGCAAGCCTGAAGGAGAGCTCACTCCCCTCGAGGAGAAAGCTTTTGAGGATGCCGACACCCTTCTGAGGGGTGCTATCATCAGCGTTCTTGGCGAGAACATTGTTGACTCGTATTTTTCCATTTCTACGGGCAAGGATATGTGGGACGCAATCGAGGCCAAGTTTGGGGTCTCGGATGCGGGCAGTGAACTGTATGTCATGGAACAATTTTATGACTTCAATATGACTAATGAGCGCTCCATCGTTGAGCAGGCTCATGAGATACGATCCATTGCTAAGGAACTTGAGCGAGTTCACTTGTGTGTTGTCGGACAAGTTTATTGCCGGAGGTATCATTGCCAAGCTTCCTCCTTCATGGAGGAATTTTGCTACTTCTCTGAAGCACAAGAGACAAGAGTTCTCCACTACGGATCTCATTGGGTCTCTTGACGTGGAAGAAAAGGCAAGGGCAAAAGACACACGTGCTCGAGGTGTTGAGGGAGGTTCTAGTGCCAACTTGGTACGGAAGAAGAACTTCCAATCCTACAAGTCCAAGAACAAGAACAAGTATGATGGCAAAGGAAAATTTGATGGGAAGAACAAGGCCTCACAGTCTACCAATTTCAAAAGGAAGACCGATAAGAAGAAAGGAGTATGCCACGTGTGTGGTGATCCTGGTCATTGGGCTCCCAATTGCCCAAACCTCTTTGACAAGCGTCAGCAAGGAAAGGGCGGCAAGACGGCCAATGTTGTCATTGGAGACACTGATTTGAAGGATGCTGGGTATGGTATATTTCCTACTGTCCTTTCAATATGTCATTCTCCTGAATGGTGGATTGACACAGGTGCCAATGTACACGTTTGTGCTGATATCTCCATGTTTTCTTCTTATCAGGTCGCAGGGACTTTCTCCGTGTTGATGGGCAACGGCTCGCATGCTACTGTTCGTGGTGTTGGTACGGTCGATCTGAAGTTCACTTCGGGGAAGATCGTGCGCCTGAAGAACGTGCATCATGTCTCTTCTATCAATAAAAATCTTGTTAGCGGATCGCTTCTGTGCCGTGATGGCTACAAGATTGTGTTTGAGTCCAATAAATTTGTTGTGTCAAAATTTAGAACCTTTGTTGGTAAAGGCTATGAGTGCGGAGGTTTGTTCCGCCTATCCCTGTCAGACGTTTGTAATAAAGTTGTTAATCATATTTGCACCAACATTGAGACAAATGTTTGGCATTCACGTCTTTGTCATGTTAATTTTGGTTGTATGACGCGGCTAGATAAACTGAATTTAATCCCGAGTTTCACTAATGTAAAGGGTTCTAAGTGTCAAGTGTGTGTTCAAGCTAAGCAACCTCGCAAGTCTCATACGGTCAGCGGAGGTAAGAAATTTGGCACCTCTAGAACTAATACATTCGGATATTTGCGAGATGAATGGTGTGTTGACAAAAGGTGGAAAGAAATACTTCATGACGTTGATTGATGACTCAACTAGATATTGTTATGTGTATCTTCTGAAATCGAAAGATGAGGCATTAAGTCTCTTCAAAATCTATAAAGCTGAAACAGAAAATCAACTTGAACGAAAGATCAAGCGGCTTAGGTCTGATCGTGGTGGAGAGTATTTCTCCAATGAGTTTGACTCATTTTGTGCGGAACATGGTATAATCCATGAGAGGACGCCTCCCTACTCACCTCAGTCAAATGGGGTGGCCAAAAGAAAGAACCGCACTCTAATTGATTTGGTTAACACCATGTTAGACACATCGGGTCTCTCGAAGGTATGGTGGGGGGAGGCGATATTGACTGCGTGTCATGTCCTAAACCGAGTTCCCACAAAGAATAAGGAGATAAATCCATTCGAAGAATGGGAGAAGAAAATATTGAAACTCTCTTACCTACGGACTTGGGGATGTTTGGCTAAAGTCAATGTGACAATTCCCAAGAAGCGCAAGCTTGGACCAAAAACTGTTGATTGTGTTTTTCTGGGCTATGCTTTTCATAGCATTGGCTATAGATTATTGATAGTAAAGTCTGAGGTATCCGACATGCATGTTGGTACAATCATGGAGTCGAATGATGCGACTTTCTTTGAGGATATATTTCCCATGAAGGATATGCCCAACTCATCGAATCAGGGGATGCCTAGTACATCTATCCAAGAATTTGCTACAATTCCTGAATCCACCATTCCGATAGAACACCTTGAGAATCCCGAGGAGGATAACAATGAAGCTCCTAAAAGGAGTAAGTGTTGGAGATATGCCCAAGAGGCAATAATAAAAGTAGTTATTATATATCCTTATGTTTATGATAAATGTTTATATACCATGCTATAATTGTATTAACCGAAACATTGATACATGTGTGATATGTAAACAACAAAGAGTCCCTAGTATGCCTCTTAACTAGCTTGTTGATTAATGGATGATTAGTTTCATAATCATGAACATTGGATGTTATTAATAACAAGGTTATATCATTGTATGAATGATGTAATGGACACACCCATTTAAGCGTAGCATAAGATCTCGTCATTAAGTTATTTGCTATAAGCTTTCGATACATAGTTACCTAGTCCTTATGACCATGAGATCATGTAAATCACTTATACCGGAAAGGTACTTTGATTACACCAAACGCCACTCTGCGTAAATGGGTGGTTATAAAGGTGGGATTAAGTATCCGTAAAGTATGAGTTGAGGCATATGGATCAACGGTGGGATTTGTCCATCCCGATGACGGATAGATATACTCTGGGCCCTCTCGGTGGAATGTCGTCTAATGTCTTGCAAGCATATGAATAAGTTCATAAGAGACCACATACCACGGTACGAGTAAAGAGTACTTGTCGGGAGACGAGGTTGAACAAGGTATAGAGTGATACCGAAGATCAAACCTCGGACAAGTAAAATATCGCGTGACAAAGGGAATTGGTATTGTATGTGAATGGTTCATTCGATCACTAAAGTCATCGTTGAATATGTGGGAGCCATTATGGATCTCCGGATCCCGCTATTGGTTATTGGTCGAGTGAGTACTCAACCATATCCACATAGTTCACGAACCGTAGGGTGACACACTTAAAGTTGGATGTTGAAATGGTAGTACTTGAATATGGAATGGAGTTCGAATATTTGTTCGGAGTCCCGGATGAGATCCCGGACATCACGAGGAGTTCCGGAATGGTCCGGGGAATAAGATTCATATATAGGATGTCATTTTATGTGAATTAAAATGTCGCGGAAGGTTCTATGGAAGGTTCTAGAAAAGTCCGGAAGAAACCACCAAGGAAGGTGGAGTCCACATGGGACTCCACCTCCATGGCCGGCCAACCCTAGTGGGGGAGGAGTCCCAAGTGGACTCCCCCTTAGGGGGCCGGCCACCCCCCCATATGGGAGGTGGAACTCCCACCTCTTTTGGGAGTCCTAGCTTGGCTAGGTTTCCCCTCCATATGGATGGTTTTTGGTTCGGGTCTTATTCGAAGACTTGGATACCAACACTTGGGGTTCCACCTATATAATGAGGGGCATAGGGGAGGGGGCCGGCCACACCAAGACCACAACCTGGCCGCCCCATTGAAGTGGCCGGCCACCCCCTCCCAAACCCTAGCCGCCCCCTCTCCTCCATATCTCCCGTGTAGCTTTAGCGAAGCTCCGCCGGAGTTCTTCACCGCCACCGACACCACGCCGTCGTGCTGTCGGATTCAAGAGGAGCTACTACTTCCGCTGCCCGCTGGAACGGGGAGGTGGACGTCGTCTTCATCAACAACCGAACGTGTGACCGAGTACGGAGGTGCTGCCTGTTCGTGGCGCCGGAATCGATCGTGATCAAGATCTTCTACGCGCTTTTGCAAGCGGCAAGTGAACGTCTACCGCAGCAACAAGAGCCTCATCTTGTAGGCTTTGGAATCTCTTCAAGGGTGAGACTCGATACCCCCTCGTTGCTACCGTCTTCTAGATTGCATCTTGGCTTGGATTGCGTGTTCGCGGTAGGAATTTTTTTGTTTTCTATGCAACGTTATCCTACAGTGGTATCAGAGCCGTGTCTATGCATAGATGGTTGCACGAGTAGAACACAATGGTTTTGTGGGCGTTGATGCTCCTGTTATCTTTAGTTGAGTACTTTGCATCTTTATGGCATAGTGGGATGAAGCGGCTCGGACTAACTTTACATGACCGCGTTCATGAGACTTGTTCCTCGTTCGACATGCAACTTGTATTGCATAAGAGGCTTTGCGGGTGTCTGTCTCTCCTACTATAGTAAAGATTCAATTTACTCTTCTATTGACAACATTAGTATCAACGTTGTGGTTCATGTTCGTAGGTAGATTAGATCTCTCTCGAAAACCCTAAACCACGTAAAATATGCAAACCAAATTAGAGACGTCTAACTTGTTTTTGCAGGGTTTGGTGATGTGATATGGCCATAATGTGATGATGAATATGTATGAGATTATCATTATTGTATTGTGGCAACCGGCAGGAGCCTTATGGTTGTCTTTATATTTCATGTTGAGTAGTATTTCAAAGTAGTTGTAATAGTTGCTACATGGAGGACAATCATGAAGACGGCGCCATTGACCTTGACGATACGCCGACAATGATGGAGATCATGCCCGAAGATGATGGAGATCATATCCGTGCTTTGGAGATGAAGATCAAAGGCGCAAAGACAAAAGGGCCATATCATATCACATATGAACTGCATGTGATGTTAATCCTTTTATGCATCTTATTTTGCTTAGATCGCGACGGTAGCATTATAAGATGATCCCTCACTAAAATCTCAAGATAATAAAGTGTTCATCCTTAGTAGCACCGTTGCCAAGACTTGTCGTTTCGAAGCATCTCGTGATGATCGGGTGTGATAGAATCAACAAGTGCATACAACGGGTGCAAGCCGATTTGCACATGCGGATACTAAGGTGGCCTTGACGAGCCTAGCATGTACGGACATGGTCTCGGAACACGTGATACCGAAAGGTAGAGCATGAATCATATGGTTGATATGATGAACACTTTGAGTGTTCGCCATTGAAATCACACCTTGTCTCGTGATGATCGGACATAGGTGCGGTGGATTTGGTTCGTGTGATCACTAAGACAATGCGAGGGATATTGTTTTGAGTGGGAGTTCACCTAGATTTTTAATTATATTGAATTAAAATTTGAACTCAATTTGTCATAAACTTAGTCTAAACTATTGCAAATATATGTTGTAGAGATGGCGTCCCCAATCAATTTTAACCAGTTCCTAGAGAAAGAAAAGCTTAAGAGCAACGGTAGCAACTTCACCGACTGGTTCCGTCATGTGAGGATCTTCCTCTCGGCGGAAATCCGCAATATGTGCTTGATGCACCGCTAGGTGACCCTCCTGCGAAACTGAAACCGATGAAGTAAAAGCTGTTTACGAGACTCGGAAAACTCGGTACTCTCAAGTTCGGTGTGCCATCCTGTGCGATCCGGAATCCGATCTTCAAAAACGTTTTGAGCACCACGATCCTCATGAGTTGATGAATGAGCTGAAAATTATTTTTGAGACTCATGCGGCCGTGGAATGCTATGAAGCATCGAAACATTTCTTCAGCTGTATGATGGAAGAAGGCAGCTCCATTAGTGAGCACATGCTCGCCATGACCGGGCATGCGAAGAAACTCAGTGACTTGGGAATAGTGATTCCTAAGAGGCGGGGATTAATCGTGTCCTTCAATCATCGCCACCAAGTTACAAGAACTTTTTGATGAACTACAATATGCGAGAACATGAACAAGGAGTTACCTGAACTTTTTGGCATGCTAAAAGCTGCTGAGATTGAGATCAAGAAAGAGCACCAAGTGTTGATGGTCAACAAGACCACCAGTTTCAAGAAACAGGGCAAGTCTAAGGGAAAATTCAAGAAGGGTGGCAAGAAAGCTGCCACGCCTCCTATGAAACCTAAGAGCGGCCCTAAGCCTGATGCTGAGTGCTATTACTGCAAGGAGAAGGGACACTGGAAGCGTAATTGCTCCAAGTATTTGGCGGATCCGAAGAGCGGCCTTGTCAAGAAGAAGAAAGAAGGTATATCTGATATACATGTTATAGATGTTTATCTCACTGGTTCTCGTTCTAGTACCTAGGTATTTGATACTGGTTCGGTTGCTCATATTTGTAACTCGAAACAGGAACTAAAGAATAAACGAAGACTACTGAAAGATGAAGTGACGATGCGCGTTGGTAATGGATCCAAAGTCGATGTGATCGCTGATGTCTACGGGAGCTTCTATTCTTGTAGACAGTGTTGGGCCTCCAAGAGCAGAGGTTTGTAGAACAGCAGCAAATTTCCCTTAAGTGGATCACCCAAGGTTTATCGAACTCAGGGAGGAAGAGGTCAAAGATATCCCTCTCATGCAACCCTGCAACCACAAAGCAAGAAGTCTCTTGTGTCCCCAACACACCTAATAGGTGCACTAGTTCGGCCAAGAGATAGTGAAATACAGGTGGTATAAATAAGTAGTAGCAACGGCACCGGAAAAGTGCTTTGCCTAGGACGATAAACAAGCAGTAGTAACGCAGCGAGTAGTAACGCAGCAGTAGTAACGTAGTAAAACGAGTAAACAAGCAGCGATAGCGATATTTAGGAACAAGGCCTAGGGATTAGACTTTCACTAGTGGACACTCTCAACATTGATCACATAACGGAATAGATAAATGCATACTCTACACTCTTGTTGGATGATGAACACATTGCGTAGGATTACACGAACCCTCAATGCCGGAGTTAACAAGCTCCACAATAATGCTCATATTTTAGTAACCTTTAGTGTAAGATAGATCAAAAGACTAAACCAAGTACTAACATAGCATGCACACTCGTCACCTTCATGCATATGTAGGAGGAATAGATCACATCAATATTATCATAGCAATAGTTAACTTCGCAATGTACAAGAGATCATGATCATAGCATAAACCAAGTACTAACACGGTGCACACACTTGTCACCTTTGCACACGTGCGGGAGGAATAAAACTACTTTAATAACATTGCTAGAGTAGCACATAGATAAATTGTGATACAAACACATTGCAATCATAAAGAGATATAAATAAGCACCTCACTATGCCATTCAACGAGTGAATAAGTATTCTGTGAAATATAGCCTAAGAGACCCACACGGTGCACACACTGTCACCTTTACACACGTGGGACAAGGAGTCTCCGGAGATCACATAAGTAAAACTCACTTGACTAGCATAATGACATCTAGATTACAAGCATCATCATATGAATCTCAATCATGTAAAACAGCTCATGAGATTATTGTATTGAAGCACATAGGAGAGAGATGAACCACATAGCTACCGGTACAGCCCCGAGCCTCGATGGAGAACTACTCCCTCCTCATGGGAGCAGCAGCGGTGATGAAGATGGCGGTGGAGATGGCAGCGGTGTCGATGGAGAAGCCTTCCGGGGCACTTCCCCTCTCCGGCAGGGTGCCGGAACGGAGACTCCTGTCCCCCGGATCTTGGCTTCGCGATGGCGGCGGCTCCGGAAGGTTTTCCGTATCGTGGTTCTTCGCATCGGGGTTTCGCGACGGAGGCTTTAAGTAGGCGGAAGGGCAGAGTCGGGGGCCGGACGAGGGGCCCACACCATAGGGCGGCGCGGGCCCCCTTGGCCGCGCCGCCATGTGGTGTCGCCACCTCGTGGCCCCACTTCGTATGCTCTTCGGTCTTCCGGAAGCTCCGTGGAAAAATAGGCCCACGGGTCTTCGTTTCGTCCAATTCCGAGAATATTTCGTTACTAGGATTTCTGAAACCAAAAACAGCAGAAAACAGGAACCGGCACTTCGGCATCTTGTTAATAGGTTAGTTCCAGAAAATGCACGAATATGACATAAAGTGTGCATAAAACATGTAGGTATCATCAATAATATGGCATAGAACATAAGAAATTATCGATACGTCGGAGACGTATCAAGCATCCCCAAGCTTAGTTCTGCTCGTCCCGAGCAGGTAAAACGATAACAAAGATAATTTGTGAAGTGATATGCCATCATAACCTTGATCATACTATTTGTAAACATATGTAGCGGATGCAGCGATCAAAACAATGGTAATGACATGAGTAAACAAGTGAATCATAAAGCAAAGACTTTTCATGAATAGTACTTCAAGACAAGTATTAATAAGTCTTGCATAAGAGTTAACTCATAAAGCAATAAATCAAAGTAAAGGCATTGAAGCAATACAAAGGAAGATTAAGTTTTAGCGGTTGCTTTCAACTTGTAACATGTATATCTCATGGATATTGTCAACATAGAGTAATATAACAAGTGCAATATGCAAATATGTAGGAATCAATGCACAGTTCACACAAGTGTTTGCTTCTTGAGGTGGAGAGAGATAGGTGAACTGACTCAACATAAAAATTAAAAAGAATGGTCCTTCAAAGAGGAAAAGCATCGATTGCTATATTTGTGCTAGAGCTTTGGTTTTTGAAAACATAAAGAGAGCATAAAAGTAAAGTTTTGAGAGGTGTTTGTTGTTGTCAACGAATGGTAGTGGGCACTCTAACTACCTTATCAACCGGACTTTCAAGAGCGGCTCCCATGAAGGACGTTATCTCTACCAGCAAGGTAGATCATCCCTCTTCTCTTTTGTTTACACATGTACTTTAGTTTAGTTTTTCTTTATTTATGGATGACACTCCTCCCAACCTTTTGCTTACACAAGCCATGGCTAACCGAATCCTCGGGTGCCTTCCAACAATCACATACCATGAAGGAGTGTCTATTTGCAAAATTAAGTTGCTTACTGATGAATCAGAGCAAAACATGTAAAGAGAATTATTAATGCAAGTTAATTAATCGGGGCTGGGAACCCCATTGCCAGCTCCTTTTGCAAAATTATTGGATAAGCGGATGAAGCCACTAGTCCATTGTGAAAGTCTGTCAGAAGTAAATGACAAGATCGAAAGATAAAACACCACATACTTCCTCATGAGCTATAAAACATTGACACAAATCAGAGGTGATAAATTTTGAATTATTTAAAGGTAGCACTCAAGCAATTTACTTTGGAATGGCGGAGAAATACCATGTAGTAGGTAGGTATGGTGGACACAAATGGCATAGTAGTTGGCTCAAGGATTTTGGATGCATGAGAAGTATTCCCTCTCGATACAAGGCTTAGGCTAGCAAGGTTATTTGAAACAAACACAAGGATGAACCGGTGCAGCAAAACTCACATAAAAGACATATTGTAAACATTATAAGACTCTACACCGTCTTCCTTGTTGTTCAAAACTCAATACTAGAAATTATCTAGACTTTAGAGAGACCAATTATGCAAACCAAATTTTAGCAAGCTCTATGTATTTCTTCATTAATAGGTGCAAAGCATATGATGCAAGAGCTTAAACATGAGCACAACAATTGCCAAGTATCACATTATCCAAGACATTATAGCAATTTACTACATGTATCATTTTCCAATTCCAACCATATAACAAATTAACGAAGAAGAAAACTTCGCCATGAATACTATGAGCTAAGAACACATGTGTTCATACGAACCAGCGGAGCGTGTCTCTCTCCCACACAAGCATGATGAACTTATTCAAACATAAACAAAAACAAAAGCACACAGACGCTCCAAGTAAAGTACATAAGATGTGACGGAATAAAAATATAGTTTCAGGGGAGGAACCTGATAATGTTGTCGATGAAGAAGGGGATGCCTTGGGCATCCCCAAGCTTAGACGCTTGAGTCTTCTTAGAATATGCAGGGGTGAACCACCGGGGAATCCCCAAGCTTAGAGCTTTCACTCTTCTTGATCATAGTATATCATCCTCCTCTCTTGACCCTTGAAAACTTCCTCCACACCAAACTCGAAACAACTCATTAGAGGGTTAGTGGACAATAAAAATTAACATGTTCAGAGGTGACACAATCATTCTTAACACTTCTGGACATTGCATAAAGCTACTGGACATTAATGGATCAAAGAAATTCATCCAACATAGCAAAAGAGGCAATGCGAAATAAAAGGCAGAATCTGTCAAAACAGAACAGTCCGTAAAGATGGATTTTATTAGGCCACCAGACTTGCTCAAATGAAAATGCTCAAATTGAATGAAAGTTGCGTACATATCTGAGGATCATGCACGTAAATTGGCTTAATTTTCTGAGCTACCTACAGGGAGGTAGACCCAGATTCGTGACAGCAAAGAAATCTGGAACTGCGCAGTAATCCAAATCTAGTACTTACTTTACTATCAAAGACTTTACTTGGCACAACAAAACTCAAAACTAAGATAAGGAGAGGTTGCTACAGTAGTAAACAACTTCTAAGACACAAATGTAAAACAAAGTACTGTAGCAAAATAACACATGGGTTATCTCCCAAGAAGTTCTTTCTTTATAGCCATTAAGATGGGCTCAGCAGTTTTTATGATGCACTCGCAAGAAATAGTATTTGAAGCAAAAGAGAGCATCAAGGGGCAAATTCAAAACACATTTAAGTCTAACATGCTTCCTATGCATAGGAATCTTGTAAATAAACAAGTTCATGAAGAGCAAAGTAACAAGCATAGGAAGATAAAACAAGTGTAGCTTCAAAAATTTCAGCACATAGAGAGGCATTTTAGTAACATGAAAATTTCTACAACCATATTTTCCTCTCTCATAATAACTTTCAGTAGCAACATGAGCAAACTCAACAATATAACTATCACATAAAGCATTCTTATCATGAGTCTCATGCATAAAATTATTACTCTCCACATAAGCATAATCAATTTTATTAGTTGTAGTGGGAGCAAATTCAACAAAGTAGCTATCATTATTATTCTCATCAAGTGTAAGAGGCATAGTATAATCACAACAAAATTTACTCTCCATTGTAGGTGGCACCAAAAGACCACTATCATTATCATCATAAATAGGAGGCAAAGTATCATCAAAGAAAATTTTCTCCTCAATGCTTGGGGGACTAAAAAGATCATGAAAACCAGCTTCCCCAAGCTTGGAACTTTCTATATTATTATCAACAATGGTGTTCAAAGCGTTCATACTAATATTACTACCAGCATGCAAATAAGATTTCATAGGTTTTTAAATTTTCGCATCAAACAATCCATGTTTTAAATCAGGAAATAGAATAAGAAGCTCATTGTTGTCCATTATGCCAAACTAGTGTAAACAAGAAACAAAAAGATGCAATTGCGGGATCTAAAGGAAATAGCTTCGAGCACACACACAACGGCGCCGAGAAAAATACTTTACCCGGGACCGTAGTATGAGTGCCTTTTACCTTTCCTCCCCGGCAACGGCGCCGGAAAAGTGCTTGATGTCTACGGGAGCTTCTATTCTTGTAGACAGTGTTGGGCCTCCAAGAGCGAGAGGTTTGTAGAACGAGCGAGCAAATTTCCCTTAAGTGGATCACCCAAGGTTTATCGAACTCAGGGAGGAAGAGGTCAAAGATATCCCTCTCATGCAACCCTGCAACCACAAAGCAAGAAGTCTCTTGTGTCCCCAACACACCTAATAGGTGCACTAGTTCGGCCAATAGATAGTGAAATACAGGTGGTATAAATAAGTAGTAGCAACGGCACCAGAAAAGTGCTTTGCCCGGGACGAGTAAACAAGCGGTAGTAACGCTGAGCAATAGTAACGCGATGATAGTAACGTAGTAAAACGAGTAAACAAGCAGCGATAGCGATATTTAGGAACAAGGCCTAGGGATTAGACTTTCACTAGTGGACACTCTCAACATTGATCACATAACAGAATAGATAAATGCATACTCTACACTCTTGTTGGATGATGAACACATTGCGTAGGATTACACGAACCCTCAATGCCGGAGTTAACAAGCTCCACAATAATGCTCATATTTTAGTAACCTTTAGTGTAAGATAGATCAAAAGACTAAACCAAGTACTAACATAGCATGCACACTGTCACCTTCATGCATATGTAGGAGGAATAGATCACATCAATATTATCATAGCAATAGTTAACTTCGCAATCTACAAGAGATCATGATCATAGCATAAACCAAGTACTAACACGGTGCACACACTTGTCACCTTTGCACACGTGCGGGAGGAATAAAACTACTTTAATAACATTGCTAGAGTAGCACATAGATAAATTGTGATACAAACACATTGCAATCATAAAGAGATATAAATAAGCACCTCACTATGCCATTCAACGGTGAATAAGTATTCGTGAAATATAGCCTAAGAGACCCACACGGTGCACACACTCGTCACCTTTACACACGTGGGACAAGGAGTCTCCGGAGATCACATAAGTAAAACTCACTTGACTAGCATAATGACATCTAGATTACAAGCATCATCATATGAATCTCAATCATGTAAAACAGCTCATGAGATTATTGTATTGAAGCACATAGGAGAGAGATGAACCACATAGCTACCGGTACAGCCCCGAGCCTCGATGGAGAACTACTCCCTCCTCATGGGAGCAGCAGCGGTGATGAAGATGGCGGTGGAGATGGCAGCGGTGTCGATGGAGAAGCCTTCCGGGGGCACTTCCCCGCTCCGGCAGGGTGCCGGAACAGAGACTCCTGTCCCCCAGATCTTGGCTTCGCGATGCGGCGGCTCTGGAAGGTTTTCCGTATCGTGGTTCTTCGCATCAGGGGTTTCGCGACGGAGGCTTTAAGTAGGCGGAAGGGCAGAGTCGGGGGCCAGACGAGGGGCCCACACCATAGGGCGGCGCGGGCCCCCCCTTGGCCGCGCCGCCATGTGGTGTCGCCACCTCGTGGCCCCACTTCGTATGCTCTTCGGTCTTCTGGAAGCTCCGTGGAAAAATAGGCCCCTGGGTCTTTGTTTCGTCCAATTCCGAGAATATTTCGTTACTAGGATTTCTGAAACAAAAAACAGCAGAAAACGAGAAGCGGCACTTCGGCATCTTGTTAATAGGTTAGTTCCGGAAAATGCACGAATATGACATAAAGTGTGCATAAAACATGTAGGTATCATCAATAATATGGCATAGAACATAAGAAATTATCGATACGTCGGAGACGTATCAATCGTCGTCGGCACACTTCCTCTACATCTACCTTCGGGATTAGTTTTAAGCCTAAATAATTGTTATTTTGTACCCGCGTTGAGCATGAACATTATATCTGGATCTTGTTTAATGCAAGACGGTTATTCATTCAAGTCCGAGAATAATGGTTGTTCTATTTTTATGAATAATATCTTTTATGGTCGAGCACCTGAAAAGAATGGCTTATTTCTGTTAGATCTCGATAGTAGTGATACGCATATACATAACATTGATGCTAAACGAATTAAATTGAATGATAATTCTACTTATATGTGGCACTGTCGTCTTGGTCATAATGGAGTGAAGCGCATGAAGAAACTCCATACTGATGGATTACTTGAATCACTTGACTTTGAGTCACTTGATAGATGCGAAGCATGTCTAATGGGAAAAATGACTAAGACTCCATTTTCTGGTATGATGGAGCGAGCTACCGACTTATTGGAAATCATACATACCGATGTGTGCGGACCAATGAGTGTAGCATCGCGCGGTGGTTATCGTTATGTTCTAACCTTCACGGATGATCCGAGTAGATATGGGTATATCTATTTCATGAAACATAAATCCGAAACTTTCGAGAAGTTTAAGGAATTCCAAAGTGAAGTAGAAAATCAACGTAACAAGAAGATTAAATTTCTACGATCTGATCGTGGAGGTGAATCTCTGAGTTATGAGTTTGGCATGCATTTAAAGATATGCGGAATACTTTCACAATTGACACCGCCGGGAACACCACAACGAAACGGTGTGTCCGAACGTCGTAATCGAACTCTCTTAGATATGGTTCGTTCTATGATGTCTCTTACTGATTTGCCGTTATCATTTTGGAGTTATGCATTAGAGACAGCCGCATTCACTTTAAATAGAGCACCATCAAAATCCGTAGAAACGACACCGTATGAATTATGGTTTAATAAGAAACCTAAGCTGTCGTTCCTTAAAGTTTTGGGTTGCGAAGCCTATGTAAAAAAGTTACAACCGGACAAGCTAGAACCCAAAGCGGAGAAATGCGTCTTCATAGGATACCCTAAGGAAACTATAGGGTACACTTTCTATCACAGATCCGAAGGAAAAATCTTTGTTGCTAAGAACGGAACCTTTCTTGAGAAAGAATTTCTCACTAAAGAAGTGACTGGAAGAAAAGTAGAACTCGATGAGATTGATGAATCTATACTCGTTGATCAGAGTAGCGCAGTACAGGAAGTTGTACCTGTACCGCCTACACCGGCAACAGAGGAAGCTAATGATAATGATCATGAAACTTCGAACGAGGAAACTACTGAACCTCGCAGATCGACAACGGAACGTGCCACTCCTGATTGGTACGATCCTTGTCTAAATGTCATGATTGTGGATAACAATGATGAGGACCCTGCGACGTATGAAGAAGCGATGATGAGCCCAGATTCCAACAAATGGCAAGAAGCCATGAAATCCGAAATGGGATCCATGTATGATAACAAAGTATGGACTTTGGTAGACTTACCTGATAGCCGCAAGGCTGTCGAAAATAAATGGATCTTCAAGAGAAAAACAGATGCTGATGGTAATATTACTGTCTATAAAGCTCGACTTGTCGCAAAGGGTTTCCGATAAATTCAAGGTGTTGACTACGATGAGACTTTCTCACCTGTAGCGAAGCTAAAATCTGTGAGGATTTTGTTAGCAATAGCTGCATTTTTCGATTATGAGATTTGGCAGATGGATGTCAAAAACGGCGTTCCTTAATGGAGACATTGAGGAAGAGTTGTATATGGTACAACCCAAAGGTTTTGTCGATCCTAAAAATGCTGACAAAGTATGCAAACTTCAGCGTTCAATTTATGGACTGAAGCAAGCATCGAGAAGTTGGAACCGACGTTTTGATAAGGTGATCAAAGACTTCGGGTTTATACGAGTGTCATGGAGAGGCCTGTATTTACAAGAAAGTGAGTGGGAGCTCTGTAGCATTCACGATATTATATGTAGATGACATATTATTGATTGGGAATGATATAGAACTATTAAGCGAGTGTAAAAGGTTATTTGAATAACAATTTTTCAATGAAAAACCTTGGTGAAGCATCGTATATATTAGGCATCAAGATTTATAGAGATAGATCAAGACGCCTAATAGGGCTATCACGGAGTACATACTCGGACAAGATTCTAAAGAAGTTTAGAATGGACGAAAGTAAGAAAGGATTTTTACCTATGTTACCGGGCAAGGTCTTGAGTAAGACTCAAGGACCGGCTACGAGCAGAAGAAAGAGAAAGGATGAGTCGGATCCCCTATGCTTCGGCGAGTAGGCGCTATTATGTATGCCATGCTATGTACAAGACCGGATATAGCGCATGCTGTTAGTTTGACTAGGAGATATCAAAGTGATCCAGGAATGGAACACTGGACAGCGGTCAAGAATATCCTGAAGTACTTGAAAAGAACTAAGGATATGTTTCTTTGTTATGGAGGTGACCAAGAGCTCGTTGTAACAAGTTACACCGATGCAAGTTGGAACACTGATCCCGATGACTCTAAGTCACGATCCGGGTACGTGTTTATATTGAATGGTGCTGCGATAGAGCTGGGCAAGCTCGAAGCGGTGCACGGTGGCGAAGTCTTCAACAGAATCGAGTACATAGCGGCTTCGGAGGCTTCATCGAAGCGGTATGGATTGAAGAGGTTCATTGTAGAGCTCGGTGTGGTTCCTAGTGCATTGGACCCACTAGTCATATACTGTGACAACAAGGGTGCCATCGCCAATGCACAAGAACCAAGGTCACACAAGAGGCTGAAGCATATCAAGTTGTGTTACCACTCGATTCGCGAGTACATCGAAGATGGAGAAGTAAAGATTTGCAAAGTACACACTGATCTGAATGTAGCAGATCCGTTGACTAAAGCTCTCCCTAGGGCAAAGCATGACCAACACCGAATGCCATGGGTGTTAGGTTCCTTACAATGTAATCTAGATTATTGACTCTAGTGCAAGTGGGAGAGCTGTTGGAGATATGCCCAAGAGGCAATAATAAAAGTAGTTATTATATATCTTTATGTTTATGATAAATGTTTATATACCATGCTATAATTGTATTAACCGAAACATTGATACATGTGTGATATGTAAACAACAAAGAGTCCCTAGTATGCCTCTTAACTAGCTTGTTGATTAATGGATGATTAGTTTCATAATCATGAACATTGGATGTTATTAATAACAAGGTTATATCATTGTATGAAGATGTAATGGACACACCCATTTAAGCGTAGCATATCGTCATTAAGTTATTTGCTATAAGCTTTCGATACATAGTTACCTAGTCCTTATGACCATGAGATCATGTAAATCACTTATACCGGAAAGGTACTTTGATTACACCAAACGCCACTGCGTAAATGGGTGGTTATAAAGGTGGGATTAAGTATCCGGAAAGTATGAGTTGAGGCATATGGATCAACAAGTGGGATTTGTCCATCCCGATGACGGATAGATATACTCCGGGCCCTCTCGGTGGAATGTCGTCTAATGTCTTGCAAGCATATGAATAAGTTCATAAGAGACCACATACCACGGTACGAGTAAAGAGTACTTGTTAGGAGACGAGGTTGAACAAGGTATAGAGTGATACCGAAGATCAAACCTCGGACAAGTAAAATATCGCGTGACAAAGGGAATTGGTATTGTATGTGAATGGTTCATTCGATCACTAAAGTCATCGTTGAATATGTGGGAGCCATTATGGATCTCCAGATCCCGCTATTGGTTATTGGTCGAAGTGAGTACTCAACCATGTCCACATAGTTCACGAACCGTAGGGTGACACACTTAAAGTTGGATGTTGAAATGGTAGTACTTGAATATGGAATGGAGTTCGAATATTTGTTCGGAGTCCCGGATGAGATCCCGGACATCACGAGGAGTTCCGGAATGGTCCGGAGAATAAGATTCATATATAGGATGTCATTTTATGTGAATTAAAATGTCGCGGAAGGTCCTATGGAAGGTTCTAGAAGGTTCTAGAAAAGTCCGGAAGAAACCACCAAGGAAGGTGGAGTCCACATGGGACTCCACCTCCATGGCCGACCAACCCTAGTGGGGGAGGAGTCCCAAGTGGACTCCCCCTTAGGGGGCCGGCCACCCCCCATATGGGAGGTGGAACTCCCACCTCTTGTGGGAGTCCTAGCTTGGCTAGGTTTCCCCTCCATATGGAAGGTTTTTGGTTCGGGTCTTATTCGAAGACTTGGATACCAACACTTGGGGTTCCACCTATATAATGAGGGGCATAGGGGAGGGGGCCGGCCACACCAAGACCACAATCTGGCCGCCCCATTGAAGTGGCCGGCCACCCCCTCCCAAACCCTAGCCGCCCCCCTCTCCTCCATATCTCCCGTGTAGCTTTAGCGAAGCTCTGCCGGAGTTCTTCACCGCCACCGACACCACGCCGTCGTGCTGTCGGATTCAAGAGGAGCTACTACTTCCGCTGCCCGCTGGAACGGGGAGGTGGACGTCGTCTTCATCAACAACCGAACGTGTGACCGAGTACGGAGGTGCTGCCCGTTCGTGGCGCCGGAATCGATCGTGATCAAGATCTTCTACGCGCTTTTGCAAGCGGCAAGTGAACGTCTACCGCAGCAACAAGAGCCTCATCTTGTAGGCTTTGGAATCTCTTCAAGGGTGAGACTCGATACCCCCTCGTTGCTACCGTCTTCTAGATTGCATCTTGGCTTGGATTGCGTGTTCGCGGTAGGAAATTTTTTGTTTTCTATGCAACGTTATCCTACAGTAAGAGACAGAGGACTGCGAAGTCCTTTGGTAATGATTTCATTGTGTATCTCGTGGATGACACTCCCACTTCTATTTCAGAAGCCTATGCATCTCCAGATGCTGACTACTGGAAGGAAGCTGTCCGAAGTGAGATGGATTCCATTTTGGCTAATGGAACTTGGGAGATTACTGATCGTCCTTATGGGTGCAAACCCGTAGGATGTAAATGGGTGTTTAAGAAGAAGCTTAGGCCTGATGGTACAATTGAAAAGTACAAGGCACGGCTTGTGGCCAAGGGTTATACCCAAAAGGAAGGTGAAGACTTCTTTGATACGTACTCACCTATAGCTAGATTGACTACCATTAGAGTACTACTATCACTGGCTCCCTCATACGGTCTTCTCATTCATCAAATGGATGTTAAGACAGACTTTCCTAAATGGAGAGTTGGATGAGGAAATTTACATGGACCAGCCAGATGGATTTGTAGTAAATGGTCAAGAAGGAAAGGTGTGCAAATTGTTGAAGTCTTTATATGGTCTCAAGCAAGCACCTAAGCAGTGGCATGAGAAGTTCGAAAGAACTTTAACTGTTGAAGGCTTTGTTGTAAATGAAGCTGATAAATGTGTGTACTATCGACATGGTGGGGGCGAAGGAGTCATTCTTTGCTTATACGTCGATGACATACTGATTTTCGGAACCAACCTGAATATCATCAAGAAGACCAAGGATTTCTTATCTCGCTGTTTTGAGATGAAGGATCTTGGGGTAGCTGATGTAATCTTCAACATCAAGCTATTGAAGGATGACAATGGTGGGATTACATTGCTTCAATCTCACTATGTGGAAAAGATCTTGAGTCGTTTTGGGTATAGCGATTGCAAGTCTTGTCCAACGCCTTATGATCCTAGTGTTCTGCTTAGAAAGAATAAAGCGACTGCTAGAGATCAACTGAGATATTCTCAGATTATTGGCTCACTTATGTATTTGGCTAGCGCTACGAGGCCTGACATCGCCTTTGCTGTGAGCAAACTTAGTCGATTTGTATCAAATCCTGGCGATGATCACTGGCATGCTCTTGAAAGAGTGATGCACTATCTAAAGGGCACTGCGAGTTATGGCATTCACTATACTCGGGTATCCGAGGGTACTAGAGGGCTATAGTGACTCAAACTGGATTTCGATGCTCGATGAGATTAAGGCCACTAGTGGATATGTATTTACACTTGGTGGTGGCGCTGTTTCTTGGAAGTCTTGCAAGCAGACCATCTTAACGAGGTCAACAATGGAAGCAGAACTCACAGCATTAGACACAGCCACTGTTGAAGCAGAGTGGCTCCGTGAACTCTTGATGAACTTACCCGTGGTTGAGAAACCAATACCCGCTATCCCAATGAACTGTGATAATCAAATTGTGATCATCAAGGTTAACAGTTTTAAGGATAATATGAAGTCATCAAGGCATGTGAAGAGGAGATTAAAATCTGTCAGAAAAATGAGAAACTCCAGAGTTATTGCATTGGATTATATCCATACGTCTAGAAATACAGCGGACCCCTTCACAAAGGGTCTATCACGTAACGTGATAGATAATGCATCAAAGGATATGGGTATGAGACCCACCGTTTAAGTTGTCCACAGTGTAACCCATTCTATGTGATCGGAGATCCCGTGAATTAGAACTGGGAGACAAGATGTATGTCAACTGAGAGGAAAGTATCCTTACTCCTTGTATGATACCACTCCATAAAAGATGCAATACTTTCCTAATCTGCACGGTAGGCTGATTTATCTTAATGTGTTCTAAGTTGCTTATTTAAGCACGAGATGTTGTCCTACGGAACATCCGTTGAAGAACACACCTATATGAGTTTGGTTGTTAAAACGTCGCAACCTATGAGAGTTGGGTGCTTTCTAATAAACTCATGAAAGGCCATGGAGTATGACGCATAAGCTCCACCCGCGGGAAGCCTCGCGATGGCCTAGTACCGGTCAAGGCTCTTTGTGAAGCTAGATTAGCAGAAAACTTGCAGTTCAAGGCTTAGTCCACTGTTCAAGTAGCAGTCTAGTGTAGCATAGAGTTCTGGTGAAAGTTCAACTTAACAGTGTTCGCTATAGTACCGGTATATAAAACAATGTTTTGGAACAAAAGGCAAATTCTATGTGCCTTTAGGAAATGGTGGGGGATTGTTGGAATTTTGGCCCATATTGGACCAACACAATAAATATTCCAGAAATTCCTAATAAATCCTAGAGGCCCACATGGCCCATTCATGCATGGCAGGGTGTAACACCCCTCTTTTTGCTAAACCTAATTAGGGTTGATTGTGCATCATTTCATGAGCATCATGATTTCCTAAGACAATTGCATCAGGAAATAATATTTGAAAACCCTAATGTTTGTACCAAATCTCCCTCTCTTTCAAATGATCGAAGTATTTCAAATTTCCAAAGTCAACTGATGTCTACGGGTGCTTCTATTCTTGTAGACAGTGTTGGGCCTCCAAGAGCAGAGGTTTGTAGAACAGCAGCAAGTTTCCCTTAAGTGGATCACCCAAGGTTTATCGAACTCAGGGAGGAAGAGGTCAAAGATATCCCTCTCAAGCAACCCTGCAACCACAAAGCAAGAAGTCTCTTGTGTCCCCAACACACCTAATAGGTGCATGATGACCCACAAGTATAGGGGATCGCAACAGTCTTCGAGGGAAGTATTACCCAATTTATTGATTCGACACAAGGGGAGACAAAGAATACTTGAAAGCCTTAACGGCGGAGTTGT
>NC_061510.1:28268341-28322106 GCF_022539505.1 Lolium rigidum | reverse complement strand
ACGCATGGAACAACGTGGCTTGTGCTGCCTAGATCGCAAGATGCGATCTAGGCAGCATGTCGCTTACCTGATAGAAACCCTCGATACGAAGGAGTTGGCGATGCGCCGAGATTGGTTTGTTTTGGGGTTGAACGTGAGTTGTTGTTTATTCCATAAACCCTAGGTACATATTTATAGTCCAGGGGACTTTCTAATGTGGGCGTGCACTAAACCGTGCACGAGATAAACTCTAACTTCTAAATCGATACACCATCTATTATACTAAGATACACGGGCAATTAAGCCCAACTTGGTAAAAAGGCCGATCCACATACTTCTTCTATATATATCTTTTCACACCCATCTTCGATCACGGCCCACCTCTGACTTGGTCAAATTCTGGTGATAACAAGTAGGAATCCTTATATCCTTGATTATAAAGAGAGACACATTAATGCACAAGAATGCACTCACAATTTGCAGGAACCGATGGAAGAAGAAATTGATGAACCTGAAAGCTCATTGGATGAAAAAGAGGAGGAAATTGATGAACTTGAAAGCTCATTGGATGAAAAAGAAGAGGAGAGTTATGAACAAAAGGAGGAAGAATGGATTAGCTACCCATGCCAACCTTCTAATGAGAGTAACTCTTTATCTCTTACACTATTTGATTGTCCTCCATGCTTACCGGAAGAGGTTGAATGTTATGTTCCTGTGGATTCTCTTGAAATAGTACATATGAGTAAAACTTGTGAAAATGATTATGCTACTGTTATCTATGATAATCCATGCTACTTTGATAAATCTTATGATAATGCTTTGTTTGTGCCTGATGTCGAAATGCATGGTACTAAAGAATTTTTCTTAGCAAATGTTTATGATAAAGCTCTAGATGATGGTCCTATGTTACTTGACAATATTAATTGTGCTACTAATGAAAATGGGATTGGAGAGTTCTTGACTTATTCTATGAGCCCCATATCTATTGAGATTGATCAACTACCTTGTTATATTATTAATAAAAGTAAGTTTGAAAGTTTTAATTCCACTATTCTTGAACTTGATAAAAATTATGTGTTTGGAAATCATGAAAAGTATGCTGCATGTGATAGTTATATTGTTGAGTTTGTTCATGAAGCTACTGAAAATTATTATGAGAGAGGAAAATATGGTTGTAGAAATTTTCATGGTACTAATATACCTCTCTATATGCTGAAATTTTTGAAGCTACACTTGTTTTATCTTCTTATGCTTGTCACTTTGTTCTTCATGAATTTATTTGTGTACAAGATTCCTTTGCATAGGAAGCATGTTAGACTTAAATGTGTTTTGGACTTGCCTCTTGATGCTCTCTTTTGCTTCGAATACTATTTCTTGCGAGTGCATCATTAAAACCGCTCGAGCCCATCTTAATGGCTATAAAGAAAGAACTTCTTGGGAGATAACCCATGTGTTATTTTGCTACAGTACTTTGTTTTATATTTGTGTCTTGGAAGTTGTTTACTACCGTAGCAACCTCTCCTTATCTTAGTTTTGTGTTTTGTTGTGCCAAGTGAAGCCTCTAATCGAAGGTTGATACTAGATTTGGATTTCTGCGCAGAAACAGATTTCTATCTGTCACGAATCTGGGCTGTTTTCTCTGTAGGTGTTATCACTAGAATTTGACCAAGTCAGAGGTGGGCTGCGATCAAGATGGACTCGGAGAATATATATATAGGAGGAATACGTGAATCGGCCTTTTATACCAAGTTGGGCTTAATTGCCCGTATATCTGTAACATATTAGATCGCATCTTAGTTTAGAGTTAGAATCTTACTCGTGCACGGTTTGGTGCACGCCCACATTAGAAAGTCCGCTGGACTATAAATATGTACCTAGGGTTTATGGAATAAACAACAACCAACGTTCAACCACAAACAAATCTCGGCGCATCGCCAACCCCTTCGTCTCGAGGGTTTCTACCGGTAAGCATCATGCCGCCTAGATCGCATCTTGCGATCTAGGCAGAGACAAGCCTCGCCCACGTTGTTCATGCGTTGCTCGTACCGAAGCCTTTTTGATGGCGAGCAACGTAGTTATCTTAGACATGTTAGGGTTAGCATTGTTCTTCATATTACATGCTTTCGTAGTGCAACCCTTGCATGTCTAGCCGCCCTTACACCTATCTTAGGTGTAGGGGCGGCACCCCGCTTGATCATAGTTTAGTAGATCTGATCCGTTACGATTGCTCCTTGTTCTACAAGGATTAGTTTAATATCTGCAATAGTTAGGCCTTACAAAGGGGGAGGATCCAGCGGCACGTAGGGTGTCGTTCGTTGGCCCTAAGCAGGATGTTCCGAGGATCAACCTCGTGTTGGTTTTTAGGCCTTCTTTAGGATCGGCTTACGATCACCGTGCGTGGCCGCGAGGCCCAACCTGGAGTAGGACGATCCGATTATGCGGTGAAAACCCCACATCGTCGTAGATCTCATTAGCTTTACCTTGATCAAGCAGGACCACCATATATTCGGGCACCTCGTCTGAATCATGGGTGGATCGGCTCTTTGAGCCGATTCACAGGATAACCTGAGAGCCGATCGAGGCTCGTATTTAACGTTTACGTGTGTGCCCTGCCAGAAACTAAGCGAGGCATCATCCACACCTTCCTCGACCAGGTATAGGTCGGTGGCACGCCCTTGTGATAAACATCGGTGCGTGCGACCAGGAGGCTTTGCGGGCCGTCGCTCAGAGGGACTGGGGCCAGCCGCAGCCCTAGTTGTTCCCGGCTCTACCGTGTTGCCCGTCTCTGCCCGCCAGGGGGTTTCTGACGTCAACACATTCTGGCACGCCCGGTGGGACAGTCGACGACATCCACGACATCGCCATCTACATCCGAGATGGCGGAAGACGCTCCGGTCACGTACGCGGATCTGCCTGATGAGCTCAAGAAGAAGCATGACGAGATCAAGGCAACCCTCGAAGCCGAACTCATCGGCTCCTTCCACCGAACCCGCTCCCATGGCGTCAGGTGGAAGGGTTTCACACTCGAAGGCGCACTCGATGGAGTGGACCTGTCCGCCCCGTCGAAGAACGCACCAGGTCGCCGCGGCAGGAGATCAACTACATGGTGGCTCATTCGCCGCACCGCCACTCGAGAGCCTGGTGAACACCTTGGAGCGTGTCGCTCTGCGCGTCGTCCAGGAAATCATGAGTCACCGGTACTCCCCGTCGGGACCGGCTTTGGGGACTTTCAAAGGAGAGATGCCGCTCCAGCCCCAGCCGTTCGCATGGGTAGCACCGGAACTGCCGAACTCATCGGCATACATCGTCTACAAGGTTGGTGGTGATCCTAGTGACTACCAATTCCTACCTGAGCCACCTAAGGAGATCCCGCACGGATACACGTGCGCATACGTACCGGACCGCAACGCCTGGGCACTCTCGAACCAGGCTGCAATATCAGCGGCCTCTGGAACGGCAGGAGGAACGTCAGGAGCCGATCCTGAGAAGCAATCGTGGCTGGCTAAGTACGCCACCCCGACGAACCTCCAAAGCCCAGCTCCCGCAGTTGGCTTAGAACCGGAAAAGCAAGCATGGCTGGTTAAGTATGCCACCCCGGCGAATCTTCAGGGTTCGACACCTTCAGCCATCACAGCGGATCAGATTTGTACGATTCTGAAAGATCAGTTCGGTATGATGCCGAAAAGGAAAGCGTTCGGCTACACCAAGCCGTACCCCAACAGCTACGAACTGATCCCGCTGCCACCCAAATATCGGCTCCCGGACTTCACAAAGATTAGTGGATCAGATGGGTCCAGCTCCATCGAGCATGTGAGCCGATATTTGGCGCAGCTGGGCACGATCTCAGCGTCAGATGAGTTGCGCGTGAGGTTCTTCTCACAGTCCCTCACAGGATCGGCTTTCGGGTGGTACACGTCGCTGCCACCGAACTCCATCCAAACTTGGAAGCAGTTGGAAGAACAGCTTCCATGAGCAGTATCACTCGGAGGCTTCCGATGTTGGTTTTGCCGATCTAGCGCAAGTACGACGAAGCGCGGGAGACAGTGGCGGAATACGTCCAGCGCTTCAGGACCATTAGGAACCGATGCTCGTTCGGCTCGTATAAGTGAAAAAGAAGCAGTCGAGTTGGCGGTGGTGGGTCTCTCATCATCAATCAAGGACGTGGCCTCCCAAGCGGACTACCCTTCGTTAGCGCACATGGTGCAGAAGCTGACCGCATATGAACAGCGCCACCCAGATGTTTACCAGGACAAATTCAAGCGGGTGGTGACTGTGGTTGAGGCAGACGAAGATGAAGGTGCCATGGGAGATCAGGAGGTAGCAGTGGCTGAATGGACTCGAGCGACAGGCCCCGTGACCTGCAAATGGGTGAAGCCACAAGGCCCTCCAAAAGGGTTCGACTTCGACGTGACTAAGACGGAGCAGATTTTTGACCTCTTACTCGCGGAGAAGCATATAAAGGTACCCGAAGGCCACAAGTTCCCCACGGTGCAAGAGCTGAACGGAAGGCCATACCGCAAATGGCATAACACGTTCTCCCACACCACCAACGACTGCAGGGTGTGGCGGCAGCAGATCCAAATGGCGATAGAAAACGGACGGTTGATTTTCAACCAATACGCCATGAAGGTCGACACACACCCCTTTCCCGCCGTGAACATGGTGGAGTATGCTTGCCATGCAGGGTGCCAGCCGGGTTTCCTGTGCAGTATCAACATGGTAGATCTTGGACACCACG
Organism: Lolium rigidum; assembly: GCF_022539505.1. Taxonomy (NCBI): domain Eukaryota; kingdom Viridiplantae; phylum Streptophyta; class Magnoliopsida; order Poales; family Poaceae; genus Lolium; species Lolium rigidum. Next base: position 28,317,389 of record NC_061510.1, on the reverse strand, counting down.
CTGGCAAGGATGGAGATGAGGGCAGCTGCTCTCATAGCAAAGAAACAGAGGAAGCCGCTCCACGCGATCGGCTCCGCCAAGACGGCAAGCGCTACGTCACAGAGGGAGAAGTGAAGAACATAAGATATATGCGACCTCTCTCTGATCACCTCCTCAACAAATATGTGAGTCGAGTACGACCAACGCCGACGGTCCAGCGATGATGATGAAAGAAATCGGCTGGCTAGAGAAGCCAGAAGACATCGTCGGCATAATCACGATGAGGAGGAGCACGAGCGTTGTGCCAAGGGAAAGGCAAAGGAGCGGGACGACGAGGACAGGCACTGGGATTGTCCTTTCTTCAGGCACTGCTGGGATTCAGGAATGAGCCGATTGCCAACAATCGGCAATTGCCCAGAATGCAACCGGAAGAAGAAGGAGGCAGCCAACGTGTCCGTGTTCGAGCGCTTGGGACCTCTCCCGCCACGGAGCAAACGAGCTGAGTCCCCTCGGTTGGAAGACCTCGAAGATTCGGAAGACGAGGGAGAAGAAGAAGACAGGTACCACCGGCCAAGGTGGCGCCACGACGGACTCAGCCGTTCCCGTAAACGCAGGGTTCAACGATTGCGCGGCCTGGAAGAAGCCGAGAGGTTATACTTGCATACATTGAGGAAGGCAAGGCCTGATCTGGCTGCGAAGGTTCAGCGAACCCTGGATGAAGAGGGTCGTCCACGAAAAATGGAGTGGCGTCCCAAGCAGAGGAAAGCCGATGATGAAACATCGGCTGGCACAAACATGGTGCTCGTTCTTCCGACGAAGCTCGGTGCTCCACGGTTACACGATACATCCAAGGTGGACGACAGCAAGCGCACCAACATGATAAAGTCAGAGATTGGGCTGGTTTTGTCTACCGGCCTGAACGAGTAGCAAGAGCACGTCAAGGAGCAAACATGGCGAGGCTGGTCCTTGTGATCGGCCCTAAAAATTTATGAAGGGAACTTACAAAACCTTCACCGAGCAAGCAACGTGGAGGCCGATTCCAGCAATCGGCCAAAATTATCCTCACCCACCATTCTGCCTGGGTTCAACATGTTATACAACAGAGCCGATACCATCAATTCTCTTGACAGAATCGGCTCGGGGGGGCACCCAGGTGGATAGAACACGAGGATATGCACTAGAAGCGTGTCATCCTTTGGTGATGGGTATTGGAGTGTGGGGGCCGATGCACCAGTCGGCCGTAAAAATTCTGAAAATTCGAAAATTTTCGAGCACAGCCGATGCAGCAGACATCGACTCAAGGGGAATAACTGATACGATCAGAGGGTCAATGGAGCACGAAGAGGGTTTTAATGAAAGAACTCCTTAATGGAGTAGCTTAAGAGCTCGGATCCTCTCTTCAAGGACAAGACCAAGAGCAGCCTGGACGTGCAGATCAGGTCAAGGATGGATTGCATCAGATCCACCAAAGGAAAGGAGTCGATCTGGCCGACAGGAACTGAAGAAACTCGGGGGGCAGCTCACCTTGAAGGCTCTCTGCTTTGAGAAGCCGATTTATGTTCAAATCGGCTAGCTCTGCATAAGAAGCTCCCTCAGACATGATCTTCTCAGGTGCCTTGTTTTTAAGAGCCGATTGGAGTTACCTCGGCTGTCACTGCATCATGATCTTCTCAGGAAGAACTGGGAAGGAAAAAGCCGTCGTCTGGTACGAGGTTTGGACCGTGCTGGTGCTGCAAGGAAAGGAAGAGACTGGTTTCTCAAATTAGCCGATGGATGGTCATCGGCTGCGGGACTGCAAAACGCCACGGTCGAGAAAAACAATAATAGCCCGATTCGTTACTATCGGTCTTGGTGTGGCAAGCGGGAGGATGGAAGTTGGATTAATGAAAGGAGAAATTGGAAGAACAATTCTCATTAATTCAAAGGAGCGGCTTTACAAGAAGAGCCGATGGCTCTCAAAAGAGGGATCTGGTGCCTAGTGCATTACTACTGCTAGTCCTACTCTACTAGTCGTCGCTGTCCTCATCGTCACCGTCGTCGAGGTCGTCGGCGCTGCTCCCAGGAAGCTCCTCGCCACTGCTGCCCCAGCCGTCGGCTGGAGCCTCCTCCTCCTCCTCGTCATCGTCGTCGTCCTCGCTATCCGCCCAGCCGCGGAAGCGCTTCGTTGGAGGATACCCAATGGAGGCAGAGGAATCATCTTCCTCCTCCTCATCTTCTTCCTCCTCGTCATCATCGTCGTCCTCGCTGTCCGCCCACATGCGGGAGCGCTTCTTCGGCGGGAGCCTGGCGGAGGGGGAGGCCTTGGTCCTCTCCGCTTCTCCTCCCTTCTTCTCCTTGTCAGAGGAGATGGGGTGCGCCCCAGAACGGAGATCGTCCTCTTCTTTGTCCTTCGGCAACGGTTGGAGAGAGGTGCCTGAAGCGGAGGAGGAAGAGGAAGACATGGCTGCAAGAGAGAAGGGTTTTTTGTTTTGGTGAACAGAGCAGAGCAAGGCGATGGAGTGGTGAACCGTTTGGCACAGATAAATAAAGAGAGTGTAGTGGAGATTTAATGCCATGACGGTTCTCGAGGGCGTGAGGCCGAAATTGACAATTCATACAGAGAAGCCCGGGAGGCGAGACGTAATGATGGAAGATTCTGCGGCAGTTCTGCTCTGCCACGATATGACCCGACGAAAGGAAGCGTAATGATTTTGGAAATGTCATTTCCAAAACCAGGGGGGCATGTGTTATCACCAGAATTTGACCAAGTCAGAGGTGGGCTGCGATCAAGATGGACTCGGAGAATATATATATAGGAGGAATACGTGAATCGGCCTTTTATACCAAGTTGGGCTTAATTGCCCGTATATCTGTAACATATTAGATCGCATCTTAGTTTAGAGTTAGAATCTTACTCGTGCACGGTTTGGTGCACGCCCACATTAGAAAGTCCGCTGGACTATAAATATGTACCTAGGGTTTATGGAATAAACAACAACCAACGTTCAACCACAAACAAATCTCGGCGCATCGCCAACCCCTTCGTCTCGAGGGTTTCTACCGGTAAGCATCATGCTGCCTAGATCGCATCTTGCGATCTAGGCAGCACAAGCCTGCCCACGTTGTTCATGTGTTGCTCGTATCGAAGCCTTTTTGATGGCGAGCAACGTAGTTATCTTAGACATGTTAGGGTTAGCATTGTTCTTCATATTACATGCTTTCGTAGTGCAACCCTTGCATGTCTAGCCGCCCTTACACCTATCTTAGGTGTAGGGGCGGCACCCCGCTTGATCATAGTTTAGTAGATCTGATCCGTTACGATTGCTCCTTGTTCTACAAGGATTAGTTTAATATCTGCAATAGTTAGGCCTTACAAAGGGGGAGGATCCAGCGGCACGTAGGGTGTCATTCGTTGGCCCTAAGCGGGATGTTCCGAGGATCAACCTCGTGTTGGTTTTTAGGCCTTGTTTAGGATCAGCTTACGATCACCGTGCGTGGCCGCGAGGCCCAACTCCGGAGTAGGACGATCCGATTATGCGGTGAAAACCCCACATCGTCGTAGATCTCATTAGCTTTACCTTGATCAAGCAGGACCACCATATATTCGGGCACCTCGTCCGAATCATGGGTGGATCGGCTCTTTGAGCCGATTCACGGGATAACTCGAGAGCCGATCGAGGCTCGTATTTAACGTTTACGTGTGTGCCCCGCGAGAAACTAAGCGAGGCATCATCCACACCTTCCCGACCAGGTATAGGTCAGGTGGCACGCCCTTGTGATAAACATCGGTGCGTGCGACCGGGAGGCTTTGCGGGCCGTCGCTCCGAGGGACCGGGGCCGGCCGCAGCCCTAGTTGTTCCCGGCTCTACCGTGTTGCCCGTCTCTGCCCGCCGAGGGGTTTCGACGTCACTCGGAAAAATATGCCAATTTACGTGCGTGTTCCTCAGATATGTACGCAACTTTCGTTAGTTTTGAGTTTTCTGATTTGAGCAACGGAAGTATTTTATTAAAATTCGTCTTTACTGGCTGTTCTGTTTTGGCAGATTCTGTCTCTGTTTTTTTTTTGCATTGTCTCTTGTGGACTTTAAGCGAGGTTTTCTAGACGTGGAGAGCTGTAGCTAATGTTTTATTGAGTTCTTGCAATGTGCCACTACAGGACCAAGGTGGATTCAAATTTTTTGAGTACTAACCCCTCTAATGAAGTTTATGAGAAGTTTGGTGTGAAGGAAGTTTTCAAGGGTCAAGAGAGGAGGATGATATATGATCGAGAAGAGTGAAAAGTCTAAGCTTGGGGATGCCCCCGTGGTTCATCCCTGCATATTTCAAGAAGACTCAAGCGTCTAAGCTTGGGGATGCCCAAGGCATCCCCTTCTTCATCAACTTATCAGGTTTCCTCCCCCGAAACTATATTTTTATTCGGTCACATCTTATGTGCTTTACTTGGAGCGTCTGTGTGCTTTTATTTTTGTTTATGTTTGAATAAATTCGGATCCTAGCAATCCTTGTGTGGGAGAGATACACGCTCCGCTTTTTCATATGAACACTCGTGTTTTTCGTTTTACTTTTAATGTTCAATGATAAAAGTTGGAAGCTATTGCACTTATTTATAATTGGTTGGAAACAGAAAATGCCTCATCATGTCTTGAATAATTTGACACTCGGCAATTGTTTTGAGCTCTCAAGTAGATCATGATTAAGTTTTTTCATGTAGTCTAAGCCTATTAGTGGAGAACTACTGTAGAGCTTGTTGAAATTGGTTTGCATAATTGATCTCTCTTAAGGTCTAGATATTTTCTGGTAAAGGTGTTTGAGCAACATGGAAGACAGTGTAGAGTATTATAATGCTTGCAATATGTTCTTATGTAAGTTTTGCTGTACCGGTTCATACTTGTGTTTGCTTCAAATAACCTTGCTAGCCTAAGCCTTGTATCGAGAGGGAATACTTCTCGTGCATCCAAAACCTTGAGCCAAAAACTATGCCATCTCGTGTCCACCATACCTACCTACTATGTGGTATTTCCTGCCATTCCAAAGTAAATTGCTTGAGTGCTACCTTTAAACAATTCAAAATTTATTACCTCTGATTTGTGTCAATGTTTTATAGCTCATGAGGAAGTATGTGGTGTTTATCTTTCAATCTTGTTGGGCAACTTTCACCAATGGACTAGTGGCTTCATCCGCTTATCCAATAATTTTGCAAAAAGAGCCGGCAATGGGATTCCCGAGTCCCAAATTAATTAACAAAAATAGACACTCCTCCATGGTATGTGATTGTTGGACGGCACCCGAAGGATTCGGTTAGCCATGGCTTGTGTAAGCAAAGGTGGGGAGGAGTGTCATCATAATGAAACTAAAATAAAAAGGCACTCCTTCATGGTATGAGATTGTTGGCGGGCACCCGAGGATTCGGTTAGCCATGGTTTGTGAAAGAAAGGTTGGAAGGAGTGCCACCCAAAAATAAAAATAATTCATGGGAGCCGCTCTTGAAGGTTTGTCTAGCAAGGGGGTTAGAGTGCCCACTACCATTCGTTGACAACAACAAACACCTCTCAAAACTTTACTTTTATGCTCTCTTTATGTTTTCAAAACCAAAGCTCTAGCACAAATATAGCAATCGATGCTTTCCTCTTTGAAGGGCCATTCTTTTACTTTATGTTGAGTCAGTTTACCTATTTCCTTCCACCTTAGAAGCAAACACTTGTGTCAACTGTGCATTGATTCTTACATACTTGCATATTTGCATTCATCATATTACTTTGTGTTGACAATTATCCATGAGATATGCATGTTACAAGTTGAAAGCAACCGCTGAAACTTATATCTTCCTTTGTGTTGCTTCGATGCCTTTACTTTGAACTTATTGCTTTATGAGTTAACTCTTGTGCAAGACTTTTGATACTAGTCTTGAAGGTATTATTCATGAAAAGTTTTGCTATATGTTATCTATTTGTTATCAACTATAGATAATTGCCTTGAGTCACTTCATTCATTTCATATGCTTTGTAATAGTATGATCAAGGTTATGTAAGTAGCATGTCACTACAGAAATTATTCTTTTTATCGTTTACCTGCTCGGGACGAGCAAGAACTAAGCTTGGGGATGCTTGATACGTCTCCAACGTATCCATAATTTCTGTCGTTCCATGCTTGTTTTATGACAATACTTACATGTTTTTCTTGCACTTTATGATGATTTCATGCATTTTCCGGAACTAACCTATTAACAAGATGCCACAGTGCCAGTTCTCGTTTTCTGTTGTTTTTGGTTCCGGAAAGGCTGTTCGGGCAATATTCTCGGAATTCGACGAAACGAAGACCAAACCTCCTATTTTTCCCGAAGCGTCCGAACACCGAAGAAGAGTCGGAGAGGGGCCAGAGGGCCACCACACCATAGGGCAGCGCGGCCTGGCCTGGGCCCACGCCGGCCTGTGGTGTGGCGCCCCCAGGTGCCCCCCTGCGCCGCCTCTTCGCCTATAAAATCCCTTTCGACCTAAAAACACCGAAACTCTTGACGAAACTCCGGAAAGACTCCGGGGCGCCGCCGCCATCGCGAAACTCCAATTCGGGGGACGAAGTCTCTCGTCCCGGCACCCTGCCGGGACGGGGAAGTGCCCCGGAAGCCATCTCCATCAACGCCATCGCCTCCATCATGCTCCGTGAGTAGTTCCCCCATGGACTACGGGTTCTAGCTGTAGCTAGTTGGTATTCTCTCCCCCATGTACTTCAATACAATGATCTCATGAGCTGCCTTACATGATTGAGATTCATCTGATGTAATCGGTGTTGTGTTTGTCGGGATCCGATGGATTGTTACATTATGATTGTCTATCTACAAAGTTTATGATGTTATTGTTGCTGCAATCTTGTTATGCTTAATGCTTGTCACTAGGGCCCGAGTGCCATGATCTTAGATTTGAGCTCTATACTTATTGCTTAGATTGTATCTACAAGTTTTATGCACATGTCACTGTCCGGAACCAAAGGCCCCGAAGTGACAGAAATCGGGACAACCGGAGGGGATGGCGGTGATGTGAGGGATACATGTTTTCACGGAGTGTTAATGCTTTGCTCCGGTGCTCTATTAAAAGGAGTACCCTAATATCCAGTAGTTTCCCTTGAGGCCCGGCTGCCACCGGCTGGTAGGACAAAAGATGTTGTGCAAGTTTCTCATTGCGAGCACGTACGACTATAATTGGAAAACATGCCTACATGATTAATGATCTTGATATTCTGTCTTAATGCTATTTCAATCCTATCAATTGTCCGACTGTAATTTGTTCACCCAACACTTGTTATAGGAGAGTTACCACTAGTGTAGATAGCTGGGAACCCCGGTCCATCTTTAATCATCATATACTCGTTCTACATGTCAACTGTTTTCTGGTGCTATTGCTCTCATATTACTACTACTACTGCTGTGTTACTGTTACTATTGCTCTCATATCACTGCTACTTTCACATCACCCCTGTTACTAGTGCTTTTCCAGGTGCAGCTGAATTGACAACTCAGTTGTTAAGGCTTATAAGTATTCTTTACCTCCCCTTGTGTCGAATCAATAAATTTGGGTTTTACTTCCCTCGAAGACTGTTGCGATCCCCTATACTTGTGGGTCATCACTCGTGCGCGTCGAACGCGTTGTCCCGCGCGTCCAGGGGTGCCCTCTAGCGCCGCCGCGCTATGGTCACCGGCGCCGGCCGCCGGAGTTGACCACCGGCGGTTGACCGTCGTGGGACCCGCCGCCCTTTTCTTTTCTTTTTCTTTTATTTTCTGTAAATGAAAATATATTGACAGGTGGGGCCCCTTGTCAGGATTTTATTATTTTCTTAAATATTTAGGAAATGATTAAAACTATGACATGTGGGTCCAGTCTGTCACGTTTTTATTAATTTCCAGGATTTTCAGAAATGATTTAAAATGAATAAAACTTGTAAAATTCATAACTTATTCATTTTAAATCAGAAAAATATGTATAATATATCAAAATTTTCAGAAAAATGAGATCTACATTTTGGTAGAAAAATTATGCATTGTTAAACAACTTTGAACCCTATTTAGTTTAGAAGAACTAATTGTACCCCTTTGAGGGCTCCGGAACTACTAACCCTAGTCCCGTCGAACCCCAGTTAAACTGATGATCATGTCCTAGGTCTAATTTCAGTACCTAAGTAACATGTCATATCATCATCCTTGTATGTGCATTGCATCGATGTCATGTATTGATTTTTTTTCTACCTTTTCGGTATTTGCTTCTTCGCGATCGATAGAGCAAGTGCCGAGACGATGAAGATCGACAACACCGAAGGTCAATGTCTGTCCACCGACGAACAAGTCAAGCATGGGATCATCGAAGATCCACATTGGTTTTTCAGGGACAAAGGCAAGCCCTAGCCTGGTTCACATTATGATTTCGAAATGCTTTTACTTCTGGTTCCTACATATCGCATTCGTTTCCAATATGTTTTATCGCCAGATAAAGTTATCCTATGTGTGTTGCATTTACCATCCTTGTAGACTAAATACTCTGACCCCCTGCTCCCAGCAAGACTAGGTTTGAGCTATGTGTGCATTGCTAGAGCCGTTATATCGAATATGCTTAGCCATGCTTAGTTGACGAATTCTGATCCATCCGGTTGATGAATCAGAGGTGCGAATGAACCTAGTATGGCAGGATGACCTGGTAAGATCAGTGATGATAATTAAACATTCTTAAAGGCTTGGATGGGCCGCCACATGGGGATGTGGTGATTTGACTCGTTCTCGCCGATACTAGGACCTGAGGTTCTCGCCTTCGGAACCAAGACTAAGCGTACAGCCACACGGGGCCCATGGGAACCCCTTGCCCGAACTTGCCTAGCTTACCCATGAGTCAATTAGTTTGCGAGTTCCATTTGGCATTCTGCATGGCGAAGGCGTGGAAAAGGTTTTCAAAGGTGCATCATACGAGGGACGTGGCTAGGGTGAAGGATGCCGTAGGCATTGAACTGGATCCCTCGCGCACAATGACCGGGACCGCCTCGGAGAATGGCTACCTACGATGACGGAGTTCCCCAGTTAGATTGACTCATGGAATAGGCGAAGTAAGGGAAAGGTTTTGGTCGACCACCCTATGCCGGCACGCCAAGGAAGCGTGTACATGACGGCGCTAAGAGTCGGTCGGCGCGTGTGGGTAAAGTTGTACACCCCTGCAGGGTAAATCTTTCAAAAGCCGTGTCCACTGTTATGGACGACTTGGGGAAGGACGTGTTGATCATAGACAACTTTAACCTAATCGTAAAACTTGGAATCAATGTGTGATAAGGATCCCTTCTCAGGATATCGAGAGGGTGATCCTAGTTGATAGGTTCAGCTAATGATGAAGATTTCGGTGGATTCAATATGATGATCAGTAGAGCTAGTGATATCGCTTTCTTATCCCCTTTTAAAATGATCTGAGTTGACGAGCTTCTGCTCCCTCTTGTTTTACAAAGGAAAACTGGCTTTCTGCAAAATAAGCTCCACATAAAGCCTCGCAAACCAGCTTTGCTAAAAGGTTGTACTAAGTCTTGCCGAGTCCACCGTACTCGGCTTTGCATGCTTTGTTTCAGACGAAGTCGCTCCAACAAATGAAGGTTTCTAGGTCGACATCGATGAGTAGCTTGGGATTCCCAGGTGGCAGCCTGTAATCTATGGGCTGGGACGTCGCCGTTATGCTCCTGGCCTCTTAGGCCTTTTGCTATCTTGCTATTTAGAATAGCATAACTTCGCTTCCGTTGATTGATGAAATGTCAGGTCAGTGACCTCTGCTTGTAATACTTTGTTTTTTTTCTCAGTTATGAGCTTGTATTACTCTTTGAGTCATAGAGTCACTGTTGTGTTACCGATCCTCACCCTGTAGGCCCTAGAGATCTAGGTTAGTCTTATGCCAGATGGAGATCTGGGTTTGTCTAGCCTCGACCTCCGGGGTCGCCACACAGGGGTGGGACAAAAGTTTAGTCCCACATTGCTAGTTGAAGAAGAGTTGGAGCAGCTTATAAGGAGAGCTCTTCATACCATTTGTATGAGAGAAATAATAGGAGGAAATAGGAGCTGACCACACGCACGCTCCTCCTCCGACGACGCCATCGCTTGCTCGCCTCGTCACGACACGTCGCGCCGCGGGTTGCGGGAATGCCTCGAGCCGAGCTTCTCTCTCTTTCTTTTTGCCACTCACGAATGGGTATATGAACAGACGCAAGAATCTGAAACGTTTCTTTTAGTGGGTTTTGAATACGAAAACTGTTCAGCTTCGGCTGCTGCCTGTTCGGTTCACCTCCCTGGCCCTTCGTTTCAGCTCCTCTCTCTGTGCCTATAAAAGAGGTCGCTCCTCTCCAGAGATACACGACGAGACACAGCACCATATGCGCCTACCACTCGGTTCCAGAGCTTTGCGCCGCCGCTCAAGACTTCTCCATCCCGTCTACCGGCGTGCACCGCTGGAAGGGACAGCAGGCCTCCGGAACCCCGTCTCTTGTGATCCTGTACGGGAGAGAGGCGATAAGGTTTTTGGGGAGCGCTCTAGCGCGACTGCTGACTTCGAAATCGACACGGAGGCCGACGACTACTTTCCCAACGACGACTTCTTCCCCGACATCAGCAACCTCTTCGGCCGACATGGCTCTCAACGGCGACAACACCACCGCTGGTTCCTCTTCTGGACCGTATGTGTTCTTGTCTTCCTTTTATGAGATCATGATGTTCTTCCTTCTCCTAGCAACATGTTCAGGCTCATTGTCAGGAAACACATTGCTCTTATCAATCTGTTTAGACTTGTTGCTCCTTTATTCTATGGTGATTTGCATGACTAGTTTAGTCTCAAACTTTTTAGTCATATTTTATCTACTATTTTCTTTGATTAAATCATGTGGAAATTTGCTAATATATTCAACAGTTTCTAACTGTTTTGTGCAATGGTTTTTTTTTTTGGTTCTGACTAGTTTTCGGGAAAACATTCGATTTTTTTTGAAAAGCTGAACGGTTTTTAATTTGAACATTTTTATATTTAAAATCTGAACAATTTTTATAACTGAACATTTTTACAATTCGTATATTTTTCAAAAATATTTGTTAAGTTCCAATTTTTTTGATTTTAAACATTTTTTTGAATTGGAACATTTTTTAAAATTTGAGCATTTTTAAAGCCTGCCATTTTTCGAATTTAAAAACAAAAAAAAAACAAAGAAAGAACGAAAAAGAAAACAGAAGAAAAAAAAGAGTAAAGAGAAAGAAAAAACAGAAAAAATGAAGAATTCCTTGCCTAACTGGGCTAGCCGGTAGTGTGCGGTGTGCGGTGCACGGAACGCCCTGACCTAGTCAGCATATAGACTTTGGGGATAACCTATTTCACACTTCACGCGAACCAAACCGTCCGTGACGTATACCTCATCGATGTCTACCGATACGTAACCAGGCTGACCCAATAGGATTCTGGTACATCTCGGTTTTGGGAAGGTTCTAGAACCTTCTCGTCCTGGTTTTCTGGTTTGTTCTATTATTCGGTTTTTGAAGATTTTCAAAAAAGAAAATTCAAAATATTAACTTTTTGAAGATTTTTAAATTTTGATTATTTAAAAATTTGAACATTTTATCAAAATCTGAAACTTTCTAAAATCCGAACAATTTTAAAATCTGAACAGTTATTAAATTTGAACATTTTTATAATGTGAATTTTTAAATTTTGTTTTTTATATGAAAATCGAAAACTTTTTGAAATCTGAACAAGTTTGGAATATGAACAATTTTTATTAATCTGAAAATTTCAAATTTTGAAAATGCTTTGATCGGAAGAAATTTGACACTTCGCTCCATGCTCGCTAGAATCCTTGCTCAAATCGAGAGAGAAAAAAAAGAAAGGGCAGCTCGCTCAAATGTCGAACGTGATTGAACCGCGTATGGGAAACTTAAAGGGTCGTGCTAGGCGTCGGGCGACCTATCCGCGCGCGGGATCGGTTGCCGCGATCACCGTCCGTTACTCGTATCTGACGCTCTAGAATTAATTTCCTGCACGTCGCTTTCATCCTGCTGGTTCTTCTGTCATGCATGTGGAGGGTTAAGAGCATCTCCAACCGCGTCCCCCAAAGCGTCTCCAAAGCAATTTGGGGCGCGCCGAACCAAAAAACCGTTCCAGCCGCGTCCCCCAAAGCCCATTTTTGTCCGGCGCGCCCCGATACGGTACGCCGGACACAACGAAAAGCGAGGCTGGCTCCCACATGTCGGCGACTATTTGCATAAACCGTTGGTTCGCGCTTTTTTTCTCGTCGCTACTTCCTTCCTGCGCCTCCCACCTCTCCGCCGCCGCTGGATTTCCCGGCCGTTTGGACGTCTGATCTCTGCTGAGAGTCGGCGCCGTCGTCACGGCTGGGGCTCCCGCCGGTCGTGCCGCCGCCGCCGCTTCGCCAGCGCGTCCCAGAACGCGCCGTCAAATCCGCCCCACCTCCGCGCACACAAGGTGCTCGACGACTTGCCAGGTAGGCGCGATTGGCCGCTGTTCGTTCCGTCGTCTGCCTCGGTGCAATTTTAACCATTGATTTTGCTTTAGCCATGGACAGCGACGATGAGATGCTTGCCTTGCTGCTGGAGGACGAGCAAGCCTTCGACGACGACCTGCGGGAGCATTTGCTGATCATCGCGTCCCTCCAGGATATGGTTGACGCTGAGGCGGGGAAGAGGAAGAGGCCGCGCCGCGGAGGATCAAGGCGGGGGAGAAGGAAGTCCAAGCCCCGGCAGAGGATGGAGGGGCATACCATGCTGCACAACGACTACTTTGCAGATGGTGCAACACATGAAGACAATTTTCGGTGCCGGTACATGATGAGCAAGGGCCTGTTCATGAATATCCTCCACGGTGTTCGAGAGTTCGACCCCTACTTCAAGCTCAAGCTCGACGCTATAGGCGTTGTCGGGTTCTCGTCCATTCAGAAGTGCACCGCCGCCATGAGGATGCTTGCATACGGAGCACCTGCCGATACACATGACGACTACCTTCGCATGAGTGAGTCTACTGCCATTGAGTGCATGTACAAGTTTTGCCGAGCTGTGGTGGGAAAGTTTGGCAAATACTATTTGAGAGGGCCAACCGAGGAAGAGACTCGCACGGATCATGGCACAAAATGCTGCCGGAGGATTCCTCGGAATGCTTGGAAGCATCGATTGCATGCACCTGGGCATGGAAGAACTGCCCGTTTGCTTGGCAAGGTATATACAAAGGGCATTATGGATATTGCAGTGTGGTGCTTGAAGCTGTGGCAGATTATGACCTGTGGATTTGGCATTCTTTCTTTGGAATGGCGGGATCACACAATGACATCAACGTGTTGCAGCAGTCTCCGGTATTCAGCAGACTAGTGGAAGGGCATGCTCCATCGTGCAACTATGAGATCAATGGCCACCAATATACCAAAGGCTATTATCTAGCCGATGGTATATATCCAACATGGGCCACTTTTGTAACAATATCGAATCCATCAGGTCTGAAGAATTCCCACTTTGCTACGCGACAGGAGGCTTGCAGGAAGGATGTCGAGCGGGCATTTGGTGTGCTTCAAGCACAATTTGCCATTGTCCGGTACCCTGATCTAAGCTGGTCTCACGACCAAATGTGGGAGGTGATGCAGTCTTGTGTGATCATGCACAACATGATCATCGAGGATGACCGCAAGAATCATGCCAGGACAAATGTTGGTCCCTATGAGTGGTGATAGCGCGTGACGGGGCTTGATGGAGTGTTGATTCCTCCCCGGCAACGGCGCCAGCAAAGTAGCTGCTTGTGACGGTAAAGCACACGTCCGTTGGGAACCCCAAGAGGAAGGTATGATGCGTACATCAGCGAGTTTTCCCCCAGTAAGAAACCAAGGTTATCAAACCAGTAGGAGATGAAGGCCACGTGAAGGTTGTTGGTGAATGAGTGTACTGCGGCGCAACACCAGGGATTCCGGCGCCAACGTGGAACCTGCACAACACAATCAAAATACTTTGCCCCAACTTAACAGTGAGGTTGTCAATCTCACCGGCTTGCTGAAAACAAAGGATTAAATATATGGTGTGGAGAATGATGTTTGCTTGCAAAGAACAACGAAGAACAATGATTGCGGTAGGTTGTATTTCAGATGTAAAAGAATGGACCGGGGTCCACAGTTCACTAGTGGTGTCTCTCCAATAAGATAAATAACATGTTGGGTGAACAAATTACGGTTGGGCAATTGACAAATAGAGAGGACATAACAATGCACATACATATCATGATGACTACTATGAGATTTACTTAGGGCATTACGACAAAGAACATAGACCGCCATCCAGGCATGCATCTATGCCTAAAAAGTCCACCTTCGGGTTAGCATCCGCACCCCTTCCAGTATTAAGTTGCAAACAACAGACAATTGCATTAAGTACCGTGCGTAATGTAAACAATACAAATATCTTTAGACAAAGCATTGATGTTTTATCCCTAGTGGCAACAGCACATCTACAACCTTAGAACTTTCTGTCACTGTCCCATATTCAATGGAGGCATGAACCCACTATCTAGCATAAATACCCCCTCTTGGAGTCACAAGTATCAACTTGGCCAGAGCCTCTACTAGCAACGGAGAGCATGCAAGATCATAAACAACACATATATGATAGATCGATAATCAACTTGACATAGTATTCCATATTCATCGGATCCCAACAAACACAACATGTAGCATTACAATAAGATGATCTTGATCATGATAGGCAGCTCACAAGATCTAAACATGATGACACAATAGGAGAAGACAACCATCTAGCTACTGCTATGGACCCATAGTCCAAGGATGAACTACTCACGCATCGGTCCAGAGGCGGGCATGGTGATGTAGAGCCCTCCGGTGATGATTCCCCTCTCCGGCAGGGTGCCGGAGGTGATCTTCAGACCCCCCGAGATGGGGTTGACGGCGGCGGCGTCTCTGGAACTTTTCTCGTATTTTTGGCTCTCGGTACTAGGGTTTTCCGATACGAAGGAATATATAGGTGAAGAGGCAGCGTCGGGGGAGCCAGGGGGTGGCCTCCCCACACCTGGGCATGCCTGTGGGCCTGGCCGCGCCACCCTATGGGGTGGCCCCCCTGCTGGCCGTCTCCGACTCTTCTTCGATGTTCTGGAACACTCCGTGGAAAATAGGGCCGTGGGCTTTTGTTTCGTCCAATTCCGAGAATATTTCCTGTGTAGGATTTCTGAAACCAAAAACAGCAGAAAACAGGAACTGCCGCTTCGGCATCTTGTTAATAGGTTAGTCCCGGAAAATGCATAAAATGATATAAAGTGTATATAAAACATGTGAGTATTGTCATAAAACTAGCATGGAACATAAGAAATTATAGATACGTTGGAGACGTATCAAGTGGCAGGGCCCTCTTGCGGAGGTTGATCATGAGTTGCCTGCAGATTTTGCTGATTTTCTCGTCATACACGCAGAGATCCGTGACAGCAATGTTCATGAACAACTTCAAGCTGATCTCGTTGAGCATTTGTGGAGGATCAAAGAAAATACCGTGGCACCTTGATCTAGCATCTAACCCTATTTATTATATTTGTTTACTTGTTTTATTGTTTGTTGTAATTTAATTTGAAAACAATCCTCGCAAACATTTTTATTCATATGCTATATTTGATAAATGGTTCTGTGTAAAAAAGAAGTATTTTAAATGTTTGGGGGCGGCGTTTGAGGGACGCGGCTGGGGAGCGACGTCCCCCAAACACGGCACGAACAAAATACGTCCCCCAAACGCTCAATCCGGCGCGGTTTGGGGATGCTTTGGGGGACGCGGCTTGAGATGCTCTAAGTCTTGTTTTGTAGTCACGCGAACCATCATGTGCTGTGCGCTATGCCTTTTCTCCTGCTGTAGACTGTAGTTCTTTGCCTGCATGCAAGGCGTACTAAAGTCCAACAAGCTAGCTGCTAGTTGAGCGCCTCGCGAGAGTAGCTAGCTAGCTGGAGAGAGGGTGCATATTAAGTGCATGCCATTCACTAAAAAAGCTTCATTGATATTCTGTTGCTACAAAAATCACTGCTTTCCGTACAAACAAATATACTATTAAAATAAAATCACAAAGTAATATTACAAAAAAGTGGTTACACGGCAACTTTTTTTTCTGTTTTTTTGCTATAGATTGATTTGTAACAAAATTTGCGAAGAATTTTAGTAACTATTAGAACCGATTACAACAAAAAATCTTTCAGAAAAAGAAAAGTGGTTAATTACATGTTTTGGGGTATAATGATTTACAACAAAACATACTAGCTATCTTAACAAAAACCACAAACAATTACAACAAAAAAGCTTCAACAACGAGAAAGTGGTTAATCGACATTTCTTTGATGCATAATGGTTTACAACAGAACATACCACCTATTTCCACAAAAATCACAAACAATTACAACAAAAAATCTTCAACACCGAAAAAGTGGTTAATCAACATTTCTTTGATGCATATAAGTTTACAACAAAACATACCAATTATTTCAACAAAAAATCATAAGTAATTACAAAAAAAATTGTAATATGTTTGTAGCAGTTTTAAAAGCAAGCTACCATTATAAAAAAATATGAGAAAACACCTTTGCAAGTCTTACGACATTCGATGTCTATTTTCTCAACAATATTCATATGAGTTTGTTACATTTTGAAATAACTTTTGCACCATTGAAAATATGAGGAAACACAAACTTGTAGCAAACGCCAATGAAAACGATGCAACATCTCCTGTGTGCTTTCGCTATAAAAGTCTCACACATTTTTTACAAAATTATTGAGGGCGAGAAACATTAAATACATCAATAAAGTTGGTTGTTTCGTCCTGATGCGGCTGCTGCACTGCATGCACATGTCGCGTGGGCAGATGGATAGTGCATGACATGCGTTGTGTCAGGAGTCTGCGCGTCATGCCAGCACGACCGATCAGACCGCCGATCGGTCAGCCGAATATAAGTGTTTTTCAAACTTAAACTGAGCGAACAACGCGGTACGTGTCTACTGCTTCGTGCGAAGCGTGGTATAGGAGTGGGTGCCCTTATACCGCGCCCAATAGCGTGGGCGAGCACTGCATCGCCTTGTAGGCAATCCCGGATGGACCGGCCATTAGTTAGTAGTATTTGCTTGCTTAAAAGTAGTGTTGTTTATCAATTTATACATCATCCCAATTCCCGAGCCTTACACTATGGACGTCGGGGTCGACCCAAGTTTGAACCCCCAACATTCGCGGTTCGCAACCTTTTTTCAAATTTTAATTTAAACAAAATATAAACCTGAACCCAATTTAAATTTTAGCAGATTTCGAATCTGAATGAAAAATAGTATGGACAAATTTAAATTTAAGCAAATTTTGAACCTGAGCAAATTCGAATCTGAACAAAATAATAGTGTGAAAAAAATTGAATCTGAACAAAATAATAGTATGAACAAATTTTGAATTTGAGCAAATTTTGAATCTGATCAAACTTTGAATCTGAGCAAAATAAAAAATGTTCAAAATTTCAAAAAGTTTAAATTTGTAAAAATTTCAAGTCTGAAAAAGTTTGAATTTCAAAAAGTTCAAATTCGAATATGCTCAAAACAGAAAAAGAAAATCGATCGAACCATGGAAGAATCGAAGAATTAGAAAAAAAAAACTGCGCAAAAACTCTCCAGAACCAGAGTGAACCATTGCCGTACGTGCTAATGGACAGCTAATGAACCCTGGTCCATGTTGCCCCATTAGCATGCGGGGCGTATTACCACACGGGCGATATATAGGTTTTTCCTATAGGCTTTGCCCGATACCGTGGATGCATTTTACTCATACTGAAACAGTCGGGAGTATATGGGCCAGGCCCAAGACAACCGCCCTATGTGCGGCGCGCCAGATAGCGCCCGCTTTGGGCGGTCACCGGCCTATCCTCTCGGCTTCCGGCGCGCGCGGGGAGCAGAACGCGCGCGATGCCGCCGCCGTCTCTCCCGCTGCTCCTCCTCCCCTTCTCTTCCCCAAACCCTCTCCCCACCGCCGCCTCCCGCCTCCACGCGCCCACCAAATCCCTCGCCCTGTCCCCGCGCCGCCGGCCAGTCGTCTCCTCCTCCTCCTTCGCCCTCGCCGCCGTCAACGACGACGAGGATGTCGTCCTCGGCGACTGCCTCGTGTTCGAGGACGAGGCCTTCGAGGACCCCGCACTCGACCGCGCCCGCCGCCCGCCGCGACGACGGGGGGCCACCCCTCGCGCCGGCAGCCTGGTCCCGGAGAGGTGGAGCGACGCCGTGGAGGAGATCAACCTGACCAAGAAGGAGAAGCGCCGCATCGCGCACGGGCTGCGCTTCAACAGCCGCCTCGACCGCCGGGCGCCCTCCGCCGTCGCCGCCCCCGACGAGTACCGCGCCTACCGCGAGGGCAGGCTGGACGCCGAGCTCGGGCACGTCGCGCGCGACTACGTGGAGCCGCTCGAGGAGAAGTCCCGCGCGCGCCGCGACACGGACCCTGGGCGCGTGTATCGTGACTACATCGAGCCGCTCGGGGAGAGGTCCCGCGGGACGGATATGGTGGTGGAGGCTCCGCCGCCTCCCGATCCTGGGACGCGCGTGGCTCCCAGGAATCCGAGGATGGCCATGGCTAGGGGCGGGCTGGAGGACATTGCGGAGCTGTTTAGCAGGAGCCAGTATGCACCGGGCGAGACTGAGGATGGCAAGAGCGCGAAAAGTGAGTTCCTCAACTTTCGTTTTGCTGCACTGAATCTTCTTTCATATTCGGTTGCTGAGAGCCACCGATTTACAGATATTCTGCACATTACTGTAGCAATTAGCCAACATTGTCCCTGCTTAGAACCAAAGCCAGATGGAGTGCAAAACAAGCATGCTGTTAGAAAATTGGAAATTCGTTTCCTACACCAAAGGCTGGCACTAAATAGTAGAATTCAAGAAGTCACTGAAGCTAATAGAGAATTTGCAAATGTCCTATTCCTGGTTCATTGTCTGCTTTGCTGATCCATAATGGGGTATCCATACTACCAGTGCCACCTAATTTGTTGGTACTGAATGCATCGACTTTTACCAAATGCTCAGAATAATAGTCAGAGCATATTCATCTTATTGTAATGCCCAAATGCATGGTATAAATCTTCATTACAGAACTACATATATTATTGCCAAGGTTCTGTGATTCTTAGTGTTATACTATATAATCATGATCACTAGTTTGTTGAAACTCTCTCCATTTCATGATGTAAGGCATTGTCATCATCACTGTTTAGAAACAAAACCAAATGGAGTAAAAACATGTATCCTATTAGACAACTGCGAATTTACTCTGCTACACAAAGGCTAGTACTGAATATAGTTAGAGAAGTTTCTGAAGTCATTGGTGAAATGTGCAATGTCTTATCCCTGGTTGATTGTCTCCAGCCCTAATCCTTTATGGGGTATCTGCACTCCCGATGCCACATCATGGATTTGTTGGCATTGAATGTTTAGAAACAATGCCAAATGGATATAAAAAAAAACAAGCATGCTATTAGACAATTACAAATTCATTCTGCTACACCAGAGGCTAATACTAAATAGACTTAGAGAAGTTGCTGAAGTTAATGGAGAATGTGCAATGCCTTATTCCCGGTTCAGTGTCTGCGTTGCTGATCCATTATGGTGTATCCGTACTCCCAATGCCACATAAGTTGTTAGTATTGAATGTACCGACTTTAACCAAATGCTCAGAATAATAGTTTGAAATTATTCAACTTACGGTAATGCCCACATGCATGATGTAACTCTTCATTACAAAACTGCGTATATTATTGCCAAAGTATCTGTGATTCTTAGTGTTATACTGTACTACTATAATCATGATCGCTAGTTTGTTGAAACTCTCCTTATTTCATGAAGTAAGACATATTTTGACTGCCTAAATTCAGGCTTTCACCAATTATTATAATTAACCCAATAATATGTGAGTTGTGTTACGTTTATACAAAATTGGTGCCATGGTATTTGTTTTCCGGAGCATCAAAGCACATTCTTACGACTGTCATTCTGTGACCATTAGCAGAATATTATACAAATAGCTATCAAAGTGCAAAATTGACAATCAAAATATGCCATACATTTTTAAATAGTGCATTATGATAGATCATGTCAACAGGTCTGAGGCATCAACCTGACCTCCAGTGTGGTCTATTATACAAAATTTTAGTTTGATGTATTTGGGCTTAAATGTATTGGCAGAACTTCTCTATGTTGCATATTACTTCTAACACTGCAGTTGTCCCTATGAATAATCTGTTCTGTACTTCAGCTCGCCGGAAGCTGTTCACGGATGAGGAAAAGGCTCTTCTGAACAAGAGATTACCTGATCTGGAAGCTGCAGCTTCTGTAAGTGGTTCCTATTCAGAGTATTTTAGCCGATCTCAAGTCATCTGTAATTTGTCACATAACCCATCATCCACAATTCCACATTCACGTATGTTCTACCTAATGGCCTAATTTTTTATGATGTTTGTTACTTTCACGTTAGCTGCAACATCTGCTCATTGACAGTCGATACGACATGTATCCTTCTTGTAGAGTAAGTGGCTGCCACTTCACACCCTTGCTGCATCAGGAGACTTCTATCTATTGGACAATCTTCTGAAACATAAGGTGGATGTAAATGCCCTTGATAAGGTAATTTCTAATGTAAATTGTGAGTTATATCATCTTAAGCCGACATGCATGCAGAATGCATGGTATCTTTGTGATATATTTTTGTACCATTAATGGCCATTTCTGTTTTCCTCAGGATGGCTTGCCAGCAATTCATAAAGCAATTATTTCGAAGAAGCATGCTATCATCAACTATCTCTTGAGGAATTCAGCGAATCCATTCATCTATGATAAAGTGAGTATATCCTTTGTTTAGCTAGGTTTGAAACAACTTTAGACAGCATATTCCTGGAAAGTTTTATTTATAAAATGATGGACTAGTCTTGAATAAAATGTTAATGTTGTTTGTTTTCATCTTTAAGTAATGAATTGGATGTTTTATTTGTGCTAAGGTATATCGCCTCCCGCATGGTGGTTTGCGCTTCTAGATTTCTTATCTGCAGTATTTCAATTCCTTCAATGCATTGTGCAATTTTGATGAAACAGGATGGTGCAACCCTTATGCATTATGCTGTCCAGACAGCATGCAATCAGACGATAAAGACTCTATTGCTATACAATGTTGACATCAATCGCCCAGATGATGTATGTTGAGCTCATTGTTTTTTGTTTTTGTTTTTTCTTATGGATTAATTGCTTTAACTTGTTCAATTCTCAGTATGGCTGGACACCATTGCATCTAGCCGTGCAAACACAGAGAACCGATATTGTGAGGCTACTCTTATTAAAAGGTGCTGATAGAACTTTGAAAACACAAGTAAGTATTTTTATAATTTCTTGCATTTCACAAATGATTTAAGTCAGAACATATTATGCCTTGTTTGAGTACTTTTATGCTCGTTTGGCATAACTTACTTATCTCTCTAACGATATATATTCCAAGCTCAGTCTTTCTTATGATCCATCTGTAGTTTCATAATTTAGATTATAGATCAGGACTCAAATATGGGCACCGGCAATATTCTTCCAGTTGGCCTTAAAGACTTCTACTAAATATGAATAATTCTATTTGATGGTTCCTGCAGGATGGATTGACTCCTTTTGACTTATGTCTCCGATTGGGTCGTCATTTGAGGACATATGAGCTTATCAAATTACTCAAAAACTTCCGACTGCCAAAACAACATGACTCCTATTAACTCACAGATGGTGTGTGACCCTGCCAATGTCACAGAAGTTCATTTTTAGAGCTGCACTAGCTGCTATGTAGCTTCCTGCAGTGTATGATGGAATTGCTTCCAGTTGCAGATAGGTACAATTCACTCACATTGTTTTGAAGCATTTCTGCTATTTTGTTGACCTGACTAGAATCAACTGCTGACAGAATGTGGTTGCTGCTGGAAGGAAAGAACCTACCTGGGTTACGGTCTAGCCAAGAAAACTGTCACGCCTGAAAGCTGCAAGGCTAATCTTTCATGTCATAATGGTCAATGGTATAATGTCATAATGGTCAATGGTGTAAATAAACTAGAGGTGAGCCATTGAGCTGTCACAAGCTCTGCATAGCCCAATCACTGTTGCCATTTGCATATGTATGAGTTCAGAATGGCATTATCTTGTTTTTCTGGGCTGTTAAAATATTGTTAGGTCATAAGTATAGCATCACATAATACAAATAGTCCATTCATCAAGAGATGTGTTGTTTTTATGCATCTCTCCTTTATGCCACTCTATTACTGTATCTATTAATACCATTTAGGAAGAATGAAACTTCAGGTTTTCTAGAATATCTGTTTGAGATAATTAGCTGTGCAACTAAAAAAACTACATAGAATACATTTGAAGCTAATTTACTGTTCAGAATGTATCTATTCCTGATCCTTTCCCTAAAGTACCTTCAGAGAGTCGCATAATGTGTTCATGACTACTTCACTATCCTTGTATCTACATGAGAAATTTGAGATATGACATGCAAACTCATGACACTTTTCCTAATATTAATGTTTAATGTGCTTGTCTTTCGAGCCTGGTCCCTGGACTGTTCTTAGGTAGTTAGGTCCATGGTAAAGACTGGCATAAATTCATTCCATTGTACAGGTAAGCGGAGTATGCACAAGGTTGCTGTATATTTAATTGGCGTCCTTGCATTTCATTATCAATATTTGCTTCTCTGGCAGTTTGCATTGCCTGCACTTAAAATCAAATATTTCAGAGCGCATTGCCTTTATACCAGCAGGACGTTTAAACCATCAAAACATGGCAAATAGTGAGATTGAGAAAGTTGCCAGAGATTAGGACGGGAGAGAAACCCGAAAGGCGAGTGAAGCTCCTTGAACCAGTCCACATAGATGACACTGCCTTTCCCCGCCAAAAGAAGATGACACTGCCTTGTATGTTCTTGCCTCATCGGTAGAGTTAGCATCTGAAGGACTTGAGCAGTTAAATTTCTCCTAGCATAAGCACAGATAGAGCTCACCTCACTGGCAAATCAACCGGGTCCACACTTGAAAACTGGAAGGATAATCTTTCATGTGAAAACGGTCTTTAAAGAAATTAGAGGTGAGCCACTGAGCTGTCACAAACTCTAGAGGGTCCAACCAGTTGCCAAATAATTTAGATAAAATTTCTGTTTCTATGAGTCTAGAATGGCGTTATCGTCTTTGTTCTAGGCTGTGTGAAATATTGTTAGGTCATAAGTATAGTATCACATAATACAAATAATCCATTCATAAAAAACCCGTGTTGTTTTGCACTCTTCTCTTCTTTATGTTACTCTATTACTCTATCTATTTGGCGTTTAGGAAGAACAAATCTGAAGTTTTCCTCACAGCTTTAGATGGTAGCTGGCTGAAGGTGTAGTTACTAGTCCTTTATTCTTTGAATCTAATTGAGATAATGAGCTCTGGGCCACTGAAATAAGGCATAGTAGTAGAATAAATCACATGTGTAGCAATCACTTGTCTCAGATAGTACCCATTCTTGATAGTTCAGAATCAGACTCCATGCTTCCAGTGGAGCTTTACTTCATCGTCCATGGGTATTAGAGTAGTAGTATTACATCCGTTCCAAAATATAAGCCTTTTTGTAGTACTGCATTGCTTCTCATTATTTGATCAGTAACCAGGAAATTCGCCTTGAAATACCTTCAGAGAGGCATGCATAGTACATCCTGATTGTCACTAGTATATTACTAGCATTGTGTCGTCATGAAAAATTATAGAATGACATGTGCAAAGTCACGATCGTTCTTCTAATCCCATTAACTTTCAATGTGTTCTACTTGCTTGTCTGGTCCCTGGACCGTTCTTTGGTCCATGGTAAAGACTGACATAAATTCAATTCCATCTGTATAGATCTTTTAAGCTTAGCATGTAGTATGTACAAAATCGTCGTATAATAACTAGGCGTCCTTGCAGGTCCCTATCAATACTTGCTTCTCTTTGCATTACGTGCACTTTAATTCAAACATTTCAGAGTGCATTGCCTTTATAGCACCAGCACGTTTAAACCATCAAAACATAGTAAAAGCATCAGGCACATGGTGATTCAAGAACTTACCAGAGATTTGGATGGATGAGAAGCCTGAAAGGTGAGCAGAGCTCCTGAACTAGTCCATGTAGATGACATCGCCTTTTATATTCTTGCCTCAAGTTGGCAAACCTGGGGTCTCTCCAACATAGGTATTACTAGCATTGAAAGGACTCATTTATAAATAAATAAAGGTACCGAAAGGACTGGAGCATTTTAATTTCTCCGAGCATAAGCAGAGAGAGAGAGATCACCTCACTGGCAAATTAGCGGGTCCACCCATGGAAACTGGAAGGCTAATCTTTCATATGGAAAACGTCAATGATGTACAGGAAAATTAGGAAGTATATTCTTCATATGTAATTGAGATCACTAGCTCTGTGCCACAATTTTTTGTAAAGAATACCATGATAAGCTATCAATTGTCCCTGACAGTATATCCACTTGTATGCTTCAAAATCGTCCTAATTTGAAGCATCTCGCCTGTGAACAACCGGATTGCATATTTTCCAATGGAGCTATACTTAACGTTTTCGGGGCTAGTATAGTGAAGTCCTCCCTCCCAAAAAGGATGTCGCAGATTTACCAAAATTTGGGTGTACTCCCTCCATACCAAAATAAATGCCGCAACTTCATCTAGATGGATGTATTTACAATTAAAATGCTGCGATGTTTATTTTGACAAGGAGGTAGTATCTTGCTTCCCATCAGTTGATCAGTAGCTAACCGGAAATTGGCCTTTGAAATACCTTGAGGGAGGCATGCATAATGCATCCTATGTATCTCTACACTTCCCTAGTGTCGTCTCCTTATCAGAAATTTCAGATATGCCCTAATGAATGTTCTGTATCTCTACACCTAACGTTTAGTGTGTGCCTTTCGCGCCTGGGCCCTGGACCGTTCTTTGGTGCATGTTAAAGACTGGCATCAATTGAATTCCATTTTTGCAGATCGCATTTACAACATAGATCGCCATATATTCCAGTAATAACCGGCGTCCTTGCTCCATCGATACATTATTTGCTGGCTTCTCTTTGAATTGCCTGCACTTTATAATTCAAAACATTTCAGGGTGCATCTCGTCGGCGCTTCTAAACCATCAAAACATACTACTCAGTAGTGATTCAGAAAGTTACTGGACATGAGAATGGAAGAGAAACCCAGAAGGAGAAGCTGCTGAACAAGTATGTAATTATGTAGACGCCGTTCTCAGTTGTCAAACCTGAGGGAGCTCTCCAACAGCAGCACAAGCACAGATAGAGAGCTCACCTCACCGGCAACTCAACTCGCAGCAATGTGACGAGACCAGACCATCCAGACAGGCAAAGCAGTATGCGGGCGTCAGTGCGGCATTACTCCTTCCTTCTCAACCATCAAGAATTGAATTGGAGCATGGCGACGAGTTGACAGTTACTAGCGAAGATGAGTGGAAGCTATGCGGCATGGAGCTGGGCTCTGGCTCACTGGACTACACTGGCGAAGTTGAATGAGGGAATCTTTGTCTGACGACGTCGAGGCCAGGTCCGTGCATCTCACCTACAGCTGCGTCTGCGTGTAAATGTAAATGGCAGCAGGGCCCTGACCAAAGTGACCATGCCCCATATTCTCTCTACCGCCTGCTGTCGTCTCGTCGTCTCCCTTTGATGCTTTTCCCTGCCACCTCATTTACTTCTCCCCCGTTTCCATTAACTTCCATAGTTACTCCCTTGCAGTTCCCCAACTACCCGTGGTCGTGGGAACCTTGCCCTTTCGATTCCTGCTGCTCTCCACCGGCCCGTGATCGGAATTCACTCTCTTAATCTTATCTTTACTCTGTCGCAAGTCCCAATTCATACAAGCTCTTGATGGTGATGGAGTTGCTAGCCTCCACAAAATTTTGCCATTCACACTCCTTTGATTCGTAGATATGCAAACCATAGAAATGGGAAAACCATAGGACTAGTACTCCCTTCATTCACAATTAGATCGCATTCTAGGTTTAGTTGAAGTCAAACTTTGTAAAGTTTGACTAAATATTTAAGAAAAAATATATTAATATCTCTGATATAAAATCTATATAGTATTAGAATTGTAATAAACAATATTTTCATATTATATGCATTTGGCATTATAGTTGTTGATATTTTTCCTATATTTTTTGGTCAAACTTGATAAAATTTGACTTTGACTAAAGATAGAACGCCAAGTAAATAAATAAGGAGGGAGTATGTCATGCCTAGTTGAATCATATAGGAAGATGAGTTCTTTTTTATTGTGCCAAAGAAATTTTCCATGAGGTATGACCTCATGTTTTTTCGCATAGGATTTGCACTACAAAATTCTTATAGAATTATTTTCTATAGGATATGTTCTTATGAATCAAACAACTAGTGTAGGAAAAAAAATCTCATATGATCTAAATCCTACACAATTCCTATGAATCAAAGGAGCCGTTAGAGTTCAAAGCAATCCAGAGTGAGAAAATGGCAAGAAGAGAATTGGTTAGTGCTGTTAACCCATCTCTAGTAGCCCGAAGCAAACGGACCAAACATGTCCATTTGGGTCGCACGGGCAGGAAATAGGTAAAACCCTAACTCAGTCGCCCGACAAAAAAATTACAAGCCTGTTGCGCAGACGCATTCACGACCCAAGTTTGGGCTCGAAATACGTCGCTGCGGACATGGCGCGTGTATCATTTTTGTGTCCTCGGGCTGCTTGGCGGTCGGTCAGAGGACAGCTTTGCTTCCAAACTTCTCTCGTTTCCCTTATGCGCCGCTTCGACTCAGCAGTAGTTGTGGCGGCTGGCCTTCTACGCCGTCATCAACAACGTGTATGTCGTCCTTTTATAACCAAGCGACCGCACCCGTAAGTGCTCACGCGTCCATCGCCATTGTCGTTTCTGGCCTTGCTTGTTCCACGGACCACTAGTAGAGTAGTAGTTGAAACCTTCTTTCCCTTTGTTGCCATCGTCAAACTCGACTCGAGCGATGAAGCATAGCAAGTGTCGCCGACACGGGCGCCCGGCGATGAAGCCTTTGATGACGAGGCTTTGGATCCTACTAGTTATTTACATTTGTATTTGTATTTTTCTTATTTTTCTTTGGTCGTGTGCATCACTAATGTCTTGACTCGTTCTTGACGTTTTGTTGCTGCAGGGGCTGGGGTAATTGGTATTTTTTATTTTAATATATTCCCATTATCCAAGCAAAAAGAATCTACTATCTGCTTCTTGTTCAATCAATTGTTTTAATGTACAAAAACTATCTTTTGCTGAGAAACGTGTTGGGCCATTGGCTACCCTAACCCAAACGGACATATCAGGCCGGTCGGCTATTTTTTGTATCCGCGGTCTAACAATCAAAACAGATGCATTTGGTGTCTGAAATAGGTAGAGCCGCTAGAGATGCCCTTATTTAGAACGTTTTTCTGCTCTCTGAAGTATATAGCAGTTGAGAGAAAATGTGGGTGTCCACTATCCAGCCCAGGGGAACTTGTTATCTTCTAGGGTTTCATTTCCATCTAACTCTACATTTTTCTTGTCGAAACTTCCGGCCTGGGCAAGCAGCATGGAGCAGAAGGGGCGGCCAGTCAGGGCATCTCCAATGCGGAGACCCAAACCCAAAAACGGACACCACTTTCGTCCGTTTTGGTAAAAACGCGTCCCAACGCGCAGACCCAAATGCAAAACGGACGGTCCGCGTGGTCCGGGACGACCCAAACCTCAACTAAATTTGCGGACACTTTGCGTCGTCACGGACAGGCGAGGACATGCGCGGATGGTCGTTTGTGTCCATGTATGGCCCAGTTGCCAGAGAGACAAAACCAACCCACCACTCTCTCTCCTCTGTCCCTCTTTCTGACTTCTTTTCCCCCATGGATGCTCCCATAGCTGCCGGCGGGAAGGCTCGCCTGGCGCACTGCCGCCGTCGCCCACGCATGGAGGCCTCCGCCGCCCTTTGCTAGACCTTTTTTTTCATCCATGCCGGAGTTCGCCGCCGCCGAAACGAGCTCCGGCGGCGAAGCTCGTCGACGGCGATGCGCATGGCGACGACCAAGGGCGCCGGCCGCTCCGCCCGCGCGCTGCAGCTTCTCCCGCGCCGCCCGCCGCTGCTGCAGCTGGCGCTCCGCCCGCGCGCTGCTGCAGCTGGCGCTCCGCCCGCGCGCGCGCAGCTGCTCCGCCCGTGCGCCTCGTCCCCACTCCGCCCAAATCCGCCGTCCTCTCTACAACAGCTGCTGCTGCACGCGGCGGATGCGGCGGCGGGGTCGTCCGCGCTCCTGGACGCCGGAGCCGCTGCTGCTGCTCATCCTGGGCTTCCTCGGACAGCTCACCCGCGACGGACAGCTCACCCGCGCCGGCCTCCTTCCGTGGCGCGCGCCAGCGGCGGCGAATGGGGCGGCGCCCGCGGAGGCGACGAACAGAGCCGTCGTGCGCAGGGGCCGGGCGGCCGTTCGAGGTCACCGGGCAGCTGGGCGAGCCGCGTCTGGGCGAGTCGACGCGCGCAGCTGGCGGGGCGAGCAGTGGCGCGGCGGGGGCGGAGCTCGCCGGGCCGTGGCGGGTCGAGCGGTTGCGCGGCGGGGCGGAGCTCGCCAAGCCGTGGTGGGGCGGCGAGTGGCGCGGCGGGGGCGGACAGCTGCCGTGCCGGGGCGAGCAGTGGCGCGGCGGGGCGAGCTCGTCGGACGGCGCCGGGGCGGGGACGGATGGCGCCGGGGCGGGGACGGACGCCGCCGCGCCGGGGACGGACGGGGCTCGACGCGGCGGACAGCTGCCGTGCTGGGGCGAGCTCGCCGGGCTGTGGCGGGGACGGACGGCTCCGGGGCGGGGATGGACGCCGCCGGGCCGGCGCTCTACGGGGCGGAGCTCAGCAGGTTCTTGGCCAAGTAGTACTAGTGTGTGGCTGGAAGAGGAATAGTATTTTGGGTCTCACAGTGCGTTGGGGAACAAAAATAATAACGGACATCCTTCTCCGTCCGCGTCTCCAAAGGCCGACCCAAACGACCAAAATCGGACGATTCAGGGCGTCCGTTTGGGTCGTAGCGTTGGAGATGCCCTCACGGCCCCAATGGCGGACTCGGCAGGCATGCGCGCATCTGGTTTCTGCCCTGTCTCTAGCTACCACCACCCGGCTCTCTGAGCACAAGAACGTTGGAGCAAGCTGCTGTGCACACACCATGATGAGCTACAGTGCGCAGCAGTAGTGCTCCCCTCTCTCTCGCCCGCTCTTGTTCTTTAATTTTGTGTTTCCATCGAATTGAATGGAATACAACAAGGTAGGGAAAAAAAGAGTGTAGACGGCACGGAGGGAGAGGAGCTGGAGCATTTATTTGCAAATTTGTTGGTACTACTACTATAATGAGTACAAGTTGGAAGCTGCAAGGCAGTGCTCCCTAATTAATACAATTAATACACAAGGAGATCGATCGATACAGCGGAGTTCAACTATGCATGTCTCATGAACTCCATTCCAAGTCCTGTGTACTAGTACATAAAGTCTTCTGAAAATACAAGGGAAAATTACATGCTCTTCTCATTTTGTATGTACTACAGTACATGCCGAGATTTCATAGTTTGCACGAACGCTGGGGAAATAACATTGTAAATTTTACAAATGACTTCATTTTGGATAGGAGGCACTATTAATTATCTCTACTATGAAGGATGATGCGTGTACAGAGACGTTAGAGCACCCTTGCAAGCACAACACTACACGTTCATTTTCCTGCAAAATTGTCATCACAACACAGACTACAATCATGTGGAGGTCTTCTAACTGAACTGTTCTGACGGGGCATCTTCAGGTTACAAAACAGTAACTACTAGTATTTGCCTCTTGCAGGTAGTACGTAGAACTGTTCTTTGATTCCTGTGGCCAGAGACTGCAGAAGGGGTGAAGTTCTGATACTGATTTCTTTGTGTCCAACCTTTTCTTTCTTGAGAGTTACCATGTACCACCACCTAGTTCAGATGAGCAATTGTGGTTATGGCATGCGTGAATTGCACAAGAATATAATTGTACCATTCTATTAACGTAAGCAGTATTATTGGTAATATGGGAGTCATTTTTAGCTGATGCAAGACTGTCATTTTTTTTGAGACAGTCAGTTAAGTGGCTGGCGATAGAAATACACATTGCTCTTCTATGAAGTGAGGAGAGGCATATTGGTGCATGCAGTTAGTGCAATTTAGCAGTGATGTTCACCGTGAGTGCTTCGTATCAATATATATCAACCTAAATATACATATGTGCGACTCCGATGCTTAACAACTCATGTGTATTTTCTATGGGACATATGCAAAGATCTCTGGCGAATCGCCAATCTTGGACATCCTGAGACCACGTTCAGTGTCACCCATGCATGCGTACATGCTAGATTACACACACAAACAGCAGGCAAACATGAAGATTGACAAGATCAACACCTATTCTCAAAAAAAAAAAAAAAAAAGATCAATACCTAGCGAGTTTTTTTTTTTTGAAAGGATCACACCTAGCATGCGTGGATGTTACACGTTGGATGCATGCACCAACTAACCAGTTGGCATGATAGAAGTTACCTCATGAAATTAACATGCACAGGCAGATACACACGCACTTCATGGTTCATACCTGGAATGCAGATGAAGCCGCTCACGCAACGGCCGGCCGTCTCCATGGCGGAGGGGCTAGGCACGGCGCATGGTAAATGAAAGAGCACTAAGATATTGGCACGGCTCAATCAGATGGATCGCGGTGGCGAGCTCGCAGGCATCGCTCTGGCCGGCGTGGTCTGAGTGAGTCGAGCCAACATCATAGTGACCATTTCAATCTCTCTTCTCGGAGCAGCTTCGAGTTCCTCTCGGAAGAGACGGAAGGAGAAGAGAGGAGAGGCTGGAGATTGTGAAGTGGAAGGAGAGGGGAGGGGCGGAACTTATGGAGGAGCTCCGGTGTGGTGGTGCGGTGTGGGTGGAGCGGCATTGAAGAGCCCCGGCTACCAAATGAGTAAAGACAGGCTGCAGCATTAATGGAAACACGGCCCTCTCTCTGTCGCTGCCTCTCTCTCTCTAACATAAGTATGCAGAGCGAGAGGAGAGGTGAAGGGGAAGGGTACATCGATTCATGCATATATGTAGGTGCAACGACATAAATTGAGATTCCCTTTAGCTTTCCGCTGCGCGCCTGCATGTGTATTTGTGTGCAACGGGGGCCAGCAATATGAATTACTCCTCCCTCCTCCCCCATGCCATGGCTGTGTGTGTCGCCTGGATCGAGCCCTACAGACAGAGAGAGGGTAGGTAGCTGTAGGAGGAGCTATAGGGGGAGAGAGCTACTAGCTCCATGGCCGGCCATGGCGGAATGGCCCCGTAGTACTCCTCCGATCCACCACCGGAGGAGAGGAAAGGAAACCAACCATAACTGCGGGGTGATGGGGGAAGACGAAGGAGCGGGAGGCATGCTGCCATGTTGTAGGGAGGGAATTAATAAATGTGCCACGGACGGCGATGCGATCGCGACGTCCGTGCTCTCCGGCCGCCATGGGTCAAGCTTAATTATTAATTCCTCTGCGAGCGAGCGTTTCCATCGGGTTTTCAGCTGCTGAGCTAGCCAGGACGACGACGCGCGGGGATGAGGACGGGCTCGATCGACTCGACTCGACCGTGTGTGCATTAATTTGATTGATCCCGGGAGTGACACATATGGCTCGTTACTCCGGTAGTACAGCTTACAGCATTTACCACCGCGCGTGGTGCACGTCGTGAGCTTTTGCATAATTGCATGTGCCGTCGCAGAGCGACTTATTGCTCCAGATTCTGTTTTGAACGACGATGGCGAGATGGAGTAGTAGATAGGAAGACGATCGATTCAAATTAACCTCTTTGTACAAAGCAGGATCCAACACTCAGCGATTAGATTGGGGATGTATCACTACAGGCTTCTTGCAAACTGAGATGAATGTTTAATTGCATAGTAAAATGATGGCATATTTTTTGTATCCATGGGCATCACTTGTACACTACTCGTTAAGTCATGGCTAGGGCACGATTATAACCATGTGCCCACATGTATACCCAATCCATACCCATCTTGGTGTGTATATGCACCCTCGAAATCTGGATCCATCGGCTCTCCCCATCACCCCGATGGCGCAAAGACATGGAGTCAGCAACTTTTGGTATCATACACATACCGTGGGAGCAACATGCTAGTTTTTTTGGGAGAGAGGGCCCAAAAACCTCTTCTAAGTTCATGTTGGTCCTCGGTTCGACTTAGTTGGTGGGCCCAACTACTCAAGCAATAGACCCATGACGCATGTGGGTTAGAAACCTTGATTCAGTGGACATGAGATTGTGATAACAACCGTTACGGGACAGCAGCATCGAGCACCATCTTTCTACTCTAGATACACTCATTTCTCTATTTCTTCAGCACCGGCGGGTTGGCACAAGTAGGAGTGTTGTGGGCCAGGACAACACAACTATGATGTGGTGGCATATGCAAGGCTATGAACTATTGATCTACCCAATTTTACACCCTTGTGTATGGGTATGTGTATGGGTAGTGTACCCACGAGTTATATAGGTAAGGGTATTATATTGCTCTACCCTTCATTGCAG
The DNA here is from genome assembly GCF_022539505.1 of Lolium rigidum. Lineage (NCBI taxonomy): Eukaryota > Viridiplantae > Streptophyta > Magnoliopsida > Poales > Poaceae > Lolium > Lolium rigidum. The sequence goes on along the minus strand of NC_061510.1, from coordinate 28,284,759 downwards.
CAACCGATGCGGTTGATGTTAATGGCTAGAGATTGAAGGAGTCGATTTATACTAAAAAACCAAGAGACATACTACTCACTCCGTTTTTATTCACTTCACGTTCTGTCCCTAGTCAAAGTTAAAATGCATAATAATAAATGCATATAATATGAAAATGTACTTTATGAATATTCTCATATTATAGGTTTTACATTGTAGATATTTATCAACAAAAATGATCAAATTTTATAAATTTTGACTTTTACAAAACTCAAGACGCAAATCAGTTGTGGAGGGAGGGACTACTAGTAAGAAGCTGGAAAAATAAACCAAGCAAGCAACAACATAGTAAGAAGCCGAAGAATCAACCAACCAAGCAACAAGACAAACATTAAGGGTGTGTTTGGTAGCATGCATCCTCTTCAAGTAGGCTCGTTGGATGCAAAAACCGATTGATTGGATGGTTGGGCGACATTTGCATTGTGGCCCGCACACTGCTTAAAGTAGCCCAGGCTAGGCCCGCTGGGAGCTGCTGAATTGGTAGTTTTTTCAGGGCCATACCCTGGAGGTGTGAAAAGTGAAGACGTCATTGTAAGGGTATATCACCCCTACGTGCGGTTTTGATAATTAATATCAATCCCTATGAATTAATTTTTTTGAGTTTAAATGAAGGAATACTCCATAGTTATTAATTGAAGATCATGTGTTAGATTCAAGTATGGATGTCATGAAGATAAAGATTTACCTTGAGTCTTGGCATCAATATCATCGATTTAAAAAGAAGAATATGATATGATCAAGAAGAAGATATGAAGATGGAGTTCTTGTGTGAAATCCAATCTAGCCATGCTCTAGCTCACGTGTAAGCGATACATGATCAAGATATTATGATAGAACATGAAGAGATACAAGGTTAGCCAAGACTAAGAGTGAACATTGAACTCAAGTTGGTCAACACATGAAGCATAAAGAATGTACCACATGAGAGCATGTGAACTTTGGTATGGTAAGCCTTGTAAATTATGCTTCATGAGATAACCCATTACATATGTGCATTTGTGTTGTCTATGTGGGTTAGGTAAGTCAACATTTCATATAGCTCATGAGAGGATGACATCAAGTGGTGATACTCATCAAGTTTGAGAAGGGCAAGTTGAAGGTGAGCATATCGAGAAGATCATGCTTGAATCGTGTTATCCATTTGATGATAATTGATATGTGAAGATGTTCCTTAATGAAGATATCCCATAGTGGTGTATGGGGAGAAGATTATGAGTATTCACGAAGCAACAATGATCAAGTGAAGAATTCTGCATGAATGAAGCTTCTAGCGTTGTCAACAAGGTCAAGTGCGATGCGCAAGTAAAATGTATGGCTTTGCTAGGTCCTTTTACCAGTCTCAAAGTGATTATTGAGACACCAGTTTAAGGGATAGATAGTCGCGGTGTCAAGGGGGCTTTCGATTGAGTAACTTGATCACATCGTGTTAGGGATCTCAATAATTTGCACATCCATTATTCTTGTTGCTACTTGGTGTTTCTCTCTGTGAAGTTCTTGAGCTTGTTGCTAGCTTATCAACAAGCCCAAGTTCATCGAAAACAAAAATCATTTGCATCTTCTATTGCATTTTCGAGTTTGGGCGTTTGAAAGGATCGTATGCCGCACTTAGAGGGGGGTGAATAGGTGTTACCCAATTTTTAATTCTATTTAAATTAAGTCTTGACACAAAGGTAAATTCTCTATATATATGCAACTATGTGAATTTCCCTAGATGACAAGGTATGCAACTAAGCAAGATATAGCCAGGCAAGATATAATAATGCAATCAAAGGATAGAGGTAACCGAGAGTGGAGTGCACGGAGACACAAGGGATGTTTCTCGTAGTTCCTTCCTTTTGAGGGGAAGTGCGTCTACGTTGGAGGGGTGTGGTCGCCACAAAGGCCTAACCAACGCCATGAAGGCCTCACCCTATTCTTTGTTGAGGAACGCCACAAAGGCCTAGCTCACTTGTCCACTAAGGAATTTTCTCGAGGCGGAAGCCGAGCCTTTACAAGATTCTTGGGGCACACATCCACAACCGAATTGGAGGCTCCCAATACATGTAACAACACAACAAGAACAAGAACAAATCAAGCAACGACAACTAGGGTTTCCAAATGGAACATTAACAAATGGGACCTCAACAAAATGAGGGGGAAATGTAAATCGCTTTGGTGTAGATGTTGATCGGGGTCTTCTCCTTCGATTCTCCAAAGATCAAGGGCTTTGGATGGTTGGAGGAGGAGATCAAGTGATTCTTGTGGCTCAACAATGGAGAGATCTTCTTTTGTGGACGAGCAACCTTCCCCATTGGGGGAAGAGGGATATTTATATGAGTAGCCACTTCAGATCTGACCGTTGTGGACCTTTTTGTGTAAAACTTGAAAGTACTAGCCACTGGGTCCGGAAGTACCGGCTGGATTCCTCCAGTGTCTGAGCATATGTTGTTGACAAAGCAGGCGGAACAAGGGCGGTACTACCAGTGGCCGGTATTACCGACCAAGTTCCGGCCCTAGTTCCGGCCCTACTTCCGGAATCGTGAAAACTGGTACTAGAAGTCTACTGCCTCCAGATCGCCCTTTCCGGAAGTAGGACCGGAAGTAGGGCGGTAGTACCAGTCGTCGGTACTAGCGTCCAACTTCCGCCCAGAGCCTTTTCTATGCAGAGTGTTGACGCTGCTGAAGGTGGAATCTAGCCGGAAGTTCCGACTGTTGTGGCCGAAAATTCCGCCCATAGAAAAAACATAGCCAGCCTTCTTTTTGAATGATCTATCCAACACCACAATATGTAGAATCTTTCTACAGACATGTATACTTCAACACACATAAACTAGTAGTTGTGTTGATATCAAACACACAAAACCCATAAGGGCGGGAAATTTTCTTTCAATCTCCCCATTTTTGGTGTTTGATGAAAACACATGTATTTGCAAGGAATAAACAATTGAAGCAACCGGCATATGTAAGATATAGATGAGCTCCCCCTAGATGTCTGCATGTACGGAGTTTTCCTTTGAATGCAAAGGCACACATACTAGAATCAATACTTCCCATATATCTTGCAACAAACATACATATGTAATAGCAACAATATTCATCACAAGCATAGATGGCACATGTATCATAAAAGAAATAAGGACTAGGCTTCAGATAGAGATCATACCACACACATAGATAATCCATGATAATCGATGTCTCACATAAGGAGTTTACCACATACATAAATAATGATCACATAGCAAATAACATCTACAAACGGAGTTCAACATCGCATAGCAAATAATATAAGTTCACAAGCGAGAGGAATCAAAGAAAGCACGAGCTTGTGACTCTCCCATGCAAATACCCAACCGTGATCACCCTAATAGACCTCACTCTCCCCCTTGGCATCAAGGCACCAAACAAGGGACAAGAGCAACTACGCGTCCCAAGGGTCGGCGTTCGCCCAACTGGGAGGAAATCCTGAGGAGGCGCCGTGAAAGACGGGAGTGCGAGGTGGGGATTGGATTTCAATACCATCATCTGGGAGAGGAATGCCATGGCGAGATAGCCGTTCTTCCTCCGGACTGATGTTCTCCTCGGTGCCGAGAGGGGAAACCGCCAAGTTGAGCACCCTCATGATACTCTTCTCACGCACACGGGACATCTTTGCTTTGCAATGCTGCTCATATCGACGCTTGTTGATGGCAGCGTTGAGGCAAAAGACTTGTTGAATGCGAAAGGCAACCTTGGAGACCCAACTAGGGTTATTCTCCACGATGGGGGGGGGGGGGCATCATCAATGGGAACATAGTGAGTTTTGATCCTGAGCGTCTTCACTTCATGCGACGTGAGAGTGAGTGGAATGGAGTGCATGAGAGGTGTACCACGAATAGTCCGTCAAGTGTCTTCAATGAGCTTCATGATGTATGGGGCAAAGATGGGAAGCTTCTTCTCCATCACACATGACCACATATCATTGTAGATGTGGTCCATCACATCGAGCTTCTCACCGGTTCCTTGCTTCATGAGGGAGTTGTACATGAGATCCACTTCATTGGTATGAAGCTCATCGAAGTTGCCACCCTTGGGTCCAATGGTCTCACGGTAGACGCGAAGCTTGATATCCCAAGTGGGAAGAAGATTGATACGTCCAATTTGCATCACTATTTTATATCATAATTTGCTGTTATTCATTGATATATTTCATATTTGGAGATAATACTTATGTTATTTCATCTATTTTGCATGTTTCATGATTATTGGAGGATCGCGCACCGGAGCCAGGATTCTGCTGGAAAAAGCACCGTCAGAATACAATATTTCGTTAGAATACAATATTTCAATAAGTTCCCCAACCCCAAGGTTAGGGTTTCGTTAGCCTCTGGCGGCGCGACCGCCTAGAGTGTCTTGGTTCCAATCTTGGATCGTGTGAGAGCATGGAGACAGCAGGAAGTAGCAAGGGTGGTCGGGGCAAGGAAGAGGAGGACGTGGATTCGTTGCTCCGCCGTTTGGCCCTTCATGAAGACGAAGGAGAGGACTTCGTCTGGGAGGATGCTGCTGAGCGCAAAGAGGTGCAGGCCAAATGGCTCGCGATTGCACGGGTGCATACTGACAAGGGTTTTAGCCCTTCAGCTCTGTACGCTGACATGAGGTCTGCGTGGAATCCTGCTAAGGAGGTCCGATGGCGGCAAATTGAAGACAACCTGTTCACGGTGCAGTTCGGCTGTCTTGCAGACTGGAATTCGGCGATTAACAATGGGCCGTGGCTGTTTCGTAATCAGGCCCTAATCATACAAGAATATGATGGGTTTATGAACCCTAGATCGATCCAACTGGACAAGATCGCAGTATGGGCAAGGGTTCTTAAACTGCCTGATAATTATCTTGAGGAAGGAGTGATAAAGGGTATGTGTAGGAAGATGGGGAAGATCTCTGAGGTTCAGATCAAACTCCCAGCAGGGTACGTGGGAGCCTATGTTAGGGTGAGAGTTGATCTCGATATAACTAGGAAGCTTGAAAGGTTTGTGTCAATAACAAGGGCTGGGAAGAAGGACTGGTACCAAGTAAAGTATGAAAAGATGCCAACGTTCTGTAACCATTGTGGCGTGTTTGGACACTGGTATGAAGAGTGTGGGACTGGAGAACATGATCCTTCAAAGTTTGAGTGGGGAGATTTCATATTAGCCGATGAATGGAAGAGTAAAGGAGGGGGCCGAGGGGCTGGAGGTCGCGGAGGTGCAGCGAGAGGTCTAGGAAGGGGAAGAGGCCAATTTGGCCGAGGTGGTGGAAGAGGATCTGAAACTGCTGGCGAATTTAGCACGGGGGAGAGCTGGAGATGGAACGCTAAAAAACAACAACAGGATGATGGTGACCCTTGGCACAATCAGGAGGGAGACTTGGCGTCGATTAATGATGCTAGTATGGAGGATGCTGAAACTCTGGGGAGGAAGAGACCGGCGTTAAATTCAAACGCCGCAGGAGTTATGGGAGAAAACCTTGCTCGTGCTTTGATCCCGGCAGGAGGTGGCTCTAAAGTTGCATCAATGGTAAATATGTTTGGTGTTCCAGTTAGCACTGACCCGTTGGCGACTCCCCAGAAGAGTGCGAATAAGAAAAAACAGAAAGGTGTGGATGGTGAAGCAATAGACAACTCAATCTCTGGATCGGCGGCATCCTTCAAGGATGACCGCCAGGAACAATGAATATCCTGAGCCTGAACTGTCGGGGTGCGGGGCGGCCTGAGACAGTTCGAGAGGTCAGTGACCTGATTAGGTTGCGACGTCCTCGTCTGGTCTTTCTCTCGGAGACCAAGATGTCAGATAAGAGAGCTCAAGATCTGAGGTGGAGTTTTGGATTCTCACATGCTTTTGGAGTCAAGAGTGTGGGCCTGAGTGGGGGTTTATGCCTTTACTGGAACAATGATTCAAGGGTGACCTTGAAATCCTTCAGTAATTCCCACATAGATGTGCTTATTCAGAATGATGAATTAGGTGAAGTGGAGTGGAGGTTTACTGGGTTCTATGGTAATCCAAACAGATCTAAAAGGAAATTGAGTTGGGATTTGTTGAAATATTTGAGGAAGGAGTTCAATAACCCATGGATCTGTGCAGGTGATTTTAATGAGGTCCTATATGCTACAGAACAGATTGGGGGGAGTGAAAGGCAAGAATGGAAGATGGAGGGATTTAGAGAAGCGATAGAAGAATGTAAGCTGGAGGATTTGGGATACCATGGCCTGCCCTATACATGGGATAACAAACAACAAGGTGATAGAAATATTAAAGTAAGGCTGGATAGGGCTCTTGGTGACGATAATTTTATGGAGTGCTTTGACAACACTATTGTCAATAATGTACAATGCTGCGAGTCAGACCATAGTGCACTTGTTATCACGGTGAGGAGATCGGATTGGATTGAAGAAGGATTATCTGTTAAACCCTTTCGCTTTGAAAATGCATGGACTCGTCATGATCGGTATAATCAGGTGATAGAAGAAGCCTGGCAAGCGGGTGCTACTAACCTTCAGGAGCTATATGATGCATTGGGAAGTGTTAGGCACAGTTTGGTGAGCTGGAGCAGATCGGAATTTGGCTCGGTTAAAAAACAACTTAAGGTTTTAAGGGATCGGCTGGAAGTATTGAGATCGCAATCCTTCCGGGAGGGACCATCTAGAGAGGAGAAATCGCTGATTGGAAAAATTTCAGAATTATTATCTAGAGAGGAAGCTCTAGAGAAACAAAGATCCAGGGCGTTGTGGTTAGCGGAAGGGGATCGGAATACAGCCTTCTTCCATGCTAGAACTAAGGAGAGATCACGAAGGAATAGAATTAAAATGCTAAAGAGGGCTGATGGTTCAATCGTTTCTTCCCAGGAAGGTATGGAGATGGAGGCCATTGGTTTTTATGAGAACTTATTCACAGCACAAGATGATACTAACCCAGGGCTAGTAACGGACTGGGTTGTGAGGAAAGTAGATGACAATATGAACACTCAGCTTTCTGCGCCGATCACGGATTTTGAAATTGAAAAGGCACTTTTCATGATGCATCCTGATCGGTCGCCTGGACCTGATGGTCTCACGGCTGGTTTCTACATTCGTCACTGGAGTGTTCTGAAGTCTTCTATATGTGCAGCGGTGCGTGATTTTTTGAATGGTGGAGACATGCCTGAGATGGTGAATTCAACTATATTGGTGCTCATTCCAAAGGTAAAAAACCCCCAGGATTTATCTCAGTATAGGCCTATTTCCTTATGCAATGTGCTGTATAAATTGGCATCTAAGGTCTTGGCGTTGAGGCTAAGACCGATACTAGATGATTTAATTTCAGAGGAGCAAAGTGCATTCGTTCCGGGGAGGCTAATATCAGATAATGTCTTGCTAGCATATGAATGTATACATTATTTGAAGAGGAAGAAAGGGAAGACAGGAGCTTGCGCTGTTAAATTGGACATGGCAAAAGCCTATGATCGGGTAGAATGGTCTTACTTACGGGCGATTATGACTAAAATGGGCTTCTGTGCTGAATGGATTGAGAGGATCATGTGTTGTGTGGAGACGGTTTCATTCTCCGTGAGAGTTAATGGTAATTACTCTGAAGTGTTCAAACCGTCGAGGGGAATTAGGCAGGGTGACCCAATCTCACCGTATCTATTTTTATTATGTGCTGAGGGATTCTCGAGTATGTTGAAATATTATGGAGTTGGGCATTTATCTCGAGGAGTGAGAGTGGGTATTCATTGCCCGTGGATATCACACTTATTATTTGCAGATGATTGTATGGTGTTTACACAGGCCTCGGCGGAGGGAGCTAATCGATTGCATCAAATATTGGATATATACCGTATTGGTTCTGGACAACTTGTGAATAAACAAAAATCTGCTATTTTTTTCAGTGGGAATGTAGAGGAGGACGTGAAGTCGGTTGTCCATCTTGGCACTGAAATTTCGACCGAGGCTTTGGTGGAAAAGTACTTGGGTCTCCCTACAGCCCTAGGGAGATCTACGGATGAACAGTTTGAACACATATTGGCTACAATTAAGAAGTTGGTGGCAGGATGGGCACCCAGGTTGCTCAATAGTGCAGGGAGAGAAGTATTAATCAAAGCAATCTGCCAGGCAATTCCAACTTATTGTATGAGCTGTTTTAAACTCTCGAAGAAGCTTTGCAAGAAAATTACTTCGGTGATTGCACGCTTCTGGTGGGGAGGAGATGAATACAAAAGGAAGATGCATTGGATTAAGTGGGAGGATCTTTCTATCCCAAAGTCATGCGGAGGAATGGGTTTTAAGGATTTCGTACTCTTCAATAAAGCTATGTTAGCGAAACAAGGGTGGCGCTTGATCTCAAATCCAGACTCTCTGTGTGCAAAAGTGTTGAGGGGCAAGTATTATCATAATGGTGACTTTATGACAGCCGGAAAAAAGAGGAATTCTTCGCATACGTGGAGGGCTATTTTATTTGGTCGTGAGGCCTTGCATTTGGGTTTGATCAAACGGATTGGAAATGGTGAAACTACAAGAATTTGGCATGATCCTTGGATTCCATCTAACCCAGGATTAAAGCCTATTGTTATTAAACCTGGATCGGATGTGACTATGGTGCAACAATTGTTGGACCCCTTGTCTGGCGAGTGGAATGAAGAGGTTCTAAAGGCGAAATTTGAAGCTGTTGATGTCCAGGCGATTTTGAAGATTCCAATAGGGGGAATGGAAGAGGACATGTGGGCATGGAAACTGGAGAGACATGGCAACTTTACTGTTCGGTCTGCCTACAGAGCCTTGCTGCAGGCTAAATCGGAGATCATGCCTGCTGCGAAGTCAGAAGGATCGGAACAGTCCTTTTGGAAGAAGCTTTGGAGAATAAATGTACCTCCAAAGGTCAGGAACTTTTGGTGGAGAGTTATCAAAGGTTTTATACCCTGTCGTGAGGTTTTGAAATCTAGACATATTGAAAAGATTGGTTTTTGCCATGAGTGTGGGTGTGTAGAAACCATTCAGCATGCTTTGTTCGAATGTACCTGGACAAGGAATTTCTGGCAGGAGATCATGATTGCCACTACTGTTAAGGTTCCAAAGCTTCATCCTAGTACGTGGGCTATTGACTTGATCAATAGTTCCAAGATTGAACCCAAAAATGTTGCTATCATTTTGTGTGGGGGTTGGGCTGCGTGGTCTGAAAGAAATGCCAGAAAACATGATGAACGAAAGAGATCTGTAGCGGAATCGGTGAAGTGGACTGTTGATATTGCGATGGACCTAGCTATTACAGGTCAGAAAAGTTCCAACACCAAACCAAAAACTAGAGTTCAATGGAAACCACCGCAGGCAGGAGTTTCCAAACTGAATGTGGACGCAAGCTTCGTGCAATCATCAGGAGAAGGTTCATCGGGTCTGGTTCTAAGGAAAAGTGATGGTACCTTAGTGAGAGGACAAGCAATTTGGTATGGTCATGCTGCCAATAGTTTAATCATGGAGACAATAGCAGTTCGCGATGGGGTACAACTAGCATCGGCTCTTGGGTTATCTCGAGTGGAGGTTGAGACAGATTCGACTGAAGTTGTTAAACTTTGGGAAGAACGGGGCCATGGCAGATCAGAAGTTATGTCGATTCTGCAAGAGATAGAAGAGCTCTCTAGTAACATGATGTCCTTTCAGTTGAAGTTCATCAGGCGGGAAGCGAATGAAGCAGCACACTTATGTGCTAAACAGGCATCTATTAATAGGCGGAGATGTATTTGGATAAATTTTATTCCTAGCTTTCTAGTTGAATGCCTGCAAAGGGATTGTAAGTCGGATGATTAATGAATGAAAGGCATTGTTTCGCAAAAAAAAAAAAGAATACAATATTTCGGAAGATCAACAATTGACGGGAATTACACGAAAAATCCTATTTTTCCAGATGACGAAGGGAGCCAGAAGGGGGAGAAGAGGGGACCCGAGGTGGGCCCACCCCATAGGCCGGCGCGGCCCAAGGCCTGGCCGCGCCGCCCTGTGAGGAGGGGGGCCCACAGCCCCTCTCGCCTCCTTTTCTTCGCGTACTCCTTCGTCCCGAAAAACTAAGCCAGAGTGGTACGTCGCGAAGAGTCACAGCCGCCTCTGCGGGGCGGAGAACACCAGAGAGAAAAGAGCTCTCCGGCAGGCTGAGATCTGCCGGGGAAATTCCCTCCCGGAGGGGGAAATCGACGCCATCGTCACCGTCATCGAGCTGGAAATCATCTCCATCACCATCACCATCATCTTCATCATCATCACCGCCGTCTCCACCGCTGCACCTCGTCACCGCTGTAACAATTTGGGTTCGATCTTGTTTGTTTGATAGGGGAAACTCTCCCGGTGTTGATTTCTACTTGTTATTGATCCTATTGAGTGAAACCGTTGAACCAAGGTTTATGTTCAGATTGTTATTCATCATCATATCACCTCTGATCATTTTCCATATGATGTCTCGTGAGTAGTTCGTTTAGTTCTTGAGGACATGGGTGAAGTCTAAATGTTAGTAGTGAAGTATGGTTGAGTAATATTCAATGTTATGATATTTAAGTTGTGGTGTTATTCTTCTAGTGGTGTCGTGTGAACGTCGACTACACGACACTTCACCTTTATGGGCCTAGGGGAATGCATCTTGTACTCGTTTGCCAATTGCGGGGTTGCCGGAGTGACGAAACCCGAGCCCCCGTTGGTATATCGGTGCGGGAGGGATCGCAGGATCTCGCAGTTTAAGGCTGTGGTTAGATTTATCTTAATTACTTTCTTGTAGTTGCGGATGCTTGCAAGGGGTATAATCACAAGTATGTATTAGTCCTAGGAAGGGCGGTACATTAGCATAGGTTCACCCACACAACACTTATCAAAACAATGAAGATTAATTAGCCGTATGTAGCGAAAGCACTAGACTAAAATCCCGTGTGTCCTCGAGAACGTTTGGTCATTATAAGTAAACAAACCGGCTTGTCCTTTGTGCTAAAAAGGATTGGGCCACTCGCTGCAATTATTACTCTCGCACTTTACTTACTCGTACTTTATTCATCCGTTACATCAAAACCCCCGAATACTTGTCCGTGAGCATTTACGGTGAATCCTTCATCGAAACCGCTTGTCAACACCTTCGCTCCTCGTTGGGATCGACATTCTTACTTATCGAAGATACTACGATACACCCCCTATACTTGTGGGTCATCAAGACTATTTTCCGGCGCCGTTGCCGGGAGTGAAGCGCTATTGGTAAGTGGAATTGGTAAGGGAAATTTCTACTCGTTTGTGCAGATTTTATTTCGCACTGTTGCTATAACTCATTATGGAGAGATCTTCTCCTGAGTGTTTATTTGGGAAATCTACTACTACCGCAAAGGTAGTGGATGAGGCGCCGAGTAAGGAAGAAATACCATACAAAATACCTATGAAAATTATTGAACGTGTAGTGGGTAACCGTTATACGGGGATGGAACTGTCCACCTCGGAGATCATTTATTGTTCTTACATGAATTATGCGGTTTATTCAAGTATGCGAGTATTGCTATGGATGAAGTGAGGAAGAAACTATTCTCTGTATCGCTGTCTGGTAAAGCGGCGCATTGGTATAAATTACTGGATAATGGGGATTCTCTTGAATGGAATGATATTGTGCCCCGGTTTTAGAGAGTGGATTTTGTACACCCACGTATGGGTGTGGGTGTTTCCGTCACCATCCATTGTGCTTTGAGATTCGGATAAAAAGAGGAGAGAGAAAGAAATCTTTTCATATACTATGGTGGGCACGAATCTCGAGGAATAAATGAACGGTGACGGAAACACCCACACCCATGCGTGGGTGTACAAAAGTATTTCCACCGGTTTTATTCTAAGTTCTATCCTCCAAGTGAGATTCACAAAGATCGGAATCGCATATATAATTTTTGGCCTCATGAAGGAGAAAGTATTGCCCAAGCGTGGGGGAGATTGAAGTCTTTAATGCTCAAATGCCCCATTCATGAGCTTCCCGGTAATATTATTATTGATAATTTCTATGCAAGACTTTCTTTTCAAGACAAGACCTTGCCGGATACTTCTTGTTCTGGATCATTTACACGCAACAAGGAAGAGTTTAAAAGGGACCTTCTTAATCGGATCCAAGAAAATACTGAAGGATGGGAGAACGACAAGGATAGAGAATCAGGTATAATTTATGATTATAAATGCATTGAAGCTTTTATGGATACTGATAAATTTCGTAATATGAGTGCTACTTATGGTCTTGATTCTCAAGTTGCTGCAAATCTTTATAAAGCTTTTGCTTCTCATTATGAATTGCCTAAGAAGAACTTTGATAAGTATCATGAACCGTATAAAGATAAAATTGATTCATCTATAAATAAATGTGTTGTAGTTGAAACTGTTGATCATGTTATTCCTGAAGCTTATATTGAAAAAACTCCTTTCCCTGCTAAAATGAAGGAGTACTCTGTTATAAATAGTGCGGTTCATAAAAGTGAAAAGAAACCTATAGAACCTGAAGAACAAATAAAAGTTGAACCTGCTGTTGCAATTGTTAAAGATCTTGTGACTGAAAATGTAGAAGATGGTCATATTATTTTCTGTGAAGATGCTTCTAATATTGTCTCGCATCCTAATAAGTCTAGGAAAGCTAGTGTTCCTATGCTATCTGTTAGAATTGGTGATCATTGTTATTATGGATTATGTGATATTGGTGCAAGTATTAGTGCTATTCCTTATGAGCTTTACACGGAGATTATGCACGAAATTGGTTCTTGTGAACTTGAAGATATTGATGTGGTTATTCGGCAGGCTAATAGAGAAACTATCTCTCCAATTGGTATTATTCGAGATGTGGAAGTTCTATGTGGTAAGATTAAATATCCTGCTGACTTTTTGGTACTTGGTTCTGCTGCTAGTAAATATTGTCCTATCATTTTTGGTAGACCTTTTCTAAATACTTGTGGAGCTATTATAGATTGCAAGAAAGAGAAAATTTTGACTAAATTTGCTGGTGAATCTTATGAGTTTAACTTCTCTAAATTTACCAAAACCCCTTATAAAATTGATTCGCCTAATAGTGATTTTAAAGTTGAACGGTGTGCATCTATTGCTCTTGCTCCTAATAATCCTTTGCAGCAACATTTGGAGAATAGTGAGAGTGAAGTTTTTAGGGAAGAAAGAAATGAGCTTGATGAAATTTTCCTTCGTCAACCTATTCTTAAGCATGATTTACCGGTGGAAGATTTGGGTACAACACCACCACCAAAGGAAGATCCTGTCTTTGATTTAAAACCATTACCTGATAATCTTAGATATGCTCATATTGATGATAAGAAAATATATCCTGTTATTATTAGTTCTAACCTTTCAGAGTTTGAAGAAGAAAGGTTATTGGAAATACTGAAGAAACACCGAGGTGCTATTGGCTACACTCTTGATGACTTGAAGGGGATTTCTCCCTCTATTTGCCAACACGCCATTAATATGGAAGATGATGCGTTGTTGAACCTCAACGTCGTCTAATTCCTAAGATGAAGGATGTGGTAAGAAATGAGGTATTAAGACTTCTTGAAGATGGTATTATATATCCTATTGCTGATAGTAGATGGGTTAGTCCTGTGCATTGTGTTCCTAAGAAAGGAGGAATGACTCGTTGTGCCTAATGATAATGATGAGCTCATACCTCAAAGAGTAGTTGTAGGTTATAGAATGTGCATTGATTATCGAAAAGTTAATAAGGTTACTAAGAAATATCATTACCCTTTGCCTTTTATTGATCAAATGTTAGAAAGGTTATCTAAAAATACTCATTTTTGCTTTCTTGACGGTTATTCTGGGTTTTCACAAATTGCTGTTTGATGGCGTGTAACTCACACGTTCGTTGGGAACCCCAAGAGGAAGGTATGATGCGCACAGCAGCAAGTTTTCCCTCAGAAAGAAACCAAGGTTTATCGAACCAGGAGGAGCCAAGAAGCACGTTGAAGGTTGATGGCGGCGGGATGTAGTGCGACGCAACACCAGAGATTCTGGCGCCAACGTGGAACCTACACAACACAACCAAAGTACTTTGCCCCAATGAAACAGTGAGGTTGTCAATCTCACCGGCTTGCTGTAACAAAGGATTAGATGTATAGTGTGGATGATGATTGTTTGCAGAGAATAGTAAAGAACAAGTATTGCAGCAGATTTGTATTTCAGATGTAAAGAATGGACCGGGGTCCACAGTTCACTAGAGGTGTCTCTCCCATAAGATAGCATGTTGGGTGAACAAATTACAGTCGGGAAATTGACAAATAGAGAGGGCATAACAATGCACATACATGACATGATGAATATTGTGAGATTTAATTGGGCATTACGACAAAGTACATAGACCGCTATCCAGCATGCATCTATGCCTAAAAAGTCCACCTTCGAGTTATCATCCGAACCCCTTCCAGTATTAAGTTGCAAAACAACGGACAATTGCATTAAGTATGGTGCGTAATGTAATCAATAACTACATCCTCGGACATAGCATCAATGTTTTATCCCTAGTGGCAACGAGTACATCCATAACCTTAGAGGTTTCGTCACTCCCTGATTCACGGAGACATGAACCCACTATCGAGCATAAATACTCCCTCTTGGAGTTAAGAGTAAAAACTTGGCCAGAGCCTCTACTAATAACGGAGAGCATGCAAGATCATAAACAACACATAGGTAATAGATTGATAATCAACATAACATAGTATTCTCTATCCATCGGATCCCGACAACACACAACATATAGAATTACAGATAGATGATCTTGATCATGTTAGGCAGCTCACAAGATCCGACAATGAAGCACATGAAGAGAAGACAACCATCTAGCTACTGCTATGGACCCATAGTCCAGGGGTGAACTACTCACTCATCACTCCGGAGGCGACCATGGCGGTGAAGAGTCCTCCCGGGAGATGATTCCCTCTCCGGCAGGGTGCCGGAGGTGATCTCCCGAATCCCCGAGATGGGATTGGCGGCGGCGGCGTCTCGGTAAGGTTTTCCGTATCGTGGCTCTCGGTACGGGGGTTTCGCGACGAAGACTTTAAGTAGGCGGAAGGGCAACGCGGGGGCCACACGAGGGCCCCACACACCAGGGCCGCGTGGCCAAGACTCGGGCCGCGCCGCCCTGCCGTGGCGGCGCCTCGTGGCCCCACTTCCTTTCCCCCTCGGTCTTCCGGAAGCTTCGTGCAAAAATAGGACCCCGGGCGTTGATTTCGTCCAATTCCGAGAATATTTCTTTACTAGGATTTCTGAAACCAAAAACAGCGAACAACGACAACGGCTCTTCGGCATCTCGTTAATAGGTTAGTGCCGGAAAATGCATAAATACGACATATAATGTGTATAAAACATGTAGATATCATCAATAATGTGGCATGGAACATAAGAAATTATCGATATGTCGGAGACGTATCGGCATCCCCAAGCTTAGTTCTCGCTCGTCCCGAGCGGTAAACGATAACAAAGATAATTTCTGGAGTGACATGCCATCATAACCTTGATCATACTATTGTAAACATATGTAATGAATGCAGCGATCAAAACAATGGTAATGTCATGAGTAAACAACTGAATCATAAAGCAAAGACTTTTCATGAATAGTACTTTCAAGGCAAGCATCAATAAGTCTTGCATAAGAGTTAACTCATAAAGCAATAAATCAAAGTAAAGGTATTGAAGCAACACAAAGAAGATTACGTTTCAGCGGTTGCTTTCAACTTGTAACATGTGTATCTCATGGATAATTGTCAACATAGAGTAATATAACAAGTGCAATATGCAAGTATGTAGGAATCAATGCACAGTTCACACAAGTGTTTGCTTCTTGAGGTGGAGAGAAATAGGTGAACTGACTCAACATAAAAGTAAAAGAATGGTCCTTCAAAGAGGAAAGCATTGATTGCTATATTTGTGCTAGAGCTTTTATTTTGAAAACATGAAACAATTTTGTCAATGGTAGTAATAAAGCACATGTATTATGTAAATTATATCTTACAAGTTGCAAGCCTCATGCATAGTATACTAATAGTGCCCGCACCTTGTCCTAATTAGCTTGGACTACCGGATCATCGCAATACACATGTTTTAACCAAGTGTCACAAAGGAGTACTGATACGTCCAAAACGTATCTACTTTCCCGAACACTTTTGCTATTGTTTTGCCTCTAATTTGTGTATTTTGGATGCAACTAACACGGACTAACGCTACATGAGTAAACAACTGAATCATAAAGCAAAGACTTTCATGAATAGTACTTCAAGACAAGCATCAATAAGTCTCTGCATAAGAGTTAACTCATAAAGCAATAAATCAAAGCAAAGGCATTGAAGCAACACAAAGGAAGATTAAGCTCCGGCGGTTGCTTTCCAACTTGTAACATGTATATCTCATGGATAATCGTCAACATAGAGTAATATAA
>NC_061510.1:28071024-28268241 GCF_022539505.1 Lolium rigidum | reverse complement strand
ACGATCCATTCAAGTGGTATCGGAGCGAGGTTTTCTTGCTCGAGCTTTACCGCCTAAGAAATGGCCGAACTAGAGGTGGTTGTGAATGGAGTCCTTCCCTCAGTGAGCAATCATCTCCATCATCAAGTGCCGATAATACTCCGGCTACTTTGCATGACCTTAAGAAATTGGAGTCATCCATTGTATCTCAATTGAAGGCGATGATGATGGAGTTGATTACTCCAAAACCAAACCCCATCATAGATTCTAAGAGTGGTGTCAACATTTCCCCACCACAAGTTAACTCTTCTCCTTGTGTTGAAGTTGTTGAGCAATCAACAAATTCACATCGGGAAAAGGATCTTGAGAATGTTGATACCTCTTCAAAGGGGAAGGATGTATCTCCACCAAATGTTTATGCCGATAATGTTCCATTGCCCATGCCTTGCATCTTGACTCATGGTTCACCACCATTACTTGAATCTAATAGCTTTGGTGATTGGAAACTCTTAATGCGTTCTTTTATGCGCAGCACCTCTACCGAGCTTTGGCGTATCATCGAAGAAGGATATTCACCACAAGACCCAATGAACTTGACAAGAAGGGAAGTGGTGGACCACCAACTCAACGTCATCGCCATCGACATGATTCACTTGGCCATTGCTCCCAAGGACCGCGCTCTTATTCGCTCGCTCAAGACCGCCAAGGAAGCTTGGAATGAACTTGACAAGCTCTACTTCCTTGGAAATGGAAGTATCCAATGCTCTCATTTTAGTGAAGCGATGGCCAACGACTTTGTCATGGTAGAGGAAGAATCGCCCGAAGAGATGTATCAACGCCTTATTGCCTTCGCCATCCAAATGCAAGATCTTGGAGCGACTTTTGTGGATGACCGTTGGATCGAGAAAAAGTTCTACAATGCTCTACTTCCTTGGAGTAGAAACAAGAAACCAAACTCAAAATCAAGGGACTCTTGCTTCAATTGTCGTGACAAAAGTCACTTCGTTGCGGATTGTCTCTACAAGCCAAGGGACTTATATGGTGGATACCTCATTCGTAAGAGCAAGTTTAGACCCCTTCCCAAACGGCTCTCCAAGCTTAGAACTAACATGCTTGGAGATGAAGACCATATGGTGGAAAATGAAGGACTTGAAAAGAAGATGGAATTGGAGCTTTTCTCTCTCACCCAAGCTTATGAGGAAGAAGTGTGCATGCGTATGACTCTTGAAACTAGTGCTCTTATTCTTGAAGACTACAACAACTCTCTCATCTCCCGACTCAAGGATCGAGATCATGCTCTTGGTTGGTTGGACAAGCTCAAGACAAAGAAGGATTATCTTGAAGAAGATCATGAATGGTCAATTGAGGATGTTGCAACGTTTGCCAAGAAGGAAAAAGATGAAGGTCCTAACTCATGTTGTGACAAGCTCCTTGACGAAGTATGCTTCTTGAGAAAACACAATGCAAAGTTCTTGGATGTCATTTCAACTCAAGAGGATGCCTTAGAGGAATACTATCGCTCGAGTAAAGAGAAGGTGCAATGTTGTGATCATGAAGAAGAGATTTCCACTCTAAAGAGACACAAGGCCAAGCTAGTCGAAGTGAATGACAGGAAAAATGAGTCCTTGATGGAGTACTTTCGGTTGAGTAAAGGAAAGGAAACTTGTTGTGACCATGAGGACGAAATTGCTACCCTCAAGAAGAGAAATGACAAGCTTATGGTGATCAAGACCATGTATGAGGAAGCCTTGATGGAATATAAACAAGCTAGCAAAGACTATATTTGCCGCAATCATGAGGACGACATTGCCACTTTGGAGAGACACAAGCATTCTCTCTTGAGAAGGAATTCTATTCTTGAGGAAGCTCTAGTGGACCGAGAAGATGAAGCTAATGACTTGAGGTCCGAGATTGAGAGTCTCCAAATTCAAGTCCAATTCTTGGAAGGAGTCATTGAAGCCCACGAGGACTTATGCCATGAAGGAGAAGTGGCAATTATGCCAAAGAAGATTGAGAGAGAAGGAAGGATCAATGAAGCAAAGGATATGGAGGTAGAGCCCATTGAAAAGTGGGCTCCTATTTCCAACTCTTGATCCATGAAGGGCCTTGCTTTCGGAGGTGCGTATTGGGTGGTTATCTTGAAGCCACAAGTCTTATGTCCGGAAGCAAGGAATTTGGTGTCGTCATCAAGTCCTTATATTCATCTTTCTCATGACGACGACAAAATCAAGCTTAAAGGTAATGGAGCCTTGACAAAGTGGTGATCAAAGTCCTATCTTGTCAAGACTCCTACATATGTACTCTTTGTTCATTGCTCTACACTCTTGGGTCTTTGTACCTACTATTATGAACATGTTGTGGTCCTCTTGTGGAGCTAGTCTCTTCAAGAGGCCACGGTCTAGGACTAATGGAATTTGCTTCTTTGTGTAGAGATTGTGTTTTGTAGGAATTGTGTTGAAAGGAAATGCATCATGATAAAGCTTCCCAAACAATTTCGATACAAGTTCTATGTCATAATCCTTGCAAGAAGAGGCAACAATGGAACGGAGTTTGTTCTCAAGATCTTGGTTTTCTTCATTGGCAAAGAAGGAATCCACCTATTGCTCCTAGCCATACTCTTACCCTAACCTCATAGGGTTGCCGGAAGTGAGAGACAAACCTAAGAAGACACTCAAGCATAATGATGGAATATGAGTCTATTGAGAGGCGTGTGGTATTGAGTGATGAGACTTCTTGATAGATATGATAGTTCTTTGGAGAAGGCGAAGTGCTTCTTGTGAGAAAGGAGATGTAATTCCCCGATTACCATAGGAAGGATGAGTGTTGGCTCTCACCAATCTCAAATGCTACCTTCTATGAGTACCGGGCAAGGACGAAGTTCCATCTATATGGAGCCATCTACACCACAAGGCCAAGTCACCTCCTTTGGACAACCAAGTGATAAGTCACCTCTTCCACAACCTCAAGTTCGGCATCAACATCAATGACGTCAAGGCGAGGACCCAAATCTCGATGATGATCAAGGAACCTCACACGAACCTATCATTTTGATCTTCTCTCGCCGGGATGCTAATGCGACAAGATTCCCTCATAATCCAAGCAAAGCACGAGATATTCTCAAGAGCAAGATGTGATGGGATCCAACGGTATAGCAATCCCAAGGATCTATTCATCCCAATGGTGCCCAACAAGACAATGGACTCACTCTCTATCGTTTATCGTCAAGGTTTGCCTCTCTACCCTTGTGCTTTTCATTTGGACATTGTGTCATAAGTGGATACCTATACCACTCTTGTGCCATATGTCTAGATGTAAAGCACGCATGGACATAGGGGGAGTGCGGTTTAAATTATTGAGCTATCCCTCCCCCATGATGCACAAAGAAACCCAAAGCATGCGCTATTCGTCAATCAAGTGACTATGAGCTTCATGTTGAGTAGTAGTCGTGAGTCCTAGGTCTCTACGCGACCTCACACTACCAAACTCTTACACGGTGGCCTCGGCCACCAAACCTTCTCTCCGAGGAGGTGTTGTTCTTTTTGATTTCTTTTTTCTTCGTGTTTTTGTTTGTCGTTTCTTCTTTCCTCTTTGTTTCTTCTCGGGAGATTCACCCAAGCTTGGCTTTTCTAGCTTTGATTCTTGCAAGCTTGGTTGGGTAGTACCTTAACAGTTCGGTAATCTAATCCTAAGCCATCATCCACCTCTTGAGCCTATTCCGTCTAAAAGCACAAGTCTACACCAAAATCTGAGCTCTTTTTGAATTTGTGGACGGTACTACCACTTCTTGGGGCGGTACTACCGCTCTGGGGCTGTTCTCTGACGAAACCGACGAGTTATCCCCAGAACGGTACTACCGCTCTAAGTACCGGGCTAGTACCGGTAAGCGGTACTACCGCTTCTAGGAGCGGTACTACCGCTTGCTCCTTTTGACAAGAGGTACCGGTTGGGGTCGGGTCATCCCCACTCACCACTTCTTCCTCTTCCACCTCGAGTCAAAGGGTGTCCCCAAGTTCAAGAGCTCGAGGAGATCGGCCCCGATCTCCTTTTCCGGCCGCCATCGGCCCAATCTCCTCCGTGGAGAAGCTTCCCCAACCTCTTCTCCGCCATGTCCTCCGGTATGAACCCTAAATTCTCTCTCTAGGGTGATTGGATCTCCCTAGATGCATATGCTAGGGTTTGTTGGAGATTTGTGGTGGAGAAGCACTCTTGGAAGCTATTCATGTGTAAGGATACTAGCTAGCAACAATGTGTGACTCTAGAGAGTCGATTTTGCCATGAACCAATCTGAATCTGGCTGTGCGAGCTTGAGCGGTAGTACCGCTCATTTCTGGACGGTACTACCGGTCCAAGCGGCACTACCGGTTGAAATTGCGGCACTACCGCTCTGTATTGAGTCACCAATGTTGCTTGTTAGTGTCCATTTTGATCTCTAATTTCTCGGCTTGTGCACTTATCCCCTATTCCCTCCAAAACCTCTGCTGTTCACAGGTGCACCAAAGACCCGTGGTGGCAAAGTCAAGCCATCCTCTCGTCGTCATCGCGATGATGAGCAAGAGGAGATCATGCCGACAAGGACCACCAAGAGACAGAGAGATGCAGCAGCAGGGGCAAGGGGACCTCAACAGTCAATGCTTGATGTGAAGAAACGCCAATTCTTGGAGGTGCGGGGAGCCAATCCTTATTTGCTCCCAAGAAATGCTCGCCAATGCCCCAATGCCTACTTTCATCATATAAGTCAAGAGAAGATCTACTACGAGGTCTATGGGGCCAAAGAGTTCAAGTGCTGCCCCCAATACTCCATAAGCATGGACAAGCTCCGCTCCGACCTCGACTACTTTGGAGAAGCTTTGGAGATATGTGAAGAACAAGGTCTCATTCCTATCATGACGTTCTCTCATGATTTCTCCCGGGAGGTGATTTGCCAATTCTATGCCACCGTGGTCTTTCT
Organism: Lolium rigidum; assembly: GCF_022539505.1. NCBI lineage: Eukaryota > Viridiplantae > Streptophyta > Magnoliopsida > Poales > Poaceae > Lolium > Lolium rigidum. Next base: position 28,263,314 of record NC_061510.1, on the reverse strand, counting down.
TGAGGATGAAGGAGGCTATCGCTCCTTGAAGTGGATGACCAAAGAGCATGTGATGGAGGCCTCATGGCAAGACTTTGCTCGATGCCTTGGTTATGAGATCCCCTTGAACGACTCCAACTACTTCCGCATTCATCTCCAAGCCAAGCCCATGGCCAAGGAGAAGATGGCCGACCTCTACATTCGAGGAAGAATGTTGTGTGGCAGCACCAAGGGCCTCCTGCCGGTCTATGATATCATGAACCGCATCTACCGCAGCACCATCAACCCCAAGCATACCAACCACGACGAGGTGCACGGATTCCTTGTGAATCTCCTTGTGCGCACTCATTAGCAGAGGGGCCGCGGAAAGCAACTGGACATCATGGACTACATGTGGCATGAGATGCGTGACTGTGCCTTCCTCCGCAAGCTTCCTCAATACGCTCCCTATCTCATGAGGCTCATTTGTCTTAAGTGGGATCAAGAAGGCCGTGGAGATCTTCTAGCGCAATGCCGCCCCAACGTCACCATTCACAAGGAGAAGAGTCCTCTTGTCAAGGACCACGACCTCCCAAGATTTGGCAAAGGAGCTCCAAGGGACAAGGACGAAGATGATGCCGACAGCGACGACTCCGACTATGTGCCCAACTCCGTCAAGCAAAAGGGCCTCTTCGCCAAGCTCACCGCTCGCCTCAAGAAGTCCTTTTGCTTCAAGAGGGACCTCGAGGATAGGATGTACCAAGCCCATCACGACAACAAGAAGATCCGCCAACGCCAAAAGGCGATGATGAGGCACATGCAACTCCCGGTCTCCGAGGGCTCCGAGGACAACATCACTCCTCCCGGTGAGTGGAAATCCAAGCTCGTTTGGTCTAGCTCCGAGGAGTCCATTCCCGAGCCACCTCATGGCAATGGACTTGCTCAAGATGAAGAGTATGAGGATGAAGAGGAGGAGGACGTCGACAATGAGGGTGATGATGACGAGGAGGATGATGACGAGGAGGATGACGACGACGAGTGATTCCCTTGGGACGCTAGTATGCTCCTTCTCCCTTTTTGGTGTCTCGATGCCAAATGGGGAGAAGTTGATCTATTAGGACGGGAATTTGCATGGGGATGCCAAGGGCTTGGTGACTTCGTTTTGGTTCTTTCGGCCTTGGCATCAAAACTTTCCACTAGTTATTCGGAACTTATTCGTATGTGTTTCCTACTCTATTCGTGGGTCTCCCGACCCCCCGTTTGTGTTAAGACTTAATCGTGTGTAGCTTTATGGTCAATGGTCTCCATTATTTATCCTTTGATTGGCCATATCATTCCTATGGAGGCACTTATTATTATGGTGGTAGCACTTGTTATTATGGTGAGTTTGGGCTTTCTCAAGGCAAAGGTATGAAAAGGGTTCACCCAAACTCCCCTATATACATATATTCTTGCCTCTATAGTGTACTTGTGCTACATTATCTTGTCATATGATCATCTTAGCACTTGTGCTTGGTTTGTGAAATTTAGGGGAGTTCTCTCTAGGATGTGTGCATTTGTATACAAATGCATATTCTAAATATGCACACATCTAGGGGGAGCTTCGCCTATACTTGCAAACCAAAATTCCTTATCATAATATCCTATGTTTTATTGCAAATTCGTGTGTTGTCATCAAACACCAAAAAGGGGGAGATTGTAAGAGCAAGATCCATATCCCGTGTTTTGTGTGTTTGATAACAACACTCGAACAATTCTAACCGTGCACAAAGTTTGTCATTGATAGGTTTGCAAGATGCACGGTACCCTCGCTGAGCACATTATGATCGTAAGACCGAAGCGTAGCTCTTAGGGTTTCTGGTTTTGCGTGTGTGTCGTGAGGTGACATGGTAGGAGAGGAAGAGAGGAAAGCTGTTTTAGCCATAGCGGTACTACCGGTACCAGGAGCGGTAGTACCGCTACCTCTACTGATACCGCTCGTGATACCGCTCTGAGCATTGCACAAGGTTTTGCCCCACAGAACACGTTGCGGTACCTTCACGGTACCTGGAGCGGTAGTACCGCTTGAGGGCGGTAGTACCGCCCACCGGTACCGCGCTAAGTACCGTAACGCGTTACGGTAGTACCGCTCTGGTACCGCTCGGGTACCGCTTGGGATCCAGTAAGGTCTGGACCCTATTGTGGTACCGCAAGCGGTACCGCGAGCGGTAGTACCGCAATGTGTCCACGTGGACAAGTTCAGTGGGGAATTCGAACTCAGAGCGGTAGTACCGCTTCTAGGAGCGGTAGTACCGCTTAGGCAAAAACAGTGGGCAACGGTTGGATTTGGAGGGACCTATATAAAGGCCCCTTCTTCTCCACCCAGCCTTAGCTCTTCTCTCTCTCTCCTCCATTGTTGCTGAGCTCAAAATTGAAGGGATCTCCTCATCCACCCAACCAATCTTGCTCATAATTTGAGAGGTGGTAGAGGAGACCCCGATCTATCATTCTACCGAGAGAAAGTTCACCAATTCGTGGTAGTCCTTAGTGGATCTTGGTGTTAGGGTTCCTTGGTGGAGGAGCTTCTTGGTGGAGCCTTGGAGGAGCTTCTTAGTGGAGCCTTGGAGGAGCTTCTTGGTGGAGCCTTGGAGGAGCTTCTTAGTGGAGCCTTGGAGGAGCTTCTTAGTGGAGCCTTGGAGGAGCTTCTTGGTGGAGCCTTGGAGGAGCTTCTTAGTGGAGCCTTGATGGAGCTTTCTTGGTGGAGCATTGGAAGAGTCCTTTGTGGAGCATTGGAGATGGGTTCCTATGGTGGAGCATTGGAGATGTGCAGCTATGGAGTCTAGCTTGGTGATGTACTAGCTCCATAGGGTGTTGGGAGCATCCTTGTGTGTGGAGCTCGCCCCAACCTTGTGAAGGAATCACCGCCTCGACCGGTGCCTTAGTGGAAGAGGGAGAGCACCTTCGTGGAGCTCTCTCGAGGAAGAGGGTGAGGCCTTCCTTCGTGGTGTGGCCGCCTAGTCTCTTGTGTGAGACTAGCACCTCCTCAACGCAGACGTACTTCCTTTAGTGGAAGGAACTGCGGGAAACAAACCTCGACTCGCCTCGCGCCCCCCCGGTTGTCTCGCTCCTTACTCTTGTTATCTTGTTGATTCCTTTACTTGTTGCACATGTCCTAGCATCATTGTAGGATCTCCGCTATTGCAAAAGTTATCACCTTTACCTTCCGTTGCACTAAAATTGAAAAAGGTTAAAACTTGCCGTAGCGCCATTCACCCCCCCCCTCTTGTTCGCTACGATCCATTCAAAGTGTCTTCAATGAGCTTCATGATGTATGGGGCAAAGATGGGAAGCTTCTTCTCCATCACACATGACCACATATCATTGTAGATGTGGTCCATCACATCGAGCTTCTCACCGGTTCCTTGCTTCATGAGGGAGTTGTACATGAGATCCACTTCATTGGTATGAAGCTCATCGAAGTTGCCACCCTTGGGTCCAATGGTCTCACGGTAGACGCGAAGCTTGATATCCCAAGTGGGAAGAAGATCCACACTCTTGCACGGTATGCCCCACCCCTTGATGTAGAGAGGAGACAACCCATCCTTGGTAATGGCAAAGGAACTATCATGCGACCGTCAACCGTTGGAGTTTGCCCATGGAGAGTGAGGATACCCAAGAGCCTCACCAAAGCTTGCCAAGTTGGACTCAAGTTGTACTTTCATTGGTCATCTATCTAAAAGTGAGAGCTTCATCTTGTTCAAAGTGAACGGTGGCATATATAGAATTGTTGGATCAACTGAGTGTCAAAGTCCTTGTTGAGCATCATGATGGGAAAGAGCCGAAACTCTTGGCACATACCATACGCCTCTCCAAGGTATTGCAAGGACATGGCCATATTTGCGGTATCAATGGAATGTTGAGTGACCACACCCTTCTTGAACTGAACATAGATCTCAAAGAAGATGTCTTCTTGTGTCTTGCTATGGAAGTTCAAGTCCGTGACTCTGGGGTTCCGAGGAATGAGATATGGATTGTCCTGTCGCATTTCCTTGTACTCAAGATATGGCATGGTCTTGATAGAGGCACGAGATGGCTCCTTGCCACGGCTTGCGGTGGTCTTAACATTCCGGTGAGCGGATTGTTGTCGTGACATGAGCTTGGATGGACGCACAATCTCTTCCTCATCCTCAACTTGTTCCTTGCCCCTCCTCTTGGAACCAGCTGAGATAGTATGTAGGTAGATAAGTGCACATGATCAACTGAGATCAAAAAAAATATAGGCAGTAAACTGGTTTTAGAACTGGAAAAATCCCCCAGCCGGAAGTTCCGGGGAGAAGCGGCGGTTGTACCGCCCAGTGGTAGTACCAGGTGTACTCACTGGCACTACCGGCTGCACCATGGCAGCACGGTTTCTCCTTAGATTCGAAGCAATGGAGAATTTTTCCACCACAAAAAACAAGTTTCTAGGCTAGATTGAGTAGGGGAACAACATAGATGTGATTTCTACCGAAGCTAAACCAAGCATTGTGCCCTATGTTCATCTAGTGAGGTCAACCCACACCTCGAGAGTGAGAGAGCACAAACCGGGACGAGCCATGGCGGAGGAGATGGAGGGGAAGGGTTCCCATAGAGCAGATCCAGCGAGGGTCGCAGGAGGGAGGAGATCCGACCGGTGTAGCCTCCGGCGCCACAGGTGAGAGAAGGAACGGGCGGGTTTGAGATTAAGAACGAATGGGGAGACAAAACTGTCTCCCCGACCCCTTTTTACTCAGATCCGTCCGGGCGGTAGTACCGGCCGCAAGCGGCGGTACTCCCGGTCCCAGAAAATCAGTGCACTGACAAGATAGGTCAGAGGAATCCAGGCGGTAGTACCGGTCTATTTGGCTGGAACTTCCGGTACCCGAAAAAAATATGGCCAGATTTACTGTATGATTGGGAACTTGTGCACAAGGATAGGATTGTGAAAGAACTCAGATGCTAAATGCTTGGGTTAGGAAAATTACACGAGGATGGATGGTACATTATCACTGACATTTGCAAACATAGCAAATAAAGACCAAACATGAGTGATTTCCCATAAGAGCATATAGAGGTCAAATAAAGTCCATTAAGACCCAAATAACACCAACTCTTCACAAAGAAGAGGGCAGTGGCCTAGGCCACCATGTATGAGTGTTATGGTATGGCACCGCGAAGATATATATTGGGTCCAAAACCAATACTCGTCATTGAAGCTCACATATCAACATATGATATAAAGAGAATGCTTTCTTACTATTGGCATTTGGGGAGAGGGATAGCTCAATAATTTAAACCGCACTCCCCTATATCCATGCCCACATCTAAACCAAATAGAGTTTTGAAGAGAAGGTGTGTTTGCAAGATGGTCAAGATATACTCCTCGAATCAATTATATTTAGCCCATTCCTCAAATAGAAAACCCTTGCTTCATCAAGAGGCTTCGTGAATATATCGGTGAGTTGGTCTTTGGTTGGAACATAGCATAGCTCAATATCACCACGGGCAACATGATCCCTTATGAAATGATACCGGATCTCAATATGCTTCATTCTTGAATGTTGCACCGGATTATAGGCAATATTGATGGCACTTTCATTGTCACATAAAAGAGGCACTTTGTCACAAGTGACACCGTATTCCTTTAAAGTTTGCCTCATCCATAACAATTGAGTGCATCCACTTGCGGCGGCAACATATTTGTCTTCGGCGGTGGAAAGAGATATACAATGTTGCTTCTTAGAAGACCAACACACCAAGACCTACCAAGAAATTGGCAAGCCCTGGAAGTTGATTTCCTATCATCCTTATCTCCCGCCCAATCCGCATCCGTGTATCCACTAAGATAGAAACTTGAGCCTTTAGGCTACCAAAGACCACATCTTGGGGTATCAACCAAATATTGAAAGATTCTTTTGAGAGCAATCATGTGGCTCTCTTTAGGAAAAGCTTGATACCTTGCACACACACCAACACTCAACACTATGTCTAGTCTAGATGCACAAAGGTGAAGCAAGGATCCAATCATGGAGCGAGCTATACCTTTTGATCCACCTATTTACCATTGGGATCTAGTGCAAGATGACATTTGGTAACCATTGGTGGAGTGGCTACACCCTTCATGTCCTTCACCTTGAACCTTTTGAGCATGTCTTGGAGATATTTTGCTTGATTGATTAAAGTCCCTTCTCTCAATTGCTTGATCTCAAAACCAAGAAAGAACCTCATCTCTCCCATCATACACATCTCAAACCTATCGGTCATAAGCTTTGAAAATTCATCATTGAAAGCTTTGTTAGTGGAGCCAAAGATAATATCATCAATATATAATTGGCAAACAAAAATCTCCCAATTGACCCTCTTAGTAAAAGAGTGGGATCGATTAGCCCAACATCAAACCCACGGTCTAACAACAATTCTTTAAGGTGCTCGTACCAAGCTCTAGGAGCTTGTTTGAGACCATAAAGTGCTTTATCAAGCTTATAGACATGGTTAGGGAAGTTGGGATCCTCAAACCCTGGGGGTTGCTTAACATAAACCTCTTCATGCAAAGGACCATAAGAAAAGCACTTTTTACATCCATTTGTTGTAACTTAAAATTATGATGTGATGCATATGCAAGGAGGATATGGATGGACTCAAGGCGAGCCACGGGAGCATAAGTTTCACCAAAGTCAATTCCTTCAATTTGAGAGAAACCTTGAGCTACCAATCTTGCCTTATTCCTCACAATAATTCCACTCTCATCTTGCTTGTTCTTGAATATCCATTTAGTGCCTATAACATTGCGGCACTCCTTTGGATTCTCTACTAAGGTCCAAACCTTGTTGCATTCGAAGTTGTTGAGTTCATCATGAATAGCATCCAACCAATCCGGATCTTCAAGAGATTTAAATACTTTCTTTGGTTCCCCTCTGGTGGGTCGTCTGGCGAATGAACTCGCAAACGTAGAATCCACATAAATTATTACCGTCTACATGCCTCAAGCACTTTACGAGAACATAGTTCAATCAAGATAATAATCAAGGATGGTAATGGTATTGAAACTAGAATCAAAGAAATGCGCGGGCCAAGCTAGTAGTACTTACCGGTATAGGTCTAAGTTCAAGCTTGTTTTTTCACACACCCGGAGCCTTCTTGGTGAACCTTTTCCAAGACCTCTGGAGCATATTAGCCATGTCCCCCCATTCCGTAAGGGGTTTACTTTGAGTCCATGACTTCTACTACTCCGGCGTCAGCTTCAATGACTAGCAGGATAAAGTGAAACCTGCACACATGCATAACTCCCCAATTACACTTAACATGGAGTAAGCGAAATAGATTTAATGTGTTCAAGACAGTAACACTCACGAGAAGTTGTAAAGAAATAGTATTTCCCTTTTGTGTGAGTGGTTCCTTAATGTCGATACCAATTTATCCTCCGTGTCCTTGGGATAGCGTACGACACTATACTCATACACGGTATATGGGTCAACGAACCCAATGTCATAGATTTGTCCAATTCGGCATTCACGGATCTTCATTCTGCAAAATATAGTGAGTATAGTTATATGCATGCAATTGACGAGCAGCGGTAGAGACTTAATTACATAAATAATACGTACAAACAATAGGCACTGATCATAGATTTGTCGAGGGCGTCTTGATTGAATAACTTAAATAATTCAGAAAATTCGATCTTTATCACGTCATCTCCATGCTCGTAGTGCTCATCTTTGATTGCCAGCATGATCCAGTTCTGACTTTCCTGACATGCAGCCAAATACCACTTATGCAGTTTTCGCAGTTGTGTTGGTAGATACTGCAACTCCTCAGATCTGACAAGAAGTTTCCCGTACTGGTGCTTGTATGCTAATTGGACATCACCCGTGGGTATTTCGACGCGTCTTAAGTACTCAAGAATACTTGTACCGACCACATCTGCCTCATCTTTGTATAGTACTACCAGCTTTGGATCAAGGTAGTCCAGCTTATTGGGATACACTTGGAGTGGGGGCACGAGTTTTTCTGGTCTCCAAGCTGGGGAACTGGTTTCCCTTTTGCCTTACTACTTCTCGACCGCTCCTTTGCTGCCTCAGTTGACTTGCGAATAGAGAGGTCATAGTTTGATGAAAGACTTGGCTCAGGTTGATAAAGGTTCTTCAACGTTTCTATCAGTTTTTCCTTAGGTATAGACGGCTCGGGCTTTTTCTTGCCAAAATTCTTTTCCATGTACTCTGCCTTTGCGATCTTTGCATTTTCCTCTTCTGTATAGTTGTAAGGTCTCTTGGGAGGAACCTTAGGTACTCTTGGGAGGGAATCTTGTCGACGTTTGAGTGATCGTTTACGACTCATTTCCGGAGCGCTCCGCTTTTGGCTTTGAGACTTAGTGGGCTGCAGCGGCGGAGAAGGCTGGCGCGTTGGAGACGGGAGAGGCGACAGAGATGGCTGGCGCACTGGAGACGGCTGCATCGGTGGAGAATGCTGGCGCGGTGGAGAGTACAGGATAGGCGACGGAGACCTTGCTGGCTCCGTCCAGTTTGGAATCACAATGAATTCCTTTCGCCATAGAACTGTAGTGTTCTTGGCTTCTCCCAGCTCTAGCAAATCCCTGCCACCGGTAGGGTAGTCAAGCTTCAGCGGCGCATACCCATCCATAACTTGATCCACCCCGGCAAAAGCGTAGCCATGTGGAACCGGTCTGCAATGGTATCTTTGATCAGGTACACCGGGTAAGACATAGCCGACCGCCGCCTTGAGCGATAAGTTCATCACTTTGACATGTAGCTCACAAGATGTCGACTCTATGATATGATCCATAGGGTAGCGAGGATCCATTGTCGGATCCATATCTGCATCATCACCCAGCAGCTCCGTAGAAGCCACGCTGCTTTTCCGCTGGGATCCCTGGCCGGTAGCATCGAATGCAACTTCTATCTGCGGATTAGCTTGAGGTTGGCTGATCAAGTGGGAGCTTGAGATTATCTCCCTCATTTTCTCTACAAACTTAGAAGCGCGTTCTTAAACCACATCCTTTTTCCTCTGATGGCTTCTATCGGGATATTTCTTTGTTTCTGCAGGAAACCCAATATACCATGGTTTGGAGCCTGGTGTGGTTCATGTCCGTACTGGGTGTTTAGGATTACCAAGGGTGCGTGCGAGCTCGTCCTTCTCTCTGTCGGGATGGAACTTACCCTCTTGAACTTCCTTTGCAACATTTCTAAAGGCTTTGATGGGAAGTGGGTTTTCCTTATGTCTTTGTGTATATATAGAGTTCCCTTGTGAGTCCAATGTGCCCCATGCATGTAAAACCAATCCCTTGCCCACTGGTTCCATTTCAATACCTCTGGCTAGATCCCCTTACGAATTAGTTCTTCCTCCATTTTCTTCCACTTAGGTCTGCCAGCCTTGTAGCCTCCTTGCCCCAAAATATGGTAGTATATCTTATTAGAAGCATTTTTCTTATTGGTTTCTGACCTTTTCTTTGCTCTCTCTGATGTCTTGTACACCACAAATTTGTCCCACTGGTCTTTTATCTTCTCATAGGGTCCAGTGAAATGCGGAGTATTTTTTTGCTTGACAGACTTGTTGTCCAACTTTTTCTTGTAGTTGTTGAACTGTGTTGCCATCTTCGAAAGAGCCCACTTCTTGACTCTTCGTTGTACGATATTCAGTTCGGGATCCTCAGGGTCTGACCTATCATTCTCATGGTCAGCCTGAGTTGGCTCTGGTAGGGTGAAATTTACCAGGAGCGGATCTCGTGTCGACATAACTAACTCCTTCCATCTTTGTTTTCTTCCATTCTTCAGTGGTGATCGGGATGTTGTCCCTGATACGTCTCCAACGTATCCATAATTTCTGATGTTCCATGCTTGTTTTATGACAATACTTACATGTTTTTCTTGCACTTTATAATGTTTTTATGCGTTTTCCGGAACTAACCTATTAACGAGATGCCGAAGGGCCAGTTGTTGTTTTCTGTTGTTTTTGGTTCCAGAAAGGCTGTTCGGGCAATATTCTCGGAATTCGACGAAATGAAGACCCAACATCCTATTTTTCCCGGAACCTTCCAGAAAGTCAGAGGGGGACCAGAGGTGCCCTGGGGGCCCCACATGTGTGGGCCGCGCGGGCTCCACCCTGGCCGCGCCGGCCTGGTGTGAGGAGCCCCCGTGGCCCCTCCGACTCCGCCTCTTCGCCTATATAAGCCCTTTTTACCTAAAAACGCGATACCAATTGACGAAACTCCAGAAAGACTCCAGGGGCGCCGCCGCCATCGCGAAACTCCAATTCGGGGGATAGAAGTCTCTGTTCCGGCACCCTGCCGGGACGGGGAAGTGCCCCCGAAGCCATCTCCATCGACGCCATCGCCTCCATCATGCTCCGTGAGTAGTTCCCCCATGGACTACGGGTTCTAGCTGTAGCTAGTTGGTATTCTCTCCCCCATGTACTTCAATACAATGATCTCATGAGCTGCCTTACATGATTGAGATTCATCTGATTTAATCGGTGTTGTGTTTGTCGGGATCTGATGGATTGTTACGTTATGATTGTCTATCTACAAAGTTTATGAAGTTATTGTTGCCGCAATCTTGTTGTGTTTAATGCTTGTCACTAGGGCCCGAGTGGCATGATCTTAGATTTAAGCTCTATAATTATTGCTTAGATTGTATCTACAAGTTGTATGCACATGTCACTGTCCGGAACCAAAGGCCCCGAAGTGACAGAAATAGGGACAACCGGAGGGGATGGCGGTGATGTGAGGATCACATGTTTTCACCAAGTGTTAATGCTTTGCTCCAGTACTCTATTAAAAGGAGTACCTTAATATCCAGTAGATTCCCTTGAGGCCCGGCTGCCACCGGCTGGTAGGACAAAAGATGTTGTGCAAGTTTCTCATTGCGAGCACGTACGACTATATATGGAAAACATGCCTACATGATTAATGATCTTGATATTCTGTCTTAATGCTATTTCAATCCTATCAATTGCCCGACTGTAATTTGTTCACCCAACACTTGTTATTGGAGAGTTGCCACTAATGTAGATAGCTGGGAACCCCGGTCCATCTTTCATCATCATATACTCGTTCTACATGACATTGGAAGTAGTATCAACTATTTTCTGGTGCCATTGCTCTCATATTAATGTTACTGCTGCTGTGTTACTTTTACTACTGTTCTCATATCACTGCTACTTTCACATCACCCCTGTTACTAGTGCTTTTCCAGGTGCAGCTGAATTGACAACTCAGTTGTTAAGGCTTATAAGTATTCTTTACCTCCCCTTGTGTCGAATCAATAAATTTGGGTTTATACTTGTGGGTTATCAAGACTGTTTTCTGGCGCCGTTGCCGGGGAGGCATAGCTCTACTCATAAGTTCACCTGGGGAGTACACTCCACCTCTCTCTCTTAATAATTATAGAGAATCAAGAGCGGGAGAAGTTATGAGTGCTGTGATAGAAAAATTGAATACAATTGCTAAAATCTTGCTTAAACGCCATGATATAAACTGTTGCTCTCAACAGGACACTAAACATCTTAAATTTCAATGTGGCTTTAGTGAGGAATTTTTAATTAAGAACTATAATCGGAATAGCTATATTCATTTTGGGTTTGAAGAGGTAGAACAATTTGTCATATTTATGGGAGCCACCGAGATAGAATCCTTCATGGTTAAAAATTATGAAACTTGTGTTGTTTGTAAGGACCTTAAAGATTATGTCTCTTCTATCCTTAATTTTTGCAATGAAAGTTACACTGATAATCCTTATATCATTGATTATAAAGAGAGACTCATTAATGCACAAGAATGCACTCACAATTTGCGGGGACCTGTGGAAGAAGAAATTGATGAACTCGAAAGCTCAATGGATGAAAAAGAGGAGGAAATTGATGAACCTGAAAGCTCATTGGATGAAAAAGAAGAGGAGAGTGATGAACAAAAGGAGGAAGAATGGATTAGCTACCCATGCCAACCTTCTAATGAGAGTAACTCTTTATCTCTTACACTATTTGATTGTCCTCCATGCTTACCGAAAGAGGTTGAATGTTATGTTCCTGTGGATTCTCTTGAAATATTCCCTATGAGTAAAACTTGTGAGAATAATTATGCTACTGTTATTTATGATAATCTATGCTACTTTGATAAATCTTATGATAATGCTTTGTTTGTGCCTGATGTCGAAATGCATGGTACTAAAGAGTTTTTCTTGGCAAATGTTTATGATAAATCTCTAGATGATGGTCCTATGTTACTTGATACTATTAATTGTAGTACTAATGAAAATGGGATTGGAGAGGTCTTGACATTATCTATGAGTCCCATATCTCTTGAGATTGATCAACCATCTTGTTATATTATTGATAAAAGTGTGTTTGAAAGTTTTAATCGCACTATTTTTGAGCTTGATAAAAATTATGTGTTTATGGATCATGAAAAGCATGCTATATGTGATAGTTATATTATTGAGTTTGTTCATGAAGCTACTGAAAATTATTACGAGAGAGGAAAATATAGTTGTAGAAATTTTCATGGTGCTAAAACACCTCTCTATATGCTTAAAATTTTGAAGTTACTCTTGTTTTATCTTCTTATGCTTATCACTTTGTTCTTCATGAATTTATTTGTGTACAAGATTCTTATGCATAGGAAATGGGGTAGACTTAAATGTGTTTTGAATTTGCTTTTTGATGCTCTCTTTTGCTTCAACTCTTATTCCTTGCGAGTGCATCATTAAAACTGCTGAGCCCATCTTAATGGCTATAAAGAAAGAACTTCTTGGGAGATAACCCATGTGTTTATTTTGCTACTATTTTGTTGTGTCTTGGTAGTTGTTACTACTGTAGAAACCTCTCCTTATCTTAGTTTTATTGTAATGTTGTGCCAAGTGAAGCCTCTAATCGAAGGTTGATACTAGATTTGGATTTCTGCGCAGAAACAGATTTCTATCTGTCACGAATCTGGGCTGTTTTCTCTGTAGGTAACTCAGAAAATTATGCCAATTTACGTGCGTGTTCCTCAGATATGTACGCAACTTTCGTTAGTTTTGAGTTTTCTGATTTGAGCAACGGAAGTACCTCTTTTAAATTCGTCTTTACTGGCTGTTCTGTTTTGGCAGATTCTGTCTTTGTTTTTTGCATTGTCTCTTGCGGACTTTAAGCAAGGCTTTCTACACGTGGAGAGCTGTAGCTAATGTTTTATTGAGTTCTTGCAATGTGTCACTACAAGACCAAGGTGGATTCAAGTTTTTTGAGTACTAACCCCTCTAATGAAGTTTATGAGAAGTTTGGTGTGAAGGAAGTTTTCAAGGGTCAAGAGAGGAGGATGATATATGATCAAGAAGAGTGAAACGTCTAAGCTTGGGGATGCCCCCGTGGTTCATCCCTGCATATTTCAAGAAGACTCAAGCGTCTAAGCTTGGGGATGCCCAAGGCATCCCCTTCTTTATCAACTTATCGGGTTTCTTCTATTGAAACTATATTTTTATTCGGTCACATCATATGTGCTTTACTTGGAGCGTCTATGTGCTTTTATTTTTGTTTTTGTTTGAATAAGATCGGATCCTAGCAATCCTTGTTTGGGAGAGAGACACGCTCCGCTTTTTCATATGAACACTTGTTCTTCGTTTTACTTTTAATGTTCAATGATAAAAGTTGGAAGCTACATCACTTATGGTTATTTGGTTGGAAACAGTAAAATGCCTCATATTGTCTTGAATAATTTGACACTTGGCAATTGTTTTGAGCTCTCATGTAGATCATGATTAAGTTTTTTCATGTAGTTTAAACCTATTAGTGGAGAACTACTCGTAGAGCTTGTTGAAATTGGTTTGCATGATTGGTCTCTCTTAAGGTCTAGATATTTTCCGGTAAAAGTGTTTGAGCAACAAGGAAGACAGTGTAGAGTATTATAATGCTTGCAATATGTACTTATGTAAGTTTTGCTTGTACCGGTTCATACTTGTGTTTGCTTCAAATAACCTTGCTAGCCCAAAGCCTTGTACTGAGAGGGAATGCTTCTCGTGCATCCAAAACCTTGAGCCAACCACTGTGCCATTTGTGTCCACCATACCTACCTACTACATGGTATTTCTCTGCCATTCCAAGTAAATACTTCACGTGCTACCTTTAAACCTTCAAAATGCTTCTTAATTTGTGTTGATGTTTTATAGCTCATGAGGAAGTATGTGGTGTTTTATCTTTCAATCTTGTTGGGCAGCTTTCACCAATGGACTAGTGGCTTCATCCGCTTATCCAATAATTTTGCAAAAAGAGCTGGCAACGGGGTTCCCAACCCCAATTAATTAACTTTCATTAATAATTCTCTTCACGTGTTTTGCCCTGATTCATCAGTAAGCAACTTAATTTTGCAAATAGACACTCCTTCATGGTATGTGAATGTTGGAAGGCACCCGAGGATTCGGTTAGCCATGGTTTGTGTAAGCAAAAGGTTGGGAGGAGTGTCAACCATAAAACTAAAACTAAAGTACATGTGTAAACAAAAGAGAAGAGGGATGATCTACCTTGCTGGTTGACATAGGCATCCCAAATGGGCCTGCCAAAGATGGTACCCGGGGTTTAATGAAGGCCCACTACCCGAAGAATAAGAAGGTTCGAGAGCCCAAGATATATTAAGGAAAGTAGAGTTGTAATAGGAAGTGTTGTTTGATTTCTGGTGGGATGAGTTAGAAACCGTCCCGGACTATGTAACTTGTACAAAACGAAACCATCGGCTCCACCTCTTATATAAAGGGGGAGTCGAGGGACGAGGAGATCATCGAATCATTGTTCACAAACCCTAGTTTTCGTAATCGTCGAGTACTTTTCGGCTGAAACCTTCGAGATCTACTTGCCCTCTACTTCTAACTAAACCCTAGCCTATAACCCGTAGGCATTGACAAGTTGATCCCTTGTCAATTGGCGCCGTCTGTGGGAATTAGAGGCGTAAGGATCTGATCTTGATGGCACGTTCAAGATCTTCGACATCGTCAACCGGAAGCAACACAATGGACCGAGGTAAACAGATCGCTGCTGGTCTTGTCGATTTTGTTCCTCACCCACCCTCCCGTTTGGATGCATATGCGTATCTGGCGGAGCCCATGGAGATGACGTTCGGAAGGTTTCACTTTCGCGTCGAAAAGGAAGGATCGTATCGTGTCGAAATTCCGATTTCGTCGGGATCGTCGGCGGTCGATTCCGATTTTTCAAGCTATGCATCGTCAACCGAGTCGGAGAAGAAGAAACTTCGGCAACACGTTACGTCAGCACCGCAGCAAGAGAGAAACTCGCCAAGATCTTCGGCGACACATCGTTTGAGTCATCTCGCGGACTCATATATAAGCGATGGCTCAAGCGATGTCGACAGCTACGACTTCATCGACAAATCTATCACAATGGGCAAGGTCTTCATCAATCTCAACAATGATGTCACCAAACCCAACATAGATCCGAGTACAAAATATCATCGGATTTATGCTATCGAAAATCAAGAGGAAACATCGGAGGCTTTCGACGATTTGGGTAATCCCTATGTCGATCCCTCGTATCTAAGGAGAGGTATGGGCACTAAATATGTCGGGCCCACACCACGTGTCAGAGTTCAACTTCCACAAGCAGCCTGGGATAGAGCTGCAAAAGCTTTAGATGGTTCGGAGCCAATGACGACAACAGCGACGGCTCAAGAACTGCAAGCTTATCAATATAGGCTCGCACGAATCGCCGGAGAAATAGAAAAACGGATGACTGAGTTGAACGAGAGAAAGGAAGCGGCTTACGCATCCAGCGAGGAGAAGGGCAGATCTAAGTCGACAATCTAGAGTTTCGGATGATAGCCACAGGGAGGCCCGGAACAGAGGAAGATCAAGGTTACAACACATACCCGAAGCGTAAAGAGAGCACTTGGTTCAAAACCTCGACATGTCCTTTATGTCGATAGATACAAGAGGAAACATTATCCCTAAGACACCGTAAGCTGGGTATATGGCGACACAAGCTTACATCCTCGCATCTAGGCCACCCCCAGGAGATCCAAGGGAAACATTATACAATATGGCGTTAGCAGGGGTTGGAGCTATGGGGACAGCGTTTGTATCAACGCCTCCCGAAGGAACGGCAAGGCAAAATAGTCCACGACCTGCAGCAGGCAACGGCGGCAGTCCATGAAGGACCAAGTGGAGCAAGAGACACAGGAGCACAAGCAAGGGTCGATAGAGCAAGGCAAAGCGAAGGGATCATCGGCAATCCCCGGAGCTTAACGACGAGGACATGTGCGGCCTGCCGTGCTTCACAAGGAGAGTACGAAAACTCGAGTCCCTTCGGGATTTAAGTTGCCTGATCACTTCAAAAAATTCGACGGCTTGCAAGATCCAGAGGATTGGCTAGTTGATTACCTCGAGACGGTGAAGTTAACTGGAGGAACTAGGGCAACAACCATGCAAAGTATTCAGGTGCACTTAAGTGGAGCCGCACGATCTTGGATCAAAAAGCTTCCGCCAGGATCTATCGACAGCTGGGAAAGTTTCGAGGATGTATTCGTCAAAAACTTCAGGTCCACGTGCAAAAAACCTGCGTCGTTAGAAGAGCTGAGGGCATGTCGACAAAAGCCAGATGAGTCAATGAGAAAATACATCCAAAGGTGGAACATCATAAAAAACTCGGCAGAAAATATATCTGACGAGAGAGCAATAGATGCGTTTGTTGCAGGAATTAGGCGTGGAGATTTTGTCGAGGACTTGGGAAGGACCAATCCAAAGACAGTATCCGCGTTGATGGAGATAGCAAATAGATGGGCGGATGGAGAAGACGCAGTCCACAATAAACGGCACAGGTCGCCAGAGGAGGACCGTGGTCGAAATTATCAATCGAGGCGACGATTTCCTCGGCAGTATCCGAACTATGACGCCCCAGGGCAAATTTCGGCAGGATTTCGGGCAAACACAGGAGGAAACAATAGAGATGATTATCAGAGAAGCAATGAGCAGCGAAGCGATAATAGGGACGACTCCCGCAATAGACAAAATAGTGGGCCAAGGTTTCCAAGACCTTTCGTGTCCCCCGAAGAAATGCTGAACGGACCGTGTCAGATGCATTTTTTCCTCGACAGCAACGGGAAAAGACAGTCAGGGCACCTGCAGAAAGACTGTCGAAATTTTCAGGCAATGTTCAGATATGCAGAAAACGCTCACGCTCGAGCAGCACAGAGAAATCCTCGGGAGCCCAGGAGTGAAGTTCACCTACCACCACCTCCCGCGATTACAGACGACAATCGGCATCAGCTCAGAATAGCGGCAGCACCTCCACCACCACCTTATGTCGACCCTAACTCAAACGGAGCGGTGTCGATGATTCGAAGGGAAGGCCGTCCAACGTAACTCAAAAAGTAATCTCGAGACAGGTGTTCATGGCGGAGAAAATGCCTCCACCAACAAGTTGAGTACCTCAATTGGTCGTGGCAAGACATCGGCTTCACCATAGCGGATCATCCGCAAGCAAGTTCCTCGACCAGGGCAGTCAAGCACTTATTCTGCCAGCAGTTATTGCGGGATTTGATGTTTCTCGAGTATTCATAGATGGTGGCAGCAGCTTAAACCTTATGTATGCAGATACATTGAGGAAGATGAACATATCCTTAGCAAACTTGAAACCAACAGACACAAGGTTCCACGGCATCACACCGGAGAAACCAAGTTACCCATTGGGGAAGATCAACCTCGACGTTCAGCTTTGGAACCCGAGAAAATTATAGAATCGAGAAACTCGGAGTTTGAAGTCGTGGATTTTCCATCGCAAGTATCACGCTTTGTTGGGACGACCAAGCATATGCTAGATTTATGGCAGTATCCACACTATACATACCTATTGTGGAGATTGCCCGGACCAAAGGGACCAATCACAGTCAAAGGAAGCTTCGCCTTAGCTGATAAGTGCGACAAGGATTTTCATCGGTTATCAGAAACTTTCGGGATGCAAGCCGAGTATTTGGCGTCAAAAAGTATGACTGATTACGACGTACTGCCAGACGTTGGAAGGCCAAATAAAGAATCAACTTTCAATACAGAGAAAAATTCTAAGGAGGTGCAGATTCACCCGACACACCCGAAAAAGACGACATCTATCGCAAACAACATGGATATCGCATAGGAAAGCGCGCTCGTCGAGTTCCTCCGTGAGAACTGGAAAATCTTCGCATGGTGTCCAGCTGACATGCCAGGAGTACCCAGGGAACTTGCCGAGCACCACCTAAATTTGGATCCATCAGCGAGACCAATCAAACAACCTTTGCGGCGTTTTCGGAACCAAACCGCAAAGCGATGCTGTCAGAAATCAATCGACTACAAGAAGCTGGTTTTATCAAAGAGATATTCACAAAAGCCACATGGGTAGCAAATCCCGTGATGGTGCCAAAGAAAAACACTAAGGTCCTTCGCATGTGCGTCGACTTTACGTGTCTCAATAAACATTGTCCAAAGGATCACTTTCCCCTCCCAAGGATCGATCAAATTATCGACTCCACGGCTGGATGCGAACGTCTTTCCTTCCTCGGACGCGTATTCTGGTTATAACCAGATCAGGTTGAAAGAAGAAGATGAAGTAAAGACCGCGTTCATTACACCTTATGGCGTGTTTTGTTACGTAACAATGCCCTTTGGTCTAAAAAACGTGGGAGCAACATATCAGAGGATGATGCAGAAGTGTTTGGCGACACAGATTGGGAAAAACGTGCAAGTATACATCGACGACGTCGTCATAACATCAAAAGAGGGGACAACGCTGATCGAGGACCTCAAGGAAACGTTCGACAACCTCAACAAATTCTCGCTCGAAGTTGAACCCGACGAAGTGTTCCTTTGGCGTCCCGAGCAGGAGAACTCTTGGGGTTTCTAGTCTCAGAGAAGAGGGATTGAAGCAAATCCCGATAAAATACAAGCTATTGTAACAATGAGAAAGCCAACAAAGTTGAAAGAGATACAACAGCCTAACCGGGCGAGTCGCAGCTTTGAGCGGATTCGTCGCTGTGCTAGGAGAAAAAGCGTTACCATTCTATGCTTTGATAAAGCAAGGAGACAAATTCCAATGGAACGAAGAAGCCGACAGAGCCTTCGAAGATTTGAAGCGCAAAATCTCGACACCACCAATTTTGGTGGCGCCGAAGGAAAAGGAACCTCTCCTGCTATACATCGCAGCCACGCCCCAAGTGGTAAGCTCGGTGCTAGTTGTCGAAAGAGAAGAAGAAGGAAAACTCCACGGAGTACAGAGGCCAGTATACTTCGTCGCGAAGTTTTATCACCATCAAAACAAAGGTACCCTCGCACCAAAAGCTAGCATATGGAGTATTCACAACGAAGACGAAAATTGCGTCACTATTTTTCGGCACACCCGATCATAGTGGTCAATGAGGCTCCTTTGTCAAATATACCGAACAATCCAGAAAGCTACGGGTCGTGTCTCCCTTTGAGGAATAGAACTTTCCCTCGGGACATCACGTATGAAAAAGAAAAGCAATCAAGTCGCAAGTTTTGCCGGACTTCATCGCAGAGTGGATGGAGCCGCAAAACACAGGACCCCTGGACTTGTCGAGAACCCGGACCATGAATTTCGACGGGTCCAAGAGAGTAGAAGGAGCTGGCGCAGAGTAGTACTTATATCACCTGAAGGCGACAAATTGAAGTATATCCTTCGGATGACGTTCCCTAACGCATCTAACAATGAAGCAGAATATGAAGCCCTCATACACGGGATGAAGATGGCGAAAGCATGCGGTGCAACTCGACTAAAAATCTTTGGCGACTCACAATTGGTGGCCCAGCAAGTTATGAACCAATGTGATGCGATCAATGATAGCATGGTAGCATACAAGGAGGTGTACAATGAACTCGAGAAGCTATTTGATGGATGCGAGGTAAACCACATCAGTAGATTGAGCAACGATGAAGCCGACGTCCTCGCAAACATCGGGTCGCAAGTGCCTCCCGGTCCCGCCAGGAGTGTTTTGGGAAGAAATATCGGAGAGATCTACAAAGCCAAAAAAGGTGCGTAAAAAAGAAAAACTTCGACACCCCTCACGTAAACCACGGAGGATGAAGAGGAACAAGAGCTTGTGATGATGGTACAGGTTCCTTGGATGCAAGCATATATATCATACATCCTCGGGAAAGAAATACCCGACGATCCAGCTTGAAGCAAGGCGAGTAATTCGACGGTCTAAAGCTCTCACGGTGATCAAAGGAGAACTCTACAAGCGAAGTATTTCAGGCGTTCGCAAAGGTGTGTAACACCCGAAGAAGGAAGAGTAATTCGAAGGATGTACACGAAGGAATATGCGGCCACCACGCGAGTAGTCGAGCCATCGCAGCCAAGGTTTTTCGGGCAGGATTCTACCGGTTGACAAGCAATCGAGGACGCCAAAGAAATAGTAAGGACTTGCGATGCGTGTCAAAGGTTCGCCGCAAAACCTCACTCTCCGAGCAGCCAGAACTAGCACCAATACCATTGTCGTGGCCCTTTGCACAATGGGGACTCGATATGGTGGGAAAGCTACACAAATCATGGCCAGGAGGAAAGGAATACATGCTAGTAGCTGTCGACAAATTTACAAAGTGGATAGAAGCGAAGCCGATAAATTCGCCAGATGGAGCATTCGCAGTAAAATTCATAAAAGGCCTCGTCTTCAGATTTGGAGTGCCTCATAGCATCGTCACGGACAATGGCAAGAACTTTACATCCCACGAATTCAAAGATTACCGCAAAGAAGTGGGTATCAAGCTGCACTTTGCGTCGCTTGCACATCCTCAAACCAACGGGCAGGTCGAGAAAGCCAATGGCATCATTTGCAATGGCATCAAGAAACGCCCGTTGGGACCATTAGAAAAAGCTCGACATACCCGGCTCCGAAGAATTACCAAGTGTGTTGTGGAGCATCCGAACAACACCAAATACAACGACACAAGAGACCCCGTTTTTTCCGGTCCATGGAGCAGAGGCGTACTACCAATAGAAATAGAGCACGACTCCCCTAGAGTCACAGTGGTATAACGAAGAAGCTTCAAGGACAGCATTGGAAGACGACGTAGACGCACTCGACGAAGCTCGAGACGAAGTATTATCAAGGGTAACCAAATACCAACAGGACTCGAAGAATTACCACAGCCGACGTTTGCGGCCAAGATCCTTTCAAGTGGGAGACTTAGTTCTTCGGCTCACGCAAAAAAGTCATGAAAAACTCGAGTCACCATGGCTTGGTCCCTATATCGTCACGGAAGTAATCGGAGGAGGAGCATACAGGATAAAGGACAAGAAGACAGGGGTGGAGGAGCAAAACCCCCGGAACGTGGCGCAACTCAAGCGGTTCTACGCCTAGAGCTAAAATATAGTCCTTGTAAAACTTCAATGTACCGAAACGCCCACGAGTTTTCGGACGCACTCTTTTCCTTTTTCGGGGCACCGAGTGGGGCCGGGAAAGGTTTTTAATGAGGCGGGCTCGTGGTGCTGCAATATAATAAAGATAGTGTCAATATAACTTTTCTTTCTCGACGTGCTCAAATCTCCAACCCGACAAATTTCAATATAGTTCCTCGCATAAAGAAAAACCTCGCCTTGGTATTAAAATACCTCGTGAGTCAATAAAAATACAAAATAGTACTAAATAAAAAAGCTCGGGGGCTGATATTCGCCAAAATTACATATTATTGCCTTGGTTCAAAACCTCGCACTATACAAATACAGCGAATAGTCACCGAAAATACTCGGGGCTAGACAAATATAGAAATATGATGTTCGCTTCACAATATAATCACAATCACGATTTACAAGGAAGAATTAGCTACCAAAGGAAAAAATTAGTCCTGGTTCAATATATTGTCAAGGGTAATCCTGTCTTCATCGGGAGCAGCACCAAGAAAATCAGCATAATGTCCATCTGCAAAAAAGTCTGCATCCATCCGAAGAAGGTCTTCAATCATTTCCTCAGCTATGGGTGAAACCTTCGTGTTAATACGGTCGACACCAACTCTTCGGCGCCGTACCTTCTCATGGTCTCGCGCAACAACTTGGGTCAAGTCAAGCTTTGAGTGGCAGATCTGAAGCATGATAAGAGCAAATCTGGCGCCAGCTACCAGTTGAGCTTTGACAAAGTCATGGATCCTGTGGGCATCTTTAAACTTTTCCATTAGCTCGAGAAGAGTCTTTGGTTGAACGTTTCGAGGAAACATGGAATTATAAACCATAGACAAGGTCTTGGTACAGAAGTCAAGGAAGTCGCGAGTTTGGGAGGCGCGATCTTGAAATCTGACAATTTGGCGGGTCCTATCTGGGGTAGCCCAAAACAGAGAGCCATGATCAAGGGAAAGGTTAACAAGGAGGTTTGTCCTAGTATTTACCCTTTCCTCTTCAGCAACAGTATCAGTAAAGGAGCCTATGAACACAAAGAAACAGAAAACTTCAAGAGACGTAGAATGAAGACGGAAGATAGTGAGAACGAAACAAAGATAACCGACATATCTGCACTAGCTTCATTCAGTATTTCGAGCATGAAATTTTCTCGAGTAGTTGCCTTTTCAGCCTCGGAAGCAGCAACCTCCCTGGCAGCCATGGCCTCGTGAGCTTGTTGAAGTGCAATTTTTTCGGCTTCAGATGACTTGCGAGACTTCTCCATCATCACAAGTGTTTGCTTCTTCGCATACTGAAGTTGTTGCCGAAGTTCATCCAACTCTTGCGGTAAAGAATCTTCGGCAGGTGTCGTACCAGCAAAAGTTCTCTTTAAGTGAGAAGAAGGCGAGATATTGGAAGGACCAGGAGCTGGAGCTGGCGTATAATTGTCAAAAATCAACTGGAAAAAAGAAAATATTTTGACATCAATCACTGAGTAAAGATAGATTTCCATTCATTCCCATAATATATACATGTCTATTACAAAAGAAGGACCTCCTACAGACCTACGGAAGCAGTTATCGCCAAAATAACACTACGGCGACAACGCCAAAAGGAAGAAGTACGCTAAAAAGAAAAAGCAAAGAGGCATTCAACTAGACCTCCGGCCTTGATGAGCTAGGAGTTGAAGACGGCTTGATCCCAAGATAGGCCAGGATTTTCTTCGTATTGGGCTTAGCTCGCCTTGATCGCCGACTTCCACTTCGATTGCTCTATCCGCTCGGTGTCGCCAACTTTTGCCCGAGCCGATAGTTTGTTGGCTATCGGCAACCAAAGCAACAAGATTTTCAACGGCGACCTTCATATTCTCATGACGCAGCCTTCAGCCCAAGATCTTCTCGGTGGATCAAAGCATTTGGCCGGATTAAGGAAAGTTGCGGGTTCCTCTTTCTTTGGGAAGAAATAGGGAAAAAGCCGCGACAGCCTCTCGCTTTAGCGCGATCAATGCCTTCGCGTGCTTCTGATCCATGAAACTCGAGAAAAGAAAGGACGTCGAGAAGAGGATCATCGTCGGGATCTTCAAGTTCAAACTCTTGACCCGTTCTATCTGTCAAGGAAGAAACTTCTTGAGCGACAAACGAGTGCAAAAAAGAAAACACAAAGGATATGAAATGGTCCAGATACTTACTGAGAAAGCGGCGACTTTGCGTCTTTATACGCTTAAGGATCACTTCCTCGCGAGCAGACTGTGCAGTTATATGCTCGCTCAGTGAAGTCTCGGCAGCGTGAAGTCTCTTCCTAAGATCTTCGACACTAGCAGCCTTCGAGCCTTGGCTTTGTCGCCTTCTCGCTCTAGCATTAACAGCATCTAATTCGGCCTTCTTACGAGCCTCTTCACTTTGCTCTAGTTTTTGAGCAAGTGTATTGGCACGCTCGTTAATAGCCGCCATTTTTTCTGCCAAGAAAGGCAAAACTTCATTCAAATATCGACAACAACGAAGTAACAGAGTAATGGTAAAAAAGAAAGCAGCAAGGCATCACCTTCAGTTTTGTTGGCATTATCACGATACCCAATGAATTGAGCACCGATGCGAATAAGCTCTTTGATCATGGGCTGTTAAGAAGAAAGAGGGACAAAGCAAGAAAATTCCGGTATGAGAGAAATATAATGGCACTCAGAAGCAAACAGAGGAAGTATAGACAGTGACAAAAGTATGAAGAACTTACATCATCCAAAAGAGGGTTAGAAGAGCTACTCAATTGGAGACTCGGCTCCGAAATCGCTTCAGTCCTTGCCCTTTTGGCGAAGGGACAAGGGGCTCGAAGGAGGAGTAGACACGCCGACGTTTTGTTGAGGAGGCGAGGATTCCTCTCCTTCAACTCGCGGCTCGAAATAACTAGGGTAC
Source organism: Lolium rigidum (assembly GCF_022539505.1). NCBI lineage: Eukaryota > Viridiplantae > Streptophyta > Magnoliopsida > Poales > Poaceae > Lolium > Lolium rigidum. The sequence continues at coordinate 28,239,111 of NC_061510.1, read as the reverse complement.
GTGACGTACTCGTTCGAGCAGCCACATCCAAAGTTGGTGTTTCTTCGTCATCATCACTGTAGAAAAAGAGGCGGCAGCATAAAAAGCAAGGCAAAGAAAATTCTTCGAATAGAAAAATAAAAAAGAAAAAGAAAAAAGACAGGGAACTCACGAACTGATGAGACTCTCGAGATATGGGTCATATGCTGCCTTTCGCGATGAAGGAGCAACTTCTTCGGGTTGGGAGGTCCCGGAATCTTCGACATTACTCCTTTTCCTTTTGTTCTTTGGAGAAACAAGCAGGAGGAGGAGATTGTGCTGAGGTAGTACCTTCGTAAGCAAGCATCCTTTTCAATAGATCCCGCAGATTTTCGCGAATCTGCGGGTTCATTCACAAAAGAGGGGGCCTCCTGGTTGTCATCGGCGACAACAGCCCTTTCCTCGACATCTCCACCTTCAGGAAGAGGAGGAAGAGAATCCATAGTAGGATGGTTCTGCAGAAATATAACGACAAAAGAAATATTAGAGAGATATCAAAACAATGAGATGCAGGAAAAGTTCGGAACAAGATAAAACTTCGAGAAGACAAAATACCTTGGGGAGAGGATTGGTGGAGCTGTATGGTTCCACGCGGCAAGAGGAAGGAATAGGATCCCTCTTGCTCAGCGAGGAAATTCTTCGAATAAGCTTTTCCAAGTCCTTCACAGCAAGATCTTTCGACAACCTATTGGCGTCATTTTCACCAGAATATGTCCAAAGGGATTTTTGCGAGCCTGAAGAGGCTGCACTCTAATCCGAAGAAAGTAGGCAGTGATTTGAACACCAGAAAGCTCTTTGCCTCGAGTATTTTGAAGCTCATGAATACGAGACATAAGCGCTTCTGTCGCCTTTTTCTCTTCTTCGGAAGCTTCAAGCATCCCGAGAGCGGCGGCGTTGAATTTTGGCACTTCCGTCAAAAGGGATTATGTTGTGCTCTACGAGTTGGCACTTTCTTCGTGTATGTAGAGCCACCTTTTGCGCCATCCTTGGACAGAATCAGAAATTTGACGTCGAAGTAATCAACGTCAGTTCGGACACAAATAACAACACCACCTATGTTATAAGTGGCGTTGTGGGAGCCATTGCGGCGGAGGCAGAAAATGCGTTTCCAAAGAACCCAATTTGTAGTGATTCCAAGGAAGCATTCACACAGGGTGATGAAAATAGAAATATGAAGGATGGAATTGGGGGTCAGCTGGTGCAACTCGAATCCCATAGACAAAGAGAAGGCCGCGGAGGAAATCGTGAATTGGGGTAGAAAGGCCGCGGATGAGATGATCAACGAAACTAACCCGGTACTCCATTGGAGGGTTGGGGTAGCTTTCTTCGCCGGGAAAGCGGATGGCGTCTTCTTTCTTCATCAAGCCAAGCCTCTTCAGCATGTTGACGTCTTGGTTGGAGATTTTAGATCTCTCCCACTCAAGATCTTCAGCGGCCATCTTGGATTCTGGAGTACTGTGGTGAGTGAGTCGCGTGCGCGGTGGCATCAACAGCACTGGAAAAAGCAAGGCTCGTGCGTGCGGAAGATCACACAGAGTTGGGCGCAAGGGAAGTTTTTGCAGAGGGGAACAGATGTGTGGCGCAAGCGAAGGAGTGGACCGAGGTTGAAGAAAGGTTTATATAGGCTTCGGGAGAAGTAATGAACCGTTGGATGAAGAAATCGTGTGGTGAAAAAAGATTTAGTAGATAAGAGGGTAAAAAGGTATTTTTACCCTAGTGGAACAGCACAGGCGTTACCGTACGTGCGCCAGGAAAAGCGGAGGACGTGTGTCCCCCACTTGCACGACGTGTCAACGTGGTGGGAACAATGGACCCACAAAGCAGAAAAATCCCGACTATTAATAGAGCTAAAGTGAATTTGACAAAGGAAAGTATGTCGACAAGAAAAATAAAAGGAGAATGGCGACAGGAGAAGTTATTTGAATACTTCGGGAGCCTTTGGTCGAAACAAGTTTTTGCCCAAATGCTCGGGGGCTACTTCGATAAAAGTAAAATTTCGACTATGGCAAATATAGAAATTGCGGGAGCCTACAACCAAGCACAAGTTCTTGGCTGTAGCCTCGGGGGCTACTCCCATCGGGAGCGCTGTTCGCGCACCCGAGAGATAAAAAAAAAAGAGAAAAAAGAAGAAAGAAAAGAGAGAATATCGGGAAATAATGGCAATATAGCGACAAGGTGGACTAAAATGTTGAGCCTACAACCAAGCACAAGTTCTTGGCTGTAGCCTCGGGGGCTACTCCCATCGGGAACGCTGTTCGCGTGCCCGATGAAATTTAAAAAAGGAAAAGAAAGAAAGATAGAAAAGCAAGAGAGTATATTTCGAGTTATAATTAACTCTACATATACTCCCATCGGGAGATTAATATAAGTCATATTTGACTCGATAAAATGTGCCATTCCAACAGACCGGAAAAGCACTCGACAATATATTCTCGTAACGCCAAAGTTGCGATCAATTTCTGAATGCCGCAAATTTGCGAAGGTAAGACCCCGGATCCGTTCTGCTGGGCGTGGCATCGCCGAAGACCGCGCTCTGCTACTTTAATCAGTATCAACAGATACGAAGAAAAATCCTAACGGACGCGTTAGGTACTCGATAAATTTGACTCGGGACTCGACAGAATGGTAAGACCTTAAGCGGCACTCGTCGAAGTTTGCACCAGTATCCCGAGATCATGTCCAGGGACGTGATCTTGAAGTAGGTTTTTTCGGATTGCCACTAGAGCAGTTAACTAGTACCTGATCCGTCAGATGAACTAGCCCCAACTACCAATATCCCTGTACAATATAGAAATTTATATAAAGAAATAAAGAAAAGTTTAAATTGTCGAATAAAAATAAACAGTGGAGATTTTTCCTGACTCTACGATTCAAGCAAAATCTCGGGGGCTACTGACATAGGCATCCCAAATGGGCCTGCCAAAGATGGTACCCGGGGTTTAATGAAGGCCCACTACCCGAAGAATAAGAAGGTTCGAGAGCCCAAGATATATTAAGGAAAGTAGAGTTGTAATAGGAAGTGTTGTTTGATTTCTGGTGGGATGAGTTAGAAACCGTCCCGGACTCTGTAACTTGTACAAAACGAAACCCTCGGCTCCACCTCTTATATAAAGGGGGAGTCGAGGGACGAGGAGATCATCGAATCATTGTTCACAAACCCTAGTTTTCGTAATCGTCGAGTACTTTTCGACTGAAACCTTCGAGATCTACTTGCCCTCTACTTCTAACTAAACCCTAGCCTATAACCCGTAGGCATTGACAAGTTGATCCCTTGTCACCGGTAGAGATAATGTCCTTCATGGGAGCCGCTCTTTGAAAGTATGTTTGGCAAGGGGGTTAGAGTGCCCACTACCATTCGTTGACAACAACAAACACCTCTCAAAACTTTACTTTTATACTCTCTATATGATTTCAAAACTTAAAAAGCTCTAGCACATGATTTAATCCCTGCTTCCCTCTGCGAAGGGCCATTATTTTACTTTATGTTGAGTCAGTTTACCTACTTCCTTCCATCTTAGAAGCAAACACTTGTGTCAACTGTGCATTGATTCTTACATATTTGCTTATTTGCACTTATTATATTACTTTATGTTGACAATTATCCATGAGATATGCATGTTGAAAGTTGAAACCAACTGCTGAAACTTAAATCTTCCTTTGTGTTGCTTCGATGCCTTTACTTCGAATCTATTGCTTTATGAGTTAACTCTTGTGCAAGACTTTTGATGCTTGTCTTGAAAGTACTCTTCATGAAAAGTTTTGCTATATGTTATCTATTTGTTAGCAACTATAGATTATTGCCTTGAGTCACTTCATTCATCTCATGTGCTTTGTAATAGTATGATCAAGGTTATGTAAGTAGCATGTCACTACAGAAATTATTCTTTTTATCGTTTACCTGCTCGGGACGAGCAGGAACTAAGCTTGGGGATGCTGATACGTCTCCAACGTATCCATAATTTCTGATGTTCCATGCTTGTTTTATGACAATACCTACATGTTTTGCTCACACTTTATAATGTTTTTATGCGTTTTCCGGAACTAACCTATTAACGAGATGCCGAAAGGCCAGTTGCTGTTTTCTGTTGTTTTTGGTTCCAGAAAGGCTGTTCGGGCAATATTCTCGGAATTCGACGAAACGAAGACCCAACATCCTATTTTTCCCGGAACCTTCCAGAAAGTCAGAGGGGGACCAGAGGGGTTCCCTGGGGGCCCCACACGTGTGGACCGCGCGGGCTCCACCCTGGCCGCGCCGGCCTGGTGTGAGGAGCCCCCGTGGCCCCTCCGACTCCGCCTCTTCGCCTATATAAGCCCTTTCGACCTAAAAACGTGATACCAATTGACGAAACTCCAGAAAGACTCCAGGGGCGCCGCCGCCATCGCGAAACTCCAATTCGGGGGACAGAAGTCTCTGTTCCGGCACCTCGCCGGACGGGGAAGTGCCCCGGAAGCCATCTCCATCGACGCCATCGCCTCCATCATGCTCCGTGAGTAGTTCCCCCATGGACTACGGGTTCTAGCTGTAGCTAGTTAGTATTCTCTCCCCCATGTACCTCAATACAATGATCTCATGAGCTGCCTTACATGATTGAGATTCATCTGATGTAATCGGTGTTGTGTTTGTCGGGATCCGATGGATTGTTACGTTATGATTGTCTATCTACAAAGTTTATGAAGTTATTGTTGCTGCAATCTTGTTGTGTTTAATGCTTGTCACTAGGGCCCGAGTGGCATGATCTTAGATTTAAGCTCTATAATTATTTCTTAGATTGTATCTACAAGTTGTATGCACATGTCACTGTCCGGAACCAAAGGCCCCGAAGTGACAGAAATCGGGACAACCGGAGGGGATGGCGGTGATGTGAGGATCACATGTTTTCACCAAGTGTTAATGCTTTGCTCCGGTACTCTATTAAAAGGAGTACCTTAATATCCAGTAGATTCCCTTGAGGCCCGGCTGCCACCGGCTGGTAGGACAAAAGATGTTGTGCAAGTTTCTCATTGCGAGCACGTACGACTATATATGGAAAACATGCCTACATGATTAATGATCTTGATATTCTGTCTTAATGCTATTTCAATCCTATCAATTGCCCGACTGTAATTTGTTCACCCAACACTTGTTATTGGAGAGTTGCCACTAGTGTAGATAGCTGGGAACCCCGGTCCATCTTTCATCATCATATAATCGTTCTACATGACATTGGAAGTAGTATCAACTATTTTCTGGTGCCATTGCTCTCATATTACTGTTACTGCTGATGTGTTACTTTTACTACTGTTCTCATATCACTACTACTTTCACATCACCCCTGTTACTAGTGCTTTTCCAGGTGCAGCTGAATTGACAACTCAGTTGTTAAGGCTTATAAGTATTCTTTACCTCCCCTTGTGTCGAATCAATAAATTTGGGTTTTACTTCCCTCGAAGACTGCCGCGATCCCCTATACTTGTGGGTTATCAGTCCCTAACAAGAACTCCGTATTGACTTACAAACTTTCTTGCGTGAGCCGCGGGAGCAATCGGTTCGCCATCTCCAGCGATTTTCGTGATGGTGTACCTTTCATGTTCTTCCAACCTTTTCACTGCGCCTCTTTTACTTGCAGTAGATTTGCTCGATCGGGAGGTCTAAAAGAAGAAACAACGTTAATATATATATATGCACAAATCAGGAGGCTTAGTTAATTAATATATATACACCTCGCTGTCAGCTTCTCCCTCATCGGAGTCGTCGCCTTCTCCCTCACCGGAGCCATCTCTTTGGTCTTGCTCATCTCCCTGACCAGAGCAATCTCCATGGTTTTGCTCGTCTCCCTCACCGGATTGGTTCAGATAAAGCGAGGTGACATCTTCATCATCATGGATAATATCCTCGACGATGTATTCCTTTTCTAGGTCTCGTTCCATGGTTTCTGCAAAGACTTACAAGATATTCTTATGCTATAAACACAATGAAGCAGTAATTAAGGATAATGCTCAAAACATGATCAAAGATTAGAGTTACACATATATATAGCTATTAGTTAAGGATAAAGCTTAATTACTCATCACAGATGACGAATCAAGAGCAACAGAGGTGTTCAGAGTTGTACCTCTTCTTGTAGTGGATGGCAATATAGGGAATTTCCCTTCAGGAGCTTTCCCCATGATAAATAAATTGCAGCGAACATTATCACTTTCAAGTGGGCTTATAAATAAAGCTATGCTCCCCGGCAACAGTGCCAGAAAATAGTCTTGATGACCCAGGGGATCGCAACAGTCTTCAAGGGAAGTAAAACCAAAATTTATTGATTCGACACAAGGGGGCCAAAGAATATTTATAAACCTTAACAGATGAGTTGTCAGTTCAGCTGCACCTGGAAATAGACTTGTTCGCAACAGTTTATCAGTAGTAACCGTTATAGAAGTAGCAGTAGTGAAGTAACATCAGTAATGCAATAAAAACGGCAGCATCAGTGATTGCAGTAGACAACATGGTTAAAATATTGTAGGCATAGGGATGGATGAACGGGCGCTGTATGGATAAGATAATTCATATAATAAGCAAGACATGGGCGTTTGCAGGTAAAAATGATAAAAGCATCCAAGTACTAAGTAACCATAGGCGTGTGTTCCTATTTAGTCGTACATGCTCACAAGGAGAAACTTGCACGACATCTTTTGTCCTACCAACCCGTTTGTAGTGGGGCCTCAAGGGAATCTACTGGTAATTAAGGTACTCCTTTTAATAGAGCACCGGAGCAAAGCATTAACACTCCGTGAACACATGTGATCCTCACATCACAGCCATCCCTTCTGATTATCCCAATTGCTGTCACTTTGGGACCTCGGGTTCAGGACAACGATATGTGTACACAACTTGCAGGTAAGATCAAAAACAATAATTATCCTCATGAATCAATAACAAGTTCAGATCCGAGATCATGTCACTTGAGCCCAAAGTGACAAGCATTAAGCACAACAAGTTGCAACAATGTTAAAAGTACTAGTAATGGATACTAGGCACCATGCCCCTAACACTCTTATAGCTATTACATGAATGATCTCATACAATCCCTACCATCCCCTTCAACCTACAGTGGGGGAGTTACTCACACATGATGGGGAAATCATGGATGGTTGATGGAGAGGCGTCGGTAATGATGATGGCGATGATCTCCTCTGATTCCCTGTCCCGGCAGGGTGCCAGAACAGAGTTTCTGGTTCCCGAATTGGGGTTTTCGATGGTGACGAAGCATCGGAACTCTTTCTGGAAAAACTTCGACCCCCCCTCTGTTTTTTAGGTCAGGGGCTTATATAGCCAGGAGGAGGGGTCGAGGAGGTGCCCGAGGCGGCCACACCACCCCTAGGCGCGGCCAGGGGTGGCCCTCGCCTAGGCATGGTGTGCCCCCCCCCCCCGTGGCTTTTCTCCGTCTCGGCTTCTGGCTCCGTGAGTCTTCGGGTAAAATAGGGACTTTGCGATAATTTCCGGTGATTTTCCTGAAAGTTGGATTTCTGCACAAAAACGAGACACCAGAGCAATTGTGCTGAAAACACCGTTAGTCCGTGTAAGTTGTATTCAAAACACACAAATTAGAGGGAAAACAATAGCAAAAATGTTCGGGAAAGTAGATATATTTTGGACGTATCAAACGACCAACGTTATTGATAGAATCGTGGCATAGTTTGTGATAATGTGCCCATATTATGCACACATGTGCATCGTGGGATGTCTTACGATGTTGCAGGAGGAAGTTTTCCTTTTCATCGCACGAAAAAGCCATTTTTCATTTTCGAGGTGCCGAAAATGGGGTGTTTTGTGAAGCAACCACCAAATTGAAGTTTCACATTGGTACCAACACATTTTTCAAAAATACTAGACCACCTAAGATGGATAATTTCCTAACCAGTGTATCTAGAAACTTTTCGTCCACCCCTCATGAAAAAGACAAATTCATGCCAAATTGGTAGCAAGTCAGCCAGATTTAAACTACAGGTACAGGATATAATGCTCAAGATTTTTTGTAATTTTTTTTTGGGGTTCAGAACATGCTATTTCATCAGTGATCGAGTGCAAGTTTAGCAAAACTCCGCCCCGGGCAAAGGATCTTCATGCCCGTCGTTTTGAATATAGTTTGAAATGAGCATAACAAATTCAAAAACGATTGAAACACTGCGAAATATTCATGTGGTGTCATATTATGTGTCATAGTTTCAAGGAAAAATATTAAACTTGGAGAATTGCAGACATCACAAAAAATCCTTCACAATATGAGCTATCACGTTCGAGATTTCATGGCATTTAGGTCAAACGACCAATGTTATTGATAGAATTGCGGCATAGTTTGAAATAATGTGCGCATATTGTGCACACATGTGCATCTTGGGATGTCTTACGATGTTGCAGGAGGAAGTTTTCCTTTTCATCGCACAAAAAAACCATTTTCCATTTTCGAGGTGCAGAAAATGGGGTGTTTTGTGAAGCAACCACCAAATTAAAGTTTCACATTGGTACCAACACATTTTTCAAAAATACTAGACCACCTAAGATGGATAATTTTCCAACCGGTATATCTGGAACCTTTCCGTCCACCCCTCATGAAAACGACAAATTCCTGTCGAATCGGTAGGAGGCCAGCAAGATTGAACTACAGGTACAGGATATAATGCTCAAGATTTTTTGTAAAATATTTTTTGGGTTCAAAACATTTTATTTCATCAGAGATCCAGTGCAGGTTTAGCAAAACTCCACCCCGGGCAAAGGATCTTCATGCCCGCCGTTTTGAATATAGTTTGAAATGAGCATAACAAATTCAAAAATGATCAAAACACTGCGAAGCGTGGTGTCAGATTATGTGTCATAGTTGCAAGGAAAAATATTAAACTGGGATAATTGCAGACATCACAAAAAATCCTTCACAATATGGGCTATCGCGTTTGAGGTTTCATGGCATTTAGGTCAAACGACCAATGTTATTGATAGAATCGCATCATAGTTTGTGAAAATGTGCCCATATTATGCACACATGTGCATCTTGGGATGTCTTATGATGTTGCAGGAGGAAGTTTTCCTTTTCATCGCACGAAGAATCCATTTTCCATTTTCGAGGTGCCGAAAACGGGGTGTTTTGCGAAGCAACCACCAAATTAAAGTTTCACATTGGCACCAACACATTTTTCAAAAATACTAGACCGCCTAAGATGGATAATTTTCCAACCGGTGTATCTGGAACCTTTTCGTACACCCCTCATGAAAAACACAAATTGTGCCGAATCGGTAGGAGGCCGGCCAGATTTGAACTACATGTACATGATATAATTCTCAAGATTTTTTGTAAAAATATTTTTGGGGTTCACAACATGCTATTTCATCAGAGATCGAGTGCAAGTTTAGCAAAACTCTGCCCCGGGCAAAGGATCTTCATGCCTGCGTGTTGTCATATTATGTGTCATAGTTGCAAGAAAAAATATTAAACTTCGAGAATTGCAGACTTCACAAAAAATCCTTCACAAGATTTTTGTAAAAGCTCACGGTACAAGATAATAATACATTATCATTGCTTCGACCGTAACCATGGAGCATCTTCAGCATTTAACGCGATGGTTGGGTCAATGTTCAGTCTGAAGGTGGAATTTCACCAAACTTATTATAATCTTCTGACATGTCTGTCTTGTCCTCGACTCCCATAATATTTATTTTCCCTGAAAGAACTATGTGACGCTTTGGCTCATCGGATGAGCTCGTTTGCTTATTTTTTCTTTTCTTCGGTCTGGAGGACATGTCCTTCAAATAGAAAACCTGAGCCACATCATTGGCTAGGACAAATGGTTTGTCTCTGTAACCAAGATTGTTGAGATCCACTATTGTCATTCCATACAGCTGGTTTACCTTTACCCCTACTCCATCCAGCTTGACCCATTTGCACCGAAACAAAGGGATCTTAAAAGAAGGTCCATAGTCAAGTTCCCATATCTTCACTATGTACATAACCATATTATGTGTCCTTTTCCCCATTGTTGTTATTTGCATCAATGCGGACACCACTATTTTGGTTGGTGCTCTTTTTATCTTGGGCGATCGTGTAGAAGGTATTTTCATTTATCTCGTACCCTTGGAAAGTCAGTACAGTCGAAGATGGTGACCCGTCCAACAAGTACAGCTGATCTCCACATCGTTGTTATTCATGAGATGTGTTCGCAGCCAACCGCCAAAAGTCTGCATATGTTTATGTGTAATCTAGTCTTCTGACTGCCCCGGGTGTTGAGAGTGTACAATATTCTTATGTTCAGTGATATACGGGGCGACCAAGGTGGAACTTTGTAGAACTGTTTAGTGTGCTTGAGTGAAAGAAATCACGTCCATACATATCATTGATTTCTTCCTAGCGTGCCTTTTCCACTTAGTCTCCTCTCATGTCGCGATTCAGGAACACCAATCGACTTAAGGTCAGGAATAAAGTCAACACAGAACTCAATGACCTCCTCTATTCCACAGCCCTTGGATATGCTTCCTTCTGGCCTAGCATGGTTATGAACATATTTCTTTAAGACTCCCATGAACCTCTCCAAGGAACATATTGTGTAAAAATACATGACCGATGATGGCAATCTCTTCGACAAGGTGAACCAGGAGATGTGTCATAATATTGAAAAAAAGATAGCGGAAACACCAACTCAAAACTAACAAGACATTGCACCACATCTTTCTGTAACCTTGGCAGACTAGCTAGATTGATTACCTTCTGAGATATTGCATTGAGGAATGCACATAGCTTCACAATGGGTATTCGAACATTTTTCGGCAGAAGCCCCCTTAATGCAACTCGAAGCAACTACATCATAATAATGTGGCAGTCATGCGACTTCAGGTTTTGGAATTTTTTTCTCTGCCATATTTATAATCCCCTTTATATTTGATGAGAAGCCTGACGGAACCTTGATATTGTAAAGGACTTCAAAAAATATTTCCTTCTCTGCTTTGGTAAGAGCGTAGCTGGCAGGACTTAAGTGACGCCCTTTATCCGGCTTGTTCTGTTCTTGCTTGTTTTTTAGGTCTTTCATACGTCGCTGGTCTTCCCGTGCTTCTGGTGTATCTTTTGTCTTCCCATACACGCCCAGGAAGCCTAGCAGGTTCACGTAAAGATTCTTCGTCACGTGCATCACGTCGATTGAAGAGCGGACTGATACGTCCAAAACGTATCTACTTTCCCGAACACTTTTGCTGTTGTTTTGCCTCTAATTTGTGTATTTTGGATGCAACTAACATGGACTAACGCTGTTTTCAGCAGAACTGTTCTGGTGTCTCGTTTTTGTGCGTAAATCCAACTTTCGGGAAAAACCTCGGGATTTTGACGAAGGCCCTATTTTCCCGAGAAAACTCACGGAGCCATAAGGGCAAGTCAGGTGGAGGCCCGAGGGCCCCACACCCTAGGGCGGCGCGGCCCAGGAGGGGGGCGCGCGGCCCTAGCGTGTGGCCCCCTCGGCCGGCCTCCGACGCCCTCCTTCGGACTACTTATCGGCCTCGACCTAAAAACGCACGGGGAGAAGTCGAAGTCGCCAGAAACCCCTCCAGAACGCCGCCACATCACGAAACTCCGTCTCAGGAGCCAGAAGTCTCCGTTCTGGCACTCCGCCGGGACGGGGAATTGGAGGAGATCATCGCCATCATCACCACCGACGCCTCTCCATCGACCAGCCATGTTTCCCCCATCCATGTGTGAGTAATTCCCCCGCTGTAGGCTGAAGGGGATGGTAGGGATTGGATGAGATTGGTCATGTAATAGTCATAAGATTGTTAGGGCATAGTGCCTAGTATCCGTAGATGTTACTTTTATGATATTGTTGCAACTTGTTATGCTTAATGCTTGTCACTAGGGCCCGAGTGCCATGATCTCAGATCTGAACATGTTATTGTTTCATCATGATATTCATTGTTTATGGTCTTACACGCAAGTTGTATACACATGTCGCTGTCCGGAACCAATGACCCCGAAGTGACGAAATCGGGACAACCGGAGGGGATGGTAGTGATGTGAGGATCACATGTGTTCACGGAGTGTTAATGCTTTGCTCCGGTACTCTATTAAAAGGAGTACCTTAATATCCGATAGTTTCCCTAGAGGCCCGGCTGCCACCGGCTGGTAGGACAAAAGATGTTGTGCAAGTTTCTCATTGCGAGCACGTACGACTATAATTGGAACACATGCCTATTGATTGATTAGTACTTGGATACCGTTTTATTATTATCTGCAAATGCCCCTGCTTGATTGTTTCATGAGTTTCTCTCATCCATGCAACGCCCGTTCATCCGTCCCCGTGCCTACAGTATTTTAATCCTGCTGTTTACTATAATCACTACTGCTGTCTTTGTTACTCGCTACTTGTTATTTTACTACCGCTATTACTATAAAACTGTACTACTCGATAAACTCCTGCGAGCAAGTCTGTTTTCGGGTGCAGCTGAATTGACAACTCCGCTGTTAAGGCTTTCAAGTATTCTTTGTCTCCCCTTGTGTCGAACCAATAAATTGGGTTTTACTTCCCGCGAAGACTGTTGCGATCCCCTATACTTGTGGGTCATCACGGACCTCTAGGTCTTTCCAATAGGGTAGCTCCCAAAATATAAATTTCTTCTTCCACATGGGTACGTGTCCGATAGCGACGTCATTCAGAACAGATTGACCGCCAGAACCCTTTCCAAAGATTACTTTTATGTCCTTGACCATAACAAGTAAAGCATCACCAGTACGGAGGTCAGGCTTCTCCCGGCGATCTGCCTCACCTCCGAAATGCTTGCCTTTCTTTCTAACGGGGTGCCTCTTTGGAAGAAATCGACGATGCCCCAGGTACACAACCTTCTTACATTTATCCAAATATGCACCTTCGGTCTCATCTAAACAGTCTGTGCATGCATTGTATCCCTTGTTTGTCTATCCTGAAAGGTTACTAAGAGCAGACCAATCATTGATGGTCACGAAAAGCAACGCTCGTAGGTCAAATGACTCCTGTTTGTGCTCATCCCACGCATGTACAGCTAGTTTGGCCCACAACTGTAAGAGTTCTTCAAATAATGGCCTTAGGTACACATCAATGTCGTTGCCGGGTTGCTTTGGGCCTTGGATGAGCACTGGCATCATAATGAACTTCCGCTTCATGCACAACCAAGGCGGAAGGTTATAGATACATAGAGTTACATGCTAGGTGCTATGACTGCAGCTCTGCTCCCCAAAAGGACTCATGCCATATGTACTTAGATCAAACCTTAAGTTCCTCGCGTCACCTGCAAAGTCCGGGAACTCTCAATCGATTTTTTCTCCACTGCGACCTATCAGCGGGGTGTCTCACCATCTCGTCTTTCTTACGGTCTTCTTTGTGCCATCGCAACAACCTGGCATGCTCTTTGTTTCTGAACAGACGTTTCAACCGTGGTATTATAGGAACATACCGCATAACCTTGGCAGGAACCATCTTCCTGAGGGGCTGGCCCTCAACATCACCAGGGTCATCTCGCCTGATCTTATACCGCGGTGCTGTCCATACCGGACATTTTTCCAAATTTTCATACTCCTCACCGCGGTAGATGATGCAACCATTAATGCATGCATGTATCTTCTTCACCTCTAATCCTAGAGGGCAGAGAACCTTTTTTGCTTCGTCCGTACTGTCAGACAATTCTTTATCCTTTGAAAACTTCTTCTTCATTATTTTCAGTAACTTCTCAAATGCCTTGTCACATATATCAGTCTCTGCCTTCCATTGCAGCAACTCCAGTATGTTACCAAGCTTTGTGTTGCCATCTTTGCAATTTGGGTACAACTTTTTTTGTGATCCTCTAACATGCCCTTTAACTTCCGCTGCACTTTCTGCTTCTCTGTGTGCATCAGCAATGGCCCGACGAAGATCATCATCAATGGGCTCATCTGATGACTCTTCATCTTCCCCTACCTCTTCATCTTCATCATGCCCCGTTGCAGTATCACCGTAGTTAGGATACATATCATCATTCTCTTCTTCTTCTTCATTGTCTTCCATCATAACCCCTCTTTCTCCATACTTGGTCCAACAATTATAGCTGGGCATGAAACCTTTCCAAATCAGGTGGGAGTGAAGGACTTGCCATTTACGACATTGCTTTAAGTTCCGACAATCAACACATGGACAACACGTAAAACCATCCGCCTGTGGGTTTTCCTCAGCCACACGGAGAAAATCTTTCAGACCTGCAGTGAACTCGGGTAGGCGTCGGTCAACGTACATCCATTGTTGTCGGTTCATCTACATCATATAATTAAGTTTATCAAAAAACCATTGCAAAATATCATAAATAGTGAAATGACCACTCTACAAATGAAAGTGTAAAGTTGCTTACCTTGATCGAGGAGGAAAGAAAGAGGAGAAAGCTTAAGTGTCGCTCCGACACCTCATATCATTTTTGTTTTGTGTGAAACCAGCGGCATCATTCTCTCAGACATTTTATCGAGCACCGCATGTGCATGGGAAAGAAAAACAAACAAGCACACAACCCTCACACCTTTCACCAAGAAAAAAATAGAGAGAGGGCTGGCTGGGGTGAGCTGAATACCGCACGAACCGGTGCTAATGCAACTTTAGTCTAGGTTTGTAGCACAACCAATGCTAATGCTCTTTGGAACCAAAAACCAACCCCTATTTTCTACTAGTGATAGTAACACATTTAGAAGATTCATAGAGATGTTTCTCGCTATTTGCCTATTTCAAACAACAACTAGTATGGTATGGTCACCGGAGGCATCCAATCACCAGTTCAATTTTGGTCAAAAGTCTGTGAGCAGTCTACCGATTCAGTACCGATCACCCCAAACAGTGCGTACAACGAAGAAGCGGCCTATAAGAATACACGTACGTAGAGACTGGATGGCGCGCGTAGACAGGCCTTGCCCATCCAGCCGTGCGTACAGTGGTTGTACAGGAACGCCCATGCATGCATGACCCCAGCGCATGTACATACGTACATACGTACTGCGCATTGACGACGACGCTGAGACGATTGTGCATGCGTGCGCTACGTTGTATAGCAGCCTAGATCGGGGACACCGGTCGTGGTGGCGCTTCACGGGGGGCGGACGAGAGCGATCGAGTACGGCATTGAATCGGGCGTAAACGGCGAGACAAAAGAGACGAAGGCGGGGCGTGGATCGGAGGGCGGTGGCAGGACGGCCCGGAGCGGCCTCGCCGTGATCGCCATCGGCCGGCCGATGGTCCCTCCCTCCTCCCGCTAGCTGCACGGAGGAGGAGGTGGTGGGGGTCCGTGCTGGTGCTGCATGCGAGTTGCGGTTGCGGATGCAGGCGAGGGACGTTAATGCAACGAATCTTGTCCTGCCACCACCGCCCGGCCCCGCCGCCGTTAATGCTTGTCGTCGTCGCCTCGCCTCGCCGGACGTATGGCCATGCCGATCGTGTTCGCTGCCGCTGGCTCCATAGTAAGAAGAAGCGTATCCTGGCCCATAAAGAAAATACTGCAGCGCAAAGGCCGGCGACCGGAAGAACTATCCGTGAAGCAACGAGGCCGGGGACGGGTACACTGGAGGCCCACGAATGGCTCAAAATTACACCAAGTCACGCGTTTCGGGCGCCCATACTCGTCGCTTATTAGCGGGAGTTAGCACGCATCGCTCGCAGCGATGCCTCACTCAGTCCGCGTGCACCCCTTTTGGGCCGGTCCAGGTAAGGGATTCTCTCTATTTTTCTTCCTTTTCAACTACTTTCGGGAAAATAAATCCAAATCTGAAAAAATGTACGGATTCAAAATGTTCAAAAAGAATGAAAAATTTCAAAAATGGAAATTGTTTTGATTTGCAATTTTCTTAGATATGAAATTTTCTCAAATTTAAAATTTTCTCAAATTTCAAATTCGCTTAACTTTGAAATTTGCTCAAACTTCAAACTTTCTTATCTTTAAAATTTGCTTGAATTTAAAATTTTCTTATTTTTGAAATTTGCTAAAATTCAAAATTGTTCAAAAAGAGAAATATCAAAAAAACAAAAACAAAAGAGAACCGAAGGAAACAGACAAAACAAAAAAACCAAAAAATCCCAACCGGAACCTTCCAGGAGGTTCTCAAAACCCGAACCCCTACACCTTGACGGGTTGGGGCCCAAATCGTCCCCTTAGCGGGCGGGGCGTATTTGCCGCCACCAACGGGCAATGTATATGATTTCCTACCTTTTCAGGGGTCTTATTTCGGGAGGGTGCTCTGTGCCTACCTAGTCGGCACAAACTAGGCACCACACACCCTAAAGGCAGATGTTTGGGCCAGCCAAGTCGTTCCTCTCACCTTTTTTCTTATTTTTTTTCCTTTTTGTTTTCTCTTTTGCTTTTCTATTTTTTATGTTTTTAAAAACCTAGATATTTTTAAATATTTTAGAAAATTGAACATTTTTAGAGTGTAATATTTCCAAATTTCAAATTTTCTTTTTTGGAATTCAAACATTATTTGAATATGAACATATTTTAAATTTGAACATTTTTTAATAAGAACAATTTTTACATTTGAACAAATTTCAAATTTGAACACTTATCAAATTTGAACATTTTTTACATTTGGACATTTTTTCGAATTTGAACTATCTTGAATTTGAAAAGTTTCGAATTTGAACAAAAAGAAAAATAAAAAAGAAAAGGAAAGAAAAAAAGAAAAAGAAGACCGAAAAAAACAAAAGAGAAAGAAAAAACAAAAATAGGAAATAAAAAAACGAAAAATGTGCCAGGCCCCAACAACCGACCAGGGTGTGCGGTCCCTGTTTGGCACCGACATGGTTGGTGTATTGGACTGGCCTCTGATTTGACGCTTGAAGCTTCAGATGCGCGACTTGATGCACAATTGCGCGAAGCGAAGCTCTATGGGCTACGTGGCCCACCATCGAAGCCATCACTCCTTGACGCAAATGATGCTCGGTTTTTTCTCTTTGCTCGTTAAGATCCAAAAAAATAAAAATAAAAACGGTTCATATTTGAAGAAATGTAAAGATTTCAAAACTATACAGATTAGAAAGTGTTCAAAATTTTGAAATTTTTTATTTTTGCAAATGTTCAAATTTACAAATGTTCGCATACAAAAAAGTTCATATTTGAAACAATGTTCACATTTTAAAATATAAATAAAAAATGTTCAAATTTGAAAAAATCATAATTTGAAAATGACCAGATTCTAAAAAGGAAACAAAAACAGAAAAACAAAAAAAAAGGAAAAACATAAACAAAAAGAAGTAACAAAAACCAGAGAAATGCGATGAAAATCATAAAGCACAACGAACTTTGTAGAACCTTCCCAAAACAGGAAAAAATCAAAGCACCTCGGATCCTATTGAGCCACCGCGTTAAGAAAGGCTAGCGCTCGGTTCCTCGTGAGCTCGTGAGCGTCACATGTCAGCTCGCTCGGTTCCTCGTACATGTTAGCTCACTCGGTTCTTCGTGAGCGTCAAATAGGTTTTACCTATCTTTTCGCACTTTTCTTTGGAGGGAAAATAGGCTCTTTTTTTTTTTGGAAAAAAGCAATCTTTATTAATTAGAATTTTTCGATCTCGCTACATGAAAACACCGCCCCCCTGCAACATGTCACACCCAGCTGTACAATTGCGGTATTTTTTTTTTTAAATACACATCGCCTGTATTTTGTTTTGAAAGGGGTATCAGGTTTAAGTACAGACTGATCATGACCACGCACTAATTTCAGTGCTTAGAGCACACTCACATTATTATTAGCTAATGTAAGTACTCTTACTCGTAATATTAATATTTTTCTTACTTGTAGATCTTCAATTTCTATGCACACCCCTTGTCAAAATCCATGACCCGCCACTGTATTCTAGATAACTCTGAATATGATTCCTAGTTATGCATATTATATGGTTGTTTGATAAGTATTTAAAACAAGTTCATACATCAATAACCGTATCAAACCCAGGTAGATCTGGCTGTCTATTTTTCATTAGTCGGTCTAGGGTTATAAATCAATTATGGTTTTCTTATTTCCATATTGATTGAAGATGCAACTCGTTTGCTCTAATCTTGATTCCTCCGGCTACTATGTATATATCACCACACAAAGACATCACATGGATAAGGGGGTTCACTTAGACATAAGAAAATATTAGACTAATAAGTTATCAAACTAGTGTTATTATTAAACATTAAAGAAAAGTACCACAATTTTTCTGATGCGTTTGATTTAACATGAATATTGTTGCAACTAAATCATTTAAACTGTATAAAATAAATATTTATATTTTTGTTTTGGTAGCACAATCCCGTGGTTAATTGTACCGGGCTCCCCAAAAAACTTTACTAGTGAAATACCCATATATATAGAAGTTGATAGAGTGAGTTATGAAGAAGTACAAAAGTTTGGTATAAATACGTTGGCACTAAGAAAACTATATAATACACCGCATGTTGTCACTGGAATGCATGATCCAAGATGAACCACCCCACTCAGTAAAATAACACAGTCCCACATAAATAGATTACCAACCAGATCAACTTTGGTACCGCCCACCCCTAACATAAACATGTCGCGTTACCTAGCGACTCGCCACAGCTCCAATGGTCTGAAAATAAATACCATTGAATATTAGCAACGACAACAAGGAGGTCATATGTCACCCATTGATTCCCTTCGCCCTTGGTCTTCTCAGCCAAGTTATGAGAAAGTGCACAGTGGAGGCCATGACCTCTACCTCACCTTAGTCAAGTTATGAGAAAGTGCACAGTGGAATGATCATCAGGGGCGTTGCTGAACTCAGTCGATCTTGTGGTTTATCTAGAAGTAAAGAAGATCCATCTCCTCCCTCATTTATGTAGTGTCAGCATCACGGTTGGCCCTGCTGAATCGAGTGGAGAAATGTGTTGGAGGAAGCTGCATCCAACGACCAGTGGCGTTACACTTACAATTATGAAGCAGATAAAATCATGTTTTAACCATTACATTTACAATTCCGATGTAATCTCATACCGTTGTTAACTTTTTTGCAACCAATCACGGTTACACATTATTGTTGACTGTTAAATATTTTTTCGGGTACCAAGGATATGTCAAAAGCATAGAAATCTAGTAATTTTCTGTAGCTGGGTAATAAACCACTATTTGGAAGAGTGAGTTATTTCAGCGAACCAAATTGGCAATCAGATTGTTTCATTTTGTCAGACACAAATGAATAGAACTTTACGTGTTCATTTTATTTTTCCGGAATAATGTAGTGAACAAATACCATTGAGTATCAGCAACGGCAGCAAGGAACGGTCATCCACCTCAAGAAAGATAAACAAGGCATGGTCATCCGGGCCCACAGAACAGCGTCACGGCAGGCACCACCCGCCGTGGCGCACCATGCGGCGCGCGGGCCCCAGCTGATCCGAAAGGAAGCTTCCGCGAAGCAGCCATGGCTTGGCTTGCCTCTCAAAAAACCGCCACCTCTTCTCTCCCACCGAATTCGCCACCACCTCCCATACCATCCACCTCCATGTCCTCGCCAGATCCGATCGACCCCGCCGGCTCCGCGCCGGCGATGGACGCCGCGCTCCCCTCCGCCGTCCTCGCCACCATCCTCTCCCGCCTCGACGTCCGCTCCCTCCTCCTCGCCGCCTCCGCCTGCCGCTGCCTCCGCTCCTGCGCCGCCAGCGCCCTCTCCTTCCTCCCCGCCTTCCACCTCCTCGTCAGTGCCCCGCCTCACCTCCGCATCGCATCGCACGGACCAACGCACCGCGGCTGACTGACTGACTACGTTTCGTGTTTCTGAATGTGATTGAAGGAGGTGGCGCTCACGCACGACCTGCTCCGCCCGCTGCTGCCGCGCAACCCGAGCCTGCGGAGCCTCCGGCTGGACTGCGAGAAGCTAGAGGACGCCGCCGTCGACTGCCTCGCCCGCCCCGGCCTGCACGAGCTCACCCTCCTCAACTGCAACAACATCAGCGGCCGCCTGCTCCGCGAGCTCTCCGCCACCTGCCGGGATCTCAGGTAACCCGTCGTACTTACTCCGTCGCTCTGCTACGCTTGTGTATGAAAAATTGCGATATGTGCTTGCTTGTTGATTTTTACTCTAGCAGCGTTTTCTGTTTGGCTCTGTCCCGCAGTACGACGGTTGGTCAGTTCTGAAGTATTTTTTACTTGGATGTAGGGTGCTGTCTCTGAACTCCCTCGGGGAGCGTAGGGGCCTGGCGATGCGATTCTCTGATCTCCGGGCATTGCTCCATGGATGTTCCAATTTGGAGGTAGGTCGCACTCACCGGTTTGAAAACTGATCTCTACAATCATCATCTCGCTTAATTGAAGACACTGTACAGACCCAATCAGTAGCATTTAATACTGAATTATTTAACTAAACCCAAACGGTTCTATTGCTATCTACTACTACTTGTCTACTTCTAGTTTACTACTTGATCTCCATTTCATGATCTGAATCAGTACTAAAACCATCAATTTTTAAGTCAAACCTGAAACCATTGGTCCGATTTACCTTCTGTTTACTTTGATGAGATTCCAGTACCTTCAATGGCCCGTAATTCGACTGACAACTTAAAAACGGTGCTTCTTATTTGCAGTCTCTCAGCCTGGCACTTGATTTCTCAAAGTTCGATGACGCCAACTTTAGCCATGTGTGGTCATCTGCTTCCCAAGGCCTGCTCTCTCTTGAAGTCGGCTACATTCCACTGTCAATGTTGCTTGACCTTCTGACCGTGGCTATCGAGGCGCAACAGTGCATGGATTATATCAAGGCACCGGTGTTTTTTCCTAGCCTTCAGAAGTTGTGCCTCTCGGTTGACTTCATCACCGACCAATTGATTGGGTCCATATCAACAGCACTTCCGTCGTTGACACATCTGGACCTTCAGGATGCACCGATCATGGAACCTGAATCTGCAACAGATCTCACAAATGCTGGTCTTCAGCAGATCAATCCCAAGGGCAAGCTGAAGCACATCTCTCTCATTAGAAGCCAGGAGTTCTTGTTCACGTCTTTCCGACGTGTGAATGATCTGGGAATTTTGCTGATGTCTGAGAAGTGCTCCAAACTTGAGAGCATCTGCCTTGGTGGTTTCTCCCGTGTAACAGACACTGGGTTTAGGGCTATCATCCACTCTTGTTCAGGTCTTCATAAGCTTAAGGTGTCTAATGGAAGCCGTTTCACTGATCTTGTTTTCCATGACATTGTTGCCACTTCCCTCTGCCTAACACATGTGAGTCTGAGATGGTGTAATCTGCTAACTGATGTTGGGATCGAGAGGCTGTCATTCAACAAGGATCTCAATGTATTGGATCTGAGAGATTGCAAGAGTCTGGGTGATGAAGCTGTGAGAGCTCTGAGCTGCCTTCCCAGGCTGCACGTATTGTTGTTGGATGGAATTGATATCACCAATGAAGCATTGAAGTATTTGGGTGCTGGAGCATGCCCGCTATCTTCATTATCTTTGAGGGGCTGCTATAAGCTAACAAATGATTGCATACCGTTGCTGTTTGCTGGTTCTATTAAAAAGACCCTGCATGTCTTGGATCTCTCAAGAATCCCAAGTATCACTGATGATGGTGTCATGCTGATAGCACAGAGCCGAACTCCTCTTACTGAGCTCCGACTGCGAGAGAATCAGAAAATAGGTGATGCTACCGTGATGGCTCTTGCGTCCATGCAATTCGATGGTGGAACTTACGGCAGCACCTTGCAGCTGCTGGATCTTTATGACTGCTGTGGGATCACACCGCTCGCAATGCGGTGGTTTAAGAAGCCGTACTTCCCAAGATTGCGCTGGCTAGGACTAACAGGCAGCTTGAACAGGATTATGGTGGATGCCCTTGTCCGAAGCCGCCCGTTCTTACACATGTCGTGCACTGGCGATGAACTGGGGACTTCATACTGGGATGCGTCTGCCGATTGGTATCGGCATGATGACGACGATTCTGAAGAACTTGAGGCATGGCAGTTAGATGGTGAGCCAGTATCTGACGCTGAAACTGCCACGGAAGAATAATGCTTTGTTGCCGTGTGCCGTGTTTGCTTGTCATCATTAGTCTGATTATCAGCCATTTGTTGATTTCTTGTTGTACCACCATATAAGACATTTTTCTTGCTGTTACCTTTCCTCATGTGTCAGTTCCTTGTGTATGTGGCAACATGTTTGTTGTTAAATCTCGCTATGTATGTTGTATTCGGATTCTAGACGCCGTATACGCAAGAAACCTCTGATGTTATGCAATACCTGACGGATGTAATCGTTATTGAATAAATGAAGTGTCTGCTGTGATATGTCTTTGTTGAACCAAATTTGACAAACACAAGATCATACGTTTGAAGCTGATTATGTGAGCATGTGAACAGTTTTAGCGTAACATCCTATTCTGTTGTGCAAAAGGTTTATGTTTGTTTTTCCAAAGTAGGTGTACGTTACCAACTGCCTTTTGTTCTATTGCTCTCAGATCATTTTTTGTGATTGCAGAATATTGAAAATGTCACACAGTAAAGCTGTATATTATGTGAAATCTAAACTTGTTTTTTTGGAAAAAGTGAACATTTCATTGACCTGTCTAAAAAAAAAAGACAAATTCAGAACACCACTCTAGGTTATATTAGCTCCTCGTCCATGTTTCCTTTTGACGGCCATGGATGCAAATATTCTTTCACAAAAAGTCATAATTAACAATTTCATACTGTATTCTTACATGGCACATGGAATTTTATGTTACAAATTTATGAAAAATGTTATTTTCTCTGCTCGGTATTTTCTTTTCCCCAAAGTTAAGATATCTAAAGAGAAATGTTCCCATCTGTCAGAGAACTCAAGACACAGGACGCAAAGCATTTGTGCACTGGCCACTGTGCGGACTCTTCACCGACCAGCGGCTAGCTGCCCAGTGGCCAGTGCCCACCTATCCTGAGCGTCCTCCATCTTTCCCCTCCCGCTTAGGGCACCGAAGGAGCGGCGATGTCGGCGCCCGTGACGGTGTACGGGCCGGCCATCTCGCCGGCGGTTGCGCGCGTGGCGGCATGTCTGCTGGAGAAGGACGTGCCGTTCCAGCTCCAGCCGGTGGACATGTCCAAGGGCGAGCACAAGTCCCCCTCCTTCCTCAAGCTCCAGCCCTTCGGCCAGGTCCCAGCTTTCAAAGACCACCTCACCACTGTCTTCGGTCGGTACCCACGCTTTCTACTACTTCTGCAAGACTGCAACATATTTTTTTCTGCCTCTCTATTATTACAAGTGCTTTTCAATGATGAAGATTGAAAATCTGCTTAGATCTGCATCAATTTCATCAATAGTCACCCAGTTTCTGAATTTAGGGTAGATTCTAGTGCTCACCCGTGCACATGTCTGGATGATTAAATGATCCCTGAATCTGAAAGAAAAGATAGAGATCTGTAAGTAAATGGCCATTTGTGTTCACAAGTTGTATGGTTCTTCTTTGGCAGAGTCAAGGGCCATTTGCCGTTACATCTGTGACCAGTACTCGGACCGTGGTAACCGGACCCTCCTAGGCCGGGAAGAAGACGGGGCGGTAGGCCGTGCCGCCATTGAGCAATGGATAGAGTCTGAAGCCCAGGCATTTAACCCGCCAAGCTTGGCCATTGCATTCCAGCTCACATTTGCACCGCTTATGGGTAGGGCCACCGACATGGCCGTGGTCGAGCAGAACCAAGCGAAGCTTGCCAAGGTGCTCGACGTGTATGAGCAGTGGCTGGCGGAGAGCCAGTACTTTGCGGGCGATGAGTTCACCCTTGCGGACCTTGTGCACATGCCCAACACTGAAATTCTTGCGAGCAAGACCGTCACGGCGGGCTTGATCACCGAGAGAAAGAATCTGTCCAGATGGTGGGATGAGATCTCTGGCCGTCCGTCATGGAAGAAGGTTGTTGAGTTGCAGAGTGCACCACAGCCCTCTAAATCTTGAGGCTCCAAACCTTTTTGTTTAAGCAGTTTCTTATGCCAACTAGTCACATTCTGTTATGTGTTACCATCACTGTTATATGTCAGTTGTGTGAAAGACTCGCGCCTCTGCTTTGCGCTACATGTAATCTTGCTATCTATCCCTTGTATTTCTGAGTTTTATGCAAAGTTGGATATGTTCCTCTGGTTTCTCAATGTAGTGTTGTATAAACTTGATTCAACAGGCTGATAAATTAGCTGATTCGATTATCCATATAAATCTATTCATAAAATGTTTGTTTACCACCCCGTGACTTTCATGGGTCATTCTAGCTACCTGTTGAATTTTAATTTAGTATAGTTCCAGTCTTTAAGCTGATTTTGGAGCTGAGTGATATATATGTAAGATAGTGCAAGACTGACATCTTGATTCAGTTCTTTTAGTTCATATTTTTTTTATCGCTAGCAGTCTTTGCATTGAGGTATATGATTCAAAGATGACAATACTGCTAGTTTTCATTTGTAGCATTTGGCATTCTCAAATGTAATCAGATAAATTCATTCTGGGATATGTTGAAAGCTGTGAAAAAATAGTCCTGGCAAATTTTAGGTACTAGTACAAATGTTCAAAGAATTCTCCAATGTGTTGAGCTGATAGCTGAAGTGGAAGCTACATAATGCTGATTTCAGTTGTTCAGACTGTAGGCAGTAACAAAATTTGGGCTTATGATCTAAGATGATTATTAGCAACAGACATTTAGAATGTAGACTCTACAATTTATTTCTTCAGTCCACTCCGATTTTAGTATTTTTGGGGAGCAGGGTGCCTACTCTGATGGTAGTTCACATTGCATACTATGTACCATAGAATAATATTTGTTCTTAAGTTGCTATCCACAGTTGTAATCATATTCATGAGGCTTTTGTCTTTAGGATTCAGATGTCTGAATCTTGCTATAGTTAGTATCAGTTGCAACTGATTATTACTTGGGTTAATGCCTTTTGGCAATTTCTTATTTTGTCACTTCATGCCATTATCAGTAGTCAAATCTGAAAAACTTAAGCAAATGAATTCATCTTGTCGTTTTACAGACACTACTCCTAACAAGTCAATTATGTTCATCTACCAAATGAAACATACTTGGTTTAAAATCTAAGCACATTGAGAGATACCGTTGCGCTTGTTTTATCTTCCATCAGATCGCCAGTTGGCTTATATCTGACTCCATTTGAGGGACATAACTTTTGGTCGGAAATCTTATTCTTGTACTCTGACAGAAGTCACCAGATCTTCATAACTTGTAGTACTTGATGCCAATCTTCTTACATA
Source organism: Lolium rigidum (assembly GCF_022539505.1). Taxonomy (NCBI): domain Eukaryota; kingdom Viridiplantae; phylum Streptophyta; class Magnoliopsida; order Poales; family Poaceae; genus Lolium; species Lolium rigidum. The sequence continues at coordinate 28,213,900 of NC_061510.1, read as the reverse complement.
TGCTTACCAAATTATCGTCAATTGGCCCAAACAATCCATGCAACATCATGCGCTCCTTATATGTTGTTTTTCCCACTGAAGTTATCAAAGACTAGTGTAAATAAATAATGCTTATTTTGCAGGGCTTGTTTGCTACAACAGACACTATGATAGCTGCAAGCAAGAATCCAGACTCCCCCTTTCTCTTTACGCTTTCCCTTTTCCAATTGTGTTGTGCTAGGTATCAAGAGCAAGGCAAGTATGGAATTCCACCTTTTGTTTCTTTAAATACCTTGCATTCAAACCTGTTGTCACCATTCCTTATTGCCATTGCATAGCTTGACAAAGAGATCGATCAAACCAAAAGAAAAAAATGGCAACAGGCTTGCAAGTGTTTGGCCAGCCAGCATCTACCGATGTTGCCAGGGTTCTAACATGCCTCTTTGAGAAGAATTTGGAGTTTGATCTTGTCCGCATTGATACATTCAAGAAACAGCACAAGCTTCCTGAATTCATCAAGCTGCGGGTAGGATGCTTCGATCAGTTCTCATACAGTTCAAGCTTTAAATGAGTTTGAACCTGTAATAATTTTCTATTTATCTTTTTGCAGGATCCGAGTGGGCAAGTGACATTCAAGCATGGCGACAAGACTCTTGTCGGTAAGGAGAACATGGAAGAAATTTTCACTTCAGATTCCTGGATTCACTTTCTTTTGAGTACTGAAATTTGAAAGGCTATGTGAACCTCCTATGCAGACCCAAGGGCTATTTGCCGGTACCTCTGTACCCAGTTCCCAAATCAGGGAAACAAGAGCCTCTATGGAACTGGTTCTCTGGAACGTGCGTCGATAGAACAGTGGCTGCAAGCAGAGGCACAAAACTTCAACCCTCCCAGCTCTGCCCTTGTCTTTCAGCTGGCATTTGCTCCTTACTTGAACATTCCTCAAGACTATGCAGCTATTGCCGAGAATGAGAGGAAACTCCAGCAAGTCCTCAATGTTTACGATGAGATACTCTCAAAGAATGAGTACCTGGCTGGCGATGAATTTACCCTGGCTGACCTTTCTCACCTTCCAGACTCACAGTACATCGTGGATTCTGATCGGGGGAGGAAGCTCTTCACTTCCAGGAAGAATGTGGCGAGGTGGTTTGACACAATCTCGAGGCGCAAGGCGTGGGCGCAGGTAGTCAAGATGCAGCTGGAGCATCCTGGTGCGTTCGAGTAATGCCTGGGCTGTTGCGAGCAAGTGTTGGGTTCATCTTGAAGAGCTCCATCGTTCATCGACCTGGCTTCTACTGTGCTGTGTTCTTTCGTTATCGTTGTAACTTGTGCTGTCCTCATTTGTCAAATCCCTTACATATATTGGCTTGTGAACCAAAATAATACGAGGCCTATTTGTGATATCTGATGTACCTCTTGTGTTTAAAGTGCTTTTGTCTCAGTGTATTGTCAACTGAATAAAATGTTTTATTGATCGTTTGCCAGGCTTGTTTGTCCGATTACCATAGCTACCATTTTGTCAACACAAGAAACTATATTCATCCAACTTGCATTCCGGTTGCCCACTATGTGCATTATTGATGATGTTCAGAAGCTGAAGGTGGTGATCCACGAAACTTATGCCAGGTCTCATGGATGGGCTCCAGCTACAGCGAGGATTATTGCTGGCCCTTGATTTTCCTATTGGTTTTGCATGCTTTTGGTCATCTCTGTAGTAATAAAACAGTTTGACATCGAGGAGGTTCAGTGCGCTGCTGTCTAAATGTTCTTCGCTGCTTTGTTCCTTTGTTTCTTTGTTTGGTTATAATAACTTTGAAGTGGTTAGTGTACTGAAAAATATATCTTTAAAGAATGTTCAGTGCCCGTATTTTTAATAAAAATATCCACGACAAGTAATCTCACATTTTAAAAAATGTTCACGAATTTTAGAAGATTTTGGTACATCAAGGAAAAGGTGCACTTTGATGGAACTAGGAGTACAAATATTTTATATTTTTCGGAAAAATAATAAAACTCATTATTAGGAAAAAATTAATGATTTTTTGAACATTTCTATATAAACTAATTTTAAATCTATTAATGGTATCAAAGGTTCATTCACATGTATCATTCTCAATGCTTAGATCACCCATAAAGATATCCACGTATACCTTAGGAAAATGATCATTGCCTTTTTGTAGATATGCTCATGTTCGTAAACAATAAAATACAACATGAAAACTGGAAATTAGATGAAACAAATATAAACAAAGAAAATGAAGGCGACGGGAAAAATAAAAAGAAAAATAGATAATAACCCTGAAAGTTCTATTTGTTTTCAATTTATATATGAAATGAAATTTAACATAATTCATGAATTTTTTATGTACATGTTTAACATTGGTTCATATTTTTAGGAACTGTCCATATCTCGTAAAATAGGTGGTACGAAACTGATGGTACCAAAAGTGTGTGACCGGTACCAACACTATTTATTTATTTTAATTAATAAAAGGGCACTTACATCATTTCATCAAAATGGCCCTACCTGTCACTAACTCTTTCGAGATGGTTCTCACATTTCACTCTCTCCCCTTACAAAATCCCACGCTGCCGCGCCCAAAATCAGTCCATGCTACCTCCATCCCAAAGCTTAAGGCTTTTTTTTTTGAAAAGTCAAACCAAGTAAAGTTTGACCAAACTTTTAGAACAATCTATCAAGAAATATAATATTTTTTAGATACCATACGAAAATATATTTCATTATCTATTTAATGATATTAATTCTGTATTTTGCATGTTAATAATTTTTGGTAAAAGCTTAGTGAAACTTGACATAGTTTGACTTTCTAAAAATAATATAAGCCTTAAGCTTTGGGATGGAGGTAGTATCTCAAAGCAGCCATTCACACCATAGGTCTTGCTCACAAGCGGGATGGCTCTTGTCGATGCGGAGCAAAGTGAGATAGAGAGGGGCAAAAACTAGAACACCGAGTTTTGATGGGGTTTTAGCATAAGTAATCATAGTGAAACTTGAAAATAGAATCTCGTTAAATTTCCAAATAATTATGCTATAAAATGAAAAATAATTCAAAGAATTAAAGTACCAAATAAATATATATTTAAAGTACTTGTTTCAAAAAATTTAACTAATATTAAATTTATTAGTGTAGTACTAAAATTATTTAAATATGTTTGATGTGTTTGTTGAGTGTTTAAAAAATGTATGAATGGAATAACTGTAATTTGTTGAATTTTTTTGTTGGGTGTTCATAAAATTCACCGAATATGAAAGAAATAGTCTGAATTTGTGCAAAATGTATCTTGAGTGTTTTTCAAATGAATTGAAATATGACTAGATTTTTGAAATTTATGTGAACTTCCAGAGATTTGTTATAGCAAAAAGGATGGAAATTCATCTTTGAAACATCGTGTGAAGGGCTCGGCAATCTGAACTAGTACGACGGAAGCCAACCCTTATTTGTGGCGATGTTCATGCCATCCCACATCACCACAGGAAGCTCAAACTTACCTCACCTTTGGTCCCATTCTTGGGCTGGGGGACATAATACTGTACTACTGTTGATCCAACCTGCATATGTTCCCCAGTCACCTTACACGCAAAGGCACGCTAGCTACGAGAGACAGAACAGAACGAATCAGCACGTTCGTCCATCTATAATTTTCACCCGAACACACGCGCCTTACTGAACACTCTGCCCGGTTCGATCCAAAAGCTTTCGTTGGGTGATGCATCTTTCACGGCTAAAATACCAACCTTAATCCCTTGCTTGGCAGGCACTCGTTACCGTACAAGGATCTAGCCCATAGCCCCTGTACTTTGCCATTTCCAATTCGATCTATCTCATCTCAGGAGTATCTTTCGTGTTGGTTAAGCTCATTGGTAAAGGATGGATGATCACCTTGGGACAACATGGGGGAGATCCATGCTTGGCCTGTTCTGTTTCTGCATGGATGAGATGCGCCCACTTTGCCTTGCTGGAGACAACATGGCCGCTACCTCCAAGCAAGAATCCATCCATATGGCCTCTTTATCTCTTTGCCAGCTTTCGCTTTCGCTGTCCTGTGATAATCCTCTGCGGCAAGGCAAGCATATTGGCTGCCTGGTTATAAAAATACCTCATTGTTGGATCCCAGACTCCATCACTCAGTCGCTTCACTCGATCACTGATCATTGCCTGCACATCGATCGGAGACATTTTGCGAACTGACCGAGAACTAGAACTTTTGAGCAATGGCGGCAGGATTGCAGGTATTCGGGCAGCCAGCGTCGACGGACGTGGCGAGGGTGCTGACCTGCCTCTTCGAGAAGGACCTCGAGTTCGAGCTCGTCCGCATCGACACCTTCAAGAAGGAGCACAAGCTCCCCGAGTTCATCAAGCTTCGGGTACGTATATATGCCTGGCAGCTCCGTCCATGGTGCACTTTCTTGGTTAATTTGGGTTCGTAATTTCACTATTGACGACTGTCTCTCTCCGCAGGATCCTACTGGACAAGTGACTTTCAAGCATGGTGACAAAACTCATGTTGGTAAGATCACACTTGCACATAGACAATTGTCCCCGCTTGAAATGCACGTCTTTTATTTTTAGTTTTTTGTGGGATTTTATTTTTTCTGCGAAATTCATGTGAAATTAAGTTTCCGATGAAACGGCTCTAACTCACTTGATCGGGGACAGTGGATATACCATGTCACATTTTATTTTAAGTACCCATGAGCGCAAATTTAAGTTTCTATATAGTATGTCATGCTTTCTCATTTTGTATGATCTTTGTCAGGCCTTTATTGAATAAATTAATAAAAATGACATATGCATCTCTTCGATGCATAGGCCGGTTACTTCCTCCATTTCGAATAAAATGCCATGCTTTCTCATATAAATTTTCTCCAAAGATGTCATCAATTCTTGTGTTTCAAAGTTCTTGCTAATTTTGTCTTAACTTGATTGTCACAACCATCATAAAAACTGAAATATTGTCAAGTGTCAACATAAGCACCTTTGATGGCTAATTATTCTTGCTTAAATATTTTTAACACTTTTTTCGAACAATGGATTTTTTTTATTGATCTTACCGTCACATGTAGCTGATATAAGTACCTCATAATTAAAACTCACTCTTTAGATACCATATGGACTGGAGCACATAATTAGGCATTGTGGTTCTTTTATTCTTGTCGCAGATTCAAGGGCTATATGCCGATACCTGTGCACCCAGTTCCCGGAAGACGGCAACCGCGCGATCTACGGCACTGGATCACTGGAGCGCGCATCCATTGAACAATGGCTCCAAGCGGAAGCTCAGAGCTTTGACGGCCCGAGCTCCCAGCTTGTCTTCCACCTAGCGTTCGCGCCGCAGCTGAATTTGATCCCCGACGAGGCCCACATCACTGAGAACGAGAGGAAGCTGCAGCAGATGCTCTGTGTTTATGATGAGATCCTGGCCAAGAACCAGTATCTCGCCGGCGACGAGTTCACCCTCGCCGACCTGTCCCACTTGCCAAGCTCCCACTACATCACCAGCACCCAGAGGGGCAGGAAGCTCTTCACCTCCAAGAAGCACGTTGCCAGGTGGTACGACGCCATCTCCAGCCGCCCGTCGTGGCAGCAGGTGGTCAAGATGCAGAGCGAGCACCCCGGCACGTTCGAGTGATCGAGCTATGTGGCGAGCTCGCCGAGCTGAGTCTTCTGTGATCGACAACCAGATTCTTCGTTGGGCTTCACACCGTGATATGTCTTCGTCAAGGTCCCTCTCGTCTACGTTCGTCGTTCGTTGTCGTGTCGGCTAAAATAATGTGAAGCCCTAAAGCTCGTAATGTCTTCAATTTTGCAACACCATTGTCCTTCCGTGGGTTGTAACTCTCAGTTGCTTTCAGTTCAACAAATAAACCTTCATGGTCGATCCTTGTTACCTGTTTCACGGACATGAGTATTCTGTATCTATGGAGACATTAATATGATCTAGTCATGCATTTGACAAGAGTATTTTGTATCGATGGTAACTTGTGTTTTGCCTTTTTCGTATTTATTTTCCTGGATATGTTGTAGCTGTGTGCATTTTTAGTCATGTAGAGGCCTGATGTAATGTTTAAAATTTTAATTAATAAAACATTCTTTATTGAAAAATTAACATGCTCTAGTACACAGATGGCACAACTTATGTGATGCAGGGTGGAGTTTTCGTTTTCCTTTACATGATTGCCTCAGTCGCTCTAGGCGGCCGGGTGAAACCCTAGCCATCGTTGCCTCCAGTCTCCTCCCCTCACCTCTCATCTCGTCGTTGCATGTAGGAAGCCGGTAGGCAAAACCTGGTTGGTGGATGGAGGCAGCATGCTTTTCTCCTTGCTCTGCAGGAGCCCTCATGGATGGCGTGCTGCAACGGCTCTACACAGACGTTGGGGCAGCCGGCAGCGTCCCTAGTTCTTCTCAAAGGTGGCCGTGCTACGGGGGCAGCGAAGCGACCAACCAGTCCTATTACCCTAGGTTGCCCTCATTGGTGTTTGATGCAGCTCTTATGTTGGTTGCCTTTTCTTTCTATTTTTATAATAACTTTGTTGAGTAATTTTTTTGACTAGCTCTTGATATTGTGTTAGTGCAAAGTCTAGGTATAATTCATATATTCTTGATGTTAATATACTTATTTTACCAAACAATGTGATGTGGGGTGACCGAGATTGCCAAAAATCTCAAATTCCTTTGTAACTTTCATAAAAATTCAAGGCTCAAAATAATTTTTCATAAATGTATCTATTAGGTTTCTGAAATGCAAGGGTCTTGTATTGACCTTCTCAACCCATCTAGGATTTTTTTTTTGCCTAAGCAAGTGGATGCCGAGTAGATTGGGAAGTCCAGATTATAAGTCTTGGGCATAGTTTTACCAGGATCTTAACCAAGATTATTACAGCTTGGACGACTCCTATCCACAAGGACATGATCTTGGTCTGGTTTAGTGAATTTGTGGACTGACCTGCATACATGATAATTTTCTCCATGTTTGGAATCTGCTCATAAACTCTCTAATGTATATGACTCTCCGTGGGTTGTCCATACTTGCTAGAGGTTCTTGAAGCTCTGGGATTTGGTTAGTGGTGCCAAGATTGTATTACCCTTCTCTTTGGCTCCTCCTCATCCATAGTTCAACTGAACAAGCATCTAGGGGCAGCCTTTTGCCATGCTCATGGGCTTTGACAGTGGGGTTCGTTTCCCCCATGCATTTCATTACTTCCATCAATCCACTCCATAAGATTTTCTTCAAGACCACAGAGTTAGATATATTGTGTCATATTGCAGTGAGGAAGGCACCATAGGTCTCTCCATGTACGCCGATGATGTGGCAATTTTTGCAAACCCTAATAGCGAGTAGTTTCTCATCGCTGGAATCCTCAGTTGTTCTCATCGATGCTAGTGGGATTGGTGCTAACCTAGAATAAAGTTTTTTTCATGGATGCTAGTTGTATTGGTGCTAATTAACCTAGAATAACTAAGGTCTTCCTATTTGGTTTGATGGAATTGTTAGGGATCATGTCTTGTCCCACTTTCTTGGAAGCATGGGAACTTTCCCATGCAAGTATTTGGGTTTTACACGTCATTTTTGGAAGTTGACAAAGATCCATTTGCAACCTCTTATTGACATGGAAGCTACAGGGATGGAAGGAAAGTATTTTTATAGGCCTGTCCAGGTTGCTCTCTTCAAATCTCATCCATTGATATCTTCCATACCACCGAGACCCGCAGTATTTGATGCGGAAGAATCCATGCCGCTCCACCTCTAGACCCCTCCAACCAACATCTGCTCTAAAACGATGCCCCAAAAGGGAGCGTGGTAGAGGCCATAACCATCGTTCGATCCAGGAGACCCAGATCTAAGGTTTCTTATGGAGCCACCCGCGAGGAAACGAGAAGTGCAGCGGTTGCAACATAATAGCATCTTCGATATGATGCCCCCCATGGAGGGGAGAGACACTCAGAGTGCCACCATCTACTGATCCGAGAATCCAGGGTTTCCCTTAAAGACTCACAAACCAGTACGACATAGTCCCGCTCCCACGGAAAATGCCACCACTGAGATATACAATACCCAAAGGTATTTCCATCGTCGGCTCCGGCCAAAATCGGAGCAAGGTTTTCACTTAGGATGAACCACACACCACCCAACCGTGCCCATCTGTGCTCAAGACCGACGCTGTCGCCATCTCATAAGGCTGACACCACCAAGAGCCTCGGCCACCATGCAGCGAGGGCATCGCCGATGTGGCTGAGAGAAACAACACGATACCACTAGGACGATGCGCCATGATGACCCACAAGTATAGGGGGTGTATCGTAGTATCTTCGATAAGTAAGAATGTCGATCCCAACGAGGAGCAGAAGGTGTTGACAAGCAGTTTCGATGAAGGATTCACTGTAAATGCTCACAGACAAGTATTCGGGGAGTTTTGATGTAACGGATGAATAAAGTACGAGTAAGTAAAGTGCGAGAGTAACAATTGCAGCGAGTGGCCCAATCCTTTTAGCACAAAGGACAAGCCGGTTTGTTTACTTATAATGACCAAACGTTCTCGAGGACACACGGGATTTTAGTCTAGTGCTTTCGCTACATACGGCTAATTAATCTTCATTGTTTTGATAAGTGTTGTGTGGGTGAACCTATGCTAATGTACCGCCCTTCCTAGGACTAATACATACTTGTGATTATACCCCTCTCAAGCATCCGCAAATACAAGAAAGTAATTAAGATAAATCTAACCATAGCCTTAAACTCTGAGATCCTGCGATCCCTCCTGCATCGATATACCAACGGGGGCTCAGGTTTCTGTCACTCCGGCAACCCCGCAATTGGCAAACGAGTACAAGATGCATTCCCCTAGGCCCATAAAGGTGAAGTGTCGTGTAGTCGACGTTCACACGACACCACTAGAAGAATAACACCACAACTTAAATATCATAACATTGAATACTACTCAACCATACTTCACTACTAACATTTAGACTTCACCCATGTCCTCAAGAACTAAACGAACTACTCACGAGACATCATATGGAACATGATCAGAGGTGATATGATAATAAAAAACAATCTGAACATAAACCTTGTTTCAACGGTTTCACTCAATAGCATCAATAACAAGTAGAAATCAACACCGAGAGAGTTTCCCCTATCAAACAATCAAGATCAAACCCAAATTGCTACAGCGGTAACGAGGTGCAGCGGTGGAGATGGCGGTGATGATGATGAAGATGATGGTGATGGTGATGGAGATGATGTCCAGCTCGATGACGGTGACGATGGCGTCGATTTCCCCCTCCGGGAGGGAATTTCCCCGGCGGATTCCTGCCCGCCGGAGAGCTCTTTTCTCTCCGGTGTTCTCCGCCCTGCGAGGCGGGCCGTGACTCTTCGCGACGTACCCCTTCGGCTTAGGTTTTCGGGACGAAGGAGTACGCGAAGAAAAGGAGGCGAGAGGGGCTGTGGGCCCCCTCCTCATAGGGCGGCGCGGCCGAGCCTTGGGCCGCGCCGGCCTATGGGGTGGGCCCACCTCGGGTCCCCTCTTCTCCCCCTTCTGGCTCCCTTCGTCATCTGGAAAAATAGGAGTTTTCGTGAAATTCCCGTAAATTGTTGATCTTCCGAAATATTGCATTCTGACGGTGCTTTTTCCAGCAGAATCCTGGCTCCGGTGCGCGATCCCCCAATAATCATGAAACATGCAAAATAGATGAAATAACATAAGTATTATATCCAAATATGAAATATATCAATGAATAACAGCAAATTATGATATAAAATAGTGATGCAAATTGGACGTATCAAGTCCCCCCAAGCTTAGACCTCGCTTGTCCCCAAGCGAAACTGAACTCGGTAAACAGGACCACATGTTTATAGAGTGAAGAGTCGATAAATCAAATACGGACAAGAAGCATCATATTCATTCACACAAGACATTCTAGTAAACAACTTCCTCATATAACTCAATCTTGAAACAAGTATAATGTAATCACAAATAAAGGTGCATAAGAAATCATAATTGGTGATGGCAAACTTTGTTCTTGGTCAGAGAACAGTTAACAAATTATACCTATCTATTGAGCAGCGCTCTCATATTAAAACTTATGTGGCTCATCTTGCATACTCAATCATATTAATCATTGATGACTTTCAAAGCTATATTCATTCAGGTAAAACTTGTACTAAACAAGGAAGAGTAAAGACATGATGAAGCAAATCACAATATAATGGTTTGATCACAACAACTCAAATGCTTGCTTGAGATGGAGGGAAATAGGTTTACTTGACTCAACATAAAGTAAAAGACAGGCCCTTCGCGAGAGGAAGCGAGGAATTAAATCATGTGCTAGAGCTTTTTCAGTTTTGAAATCATATAAAGAGAATAAAATTAAGTAAAGTTTTGAGAAGTGTTTGTTGTTGTCAACGACTGGTAGCGGGTACTCTAACCCCCTTGCCAAACAGACCTCCAAAGAGCGGCTCCCATGAAGGACGTTATCTCTACCAGCAAGGTAGATCATCCCTCTTCTCTTTTGTTTACACATGTATTTTAGTTTATTTAAGGATGACACTCCCCCAACCTTTGCTTACACAAGCCATGGCTAACCGAATCCTCGGGTGCCTTCCAACAATCTCATACCATGGAGGAGTGTCTATTGCAAAATTAAGTTGCTTACTGATGAATCGGGGCAAAACATGTGAAGAGAATTATTAATGAAAGTTGATTAATTGGGGTTGGGAACCCCGTTGCCAGCTCTTATTGCAAAATTATAGGATAAGTGGATGAAGCCACTAGTCCATTAGTGGAAGCTGCCTAACAAGACTGAAAGATAAGACACCACATACTTCCTCATGAGCTATAAAACATTGACACAAATAAGAGGTAATAAATTTTGAATTGTTTAAAGGTAGCACATGAAGTATTTACTTGGAATGGCAGGAAATACCATGCAGTAGGTAGATATGGTGGACACAAATGGCATAGGTTTGGGTTCAGGTTTGGATGCACGAGAAGCATTCCCTCTCAGTACAGGTCTTTGGCTAGCAAGGTTAATTAGCAAGCATAAGAGTTGAGGGAAACAAGCAAATATAAATGTGATAGAAACAATCATGCATCTTTCTTGTAAGCACAAACAATCTTAACTTCAGAATAATAAGCTATGAGCTAACAAGAAAGGAAGACAATGAAACAACTATATGTATTTCTCTTTTCTACTTAAACCTCAAGGTGTTGTTGCTATTGACCAATGCTAAGTTTGCCAAAACTAAATAGATTTACTCAATGCTCCCAAAGTGGTACCAATACTAAAAATCAAGATCAATCATATAGTGGAAATTGCAAACTAAAATAAGGTGTGCAATATGTAAATGATAAGACTTCTCATTAATATTTCATAACGATAACTCACACCAAGGGATACATAGACAAACTAAAGGAGAGATACTTCCAAATTGCAACCCATCTTATATGATAACTTCCCTACTCATGATATGACACGACTTGATAGTAAAAAGTAAAAGGGAGTGATGATGTGATACCGCGGCACTCCCCCAAGCTTGGAACAAACCAAGGGGATGCCAATACCGATGATGAATTAATCCTTTGGCGATGGTGGTGATGAATTCCTCCCGCGCTTCTTACAGATCTCCTTCAGCTTCAGCTTCTCAGCTTGGCAATTCTGCACTAAGACTCGAAGAGATTCATTGTTATCTAAAGTTGGCTGTGGCGTCCTTGTGATGGGCATCGCGTAATATTCCAGCATTCTACGGAGTCGGTAATTCTCATCCCTGAGTATCTCCACTTCTCTTCTTAGAGCCCGGTATTGACCACAAAACTCATCGGTAGTCCGTAGAGCTTCTTCCAGCACAGGGAAAGAGTCGAAGCCAAGAGCAGGTGGTAAAGGTCCCTGCAAGTTATGAGAGAAAGAACGTCGAGTGTCAACAGATCCCACCAAGACTTGCTTACTCCCAACAGCTTGTTGCTCTTGTTTGATGACACCCTTTTCACTTCTTCATTCGAAGGCCCTTTGCCCTTGTTGTCGGAGGCCATGGTGCTCCTAGATCAAAGATAGATCCTGACAGAAACAGCTCAAAGCAAAACACGTCGAGAAAACGATATACGGACCTCCAGGGGTCCGGGGGATTATATAGCAAAATTTTTTGCGACAAACGGAAAGTACCAGGTCGAACCAGAGTCGGAGAGGGGCAACGAGGCGGTGTCCTCATAGGGCGGCGCGGCCAGGCTGGGGCCCGCGCCGGCCTATGGGGGCACCTCCTCGTGCGCCTCCTCCACTCCGTTTCGATCTCGTAATTTTTCATATTTTCCAAAAACAGCAAAAACATTGTTCGGAAAGTAAATCGCGAACTTTTTATTACCTGTACTGTTACCTATTCAAAGTCGAGTTACGGCGGATCTGCCAATTTGACCTTTGATGAAAGCCTCCGGTGTTTCCACTCGAATAATATCAACATCAACATTGTAAGAATCACCTGAGATATAATGCTTGAGTCTTTGTCCATTCACCACTTGCGTGGCATTGCCTTGGAGAGAACTAATTTTAATTGCTCCTGATTGATACACCTCCTCAACAACATATGGTCCTTCCCATTTCGAGAGTAATTTCCCTGCAAAAAATCTGAGACGAGACCGATACAATAGGACTTTATCCCCAATATTAAACTCTCTTTTGATAATCCTTCTATCATGCCATTTCTTAACTTTCTCCTTAAAGAGTTTAGCATTTTCATAAGCTTCACTTCTCCATTCATCTAAAGAACTTAATTGCAAAAACCTCTTATTACCGGCTAGTTTAGGATCTTTGTTTAATTCTCTAACAGCCCAATAAGCTTTGTGCTCTAGTTCTAAAGGTAAATGACAAGCTTTCCCATAAACCATTTTATAAGGTGACATTCCCATGGGGTTTTTATAAGCAGTTCTATAAGCCCATAGTGCTTCCTTCAATTTACTAGCCCAATTCTTTCTAGTTTTATTAACAGTCTTTTGCAAGATAGATTTAATTTCTCTATTTGATAATTCTACTTTCCCACTAGTTTGAGGATGATAAGCAGAAGCAATTCTATGATTAATACCATATTTAGCAAGAGTTTTTCTAAAACCACCATGAATAAAATGAGAACCTCCATCTGTCATAATATATCTGGGAACTCCAAATCTAGGAAAAATAATGTCTAAAAGCATTCTTAAAGAGGTCTCACCATCAGCACTTTTTGTAGGTATGGCTTCCACCCATTTAGTAACATAATCAACAGCAACAAGTATATGAGTGTTACCTTCGAAGAGGAAAAGGTCCCATGAAGTCAAATCCCCAACAATCAAACAGTTCAATAACAAGAGTATAATTCATAGGCATTTCATTGCGTCTGGAGATATTACCAACCCTTTGACATTCATCACAAGATAAAATAAACTTCCTTGCATCTTTGAAGAGAGTTGGCCAATAAAAACCTGATTGTAGAACCATTTGCGCGGTTCTATCTCCGGCGTGATGTCCTCCATAAGCACTACCATGACATTTACTCAATATCTCTTGTTGTTCATATTCGGGAACACATCTTCGCAGAATACCATCCACTCCTTCTTTATATAAGTGTGGGTCATCCCAAAAATAATGCCTCAAATCATAAAAGAATTTCCTCCTTTGCTGGAGATCTGAAAAGGTTGGAGGCAAGTACTTGGAAACAATAAAGTTAGCATAATCGAGCATACCAAGGATCTGTCTCGCGAGCTCACCTTTATTACGGCAAATTGTTCATTTGGAAAACTATCATTAACAGGAACAGGATCATAAGCAATATTTTCCAATCTAGACAAATTATCAGCAACAGGATTATCAGCTCCTTTCCTATCTACAATATGTAAATCAAATTCTTGCAAAAGAAGTACCCATCTAATAAGCCTTGGCTTAGCATCTTTCTTTGTCATAAGATATCTAATTGCAACATGATCAGTATGAATTGTAACTTTCGAATCAACAATATAAGATCTAAATTTATCACAAGCAAAGACTACAGCTAACAATTCTTTTTCAGTAGTAGCATAATTTCTTTGAGCAGCATCAAGAGTTTTACTAGCATAATGAATAACATTCAATTTCTTATCTACCCGCTGTCCAAGAACAGCGCCTACAGCAAAATCACTAGCATCACACATAATTTCAAATGGTAAATTCCAATCAGGAGGTTCAACTACAGGAGCAGTTGTTAAGGCTTTCTTTAGGGTTTCAAAAGCTTCCTTACAATCATCATCAAAAACAAAAGGTACATCTTTTTGAAGAAGATTAGTAAGAGGCTTTGAAATCTTAGAAAAGTCTTTAATAAATCTCCTATAAAACCCAGCATGACCAAGAACACTACGAATACCTTTAACATCCCTAGGATAGGGCATCTTCTCGATTGCTTCAACTTTAGCTCTATCAACTTCAATACCTCTCTCAGAAATTTTATGTCCCAATACAATTCCTTCATTAACCATAAAGTGGCACTTCTCCCAATTAAGAACAAGGTTAGTTTCTTCACATCTCTGCAATACTTTATCAAGGTTCTGCAAGCAATTATCAAAAGAATTCCCATAGACAGAAAAATCATCCATGAATACTTCTACAATACTCTCACAAAAGCCATGAAAAATAGCAGACATGCATCTTTGAAAAGTAGCAGGAGCATTACATAAACCAAAAGGCATACGCCTATAAGCATAAGTTCCATAGGGACAAGTGAAAGTGGTTTTCTCTTGATCTTTAGTTTTAACAGCAATTTGTGAAAACCCAGAATAGCCATCAAGAAAGCAAAATTGAGTATTTTTAGGCAGCCTTTCTAACATTTGATCAATAGAGGGTAAAGGGTAATGATCTTTCTTAGTAACCTTATTAACTTTTCGATAATCAATGCACATTCTATATCCTACAACTACTCTTTGAGGGATGAGCTCATCATTATCATTAGGCACAACAGTCATTCCTCCTTTCTTAGGAACACAATGCACAGGACTAACCCATCTACTATCGGCAATAGGATATATAATACCAGCTTCAAGAAGTTTTAATACCTCATTCCTTACCACATCCTTCATCTTCGGAATTAGACGGCGTTGATGTTCAACAACAGGCTTTGCATCATCTTCCATATTGATAGCATGTTGGCAAATAGAGGGAGAAATCCCTTTCAAGTCATCAAGAGTGTAGCCAATAGCTCCTCGGTGTTTCTTCAATATTTCCAATAACCTTTCTTCCTCAATATCTGAAAGCTTAGAACTAATAATAAGAGGATATATTTTCTTATCATCAATATGAGCATACTTAAGATTATCAGGCAATGGCTTTAAATCAAAAACAGGATCTTCCTTTGGTGGTGGTGTTGTACCTAAATCTTCAACTGGCAAGTCATGTTTAAGAATAGGTTGACGAAGGAAAATTTCATCAAGCTCATTTCTTTCTTCCCTAAAGACTTCACTCTCACTATCCTCTAAATATTGCTGCAAAGGATTATTAGGTGCAAGAGAAATAGACGCACACTGTTCAACTCTAAAATCATTATTAAGCAAATCAGCTTTATAAGGAGTTTTGGCAAATTTAGAGAAATTAAACTCATAAGATTCACCAGCAAATTTAGTCATAATTTTTTCCTTCTTGCAATCTATAACATCTCCACAAGTATTTAGGAAAGGTCTACCAAAACTAATAGGACAATACTTACTAGCAGCAGAACCAAGTACCAAAAAGTCAGCAGGATATTTAATCTTACCACATAGAACTTCCACATCTCGAACAATACCAATAGGAGAGATAGTTTCTCTATTAGCTAGCCGAATAACCACATCAATATCTTCAAGTTCACAAGAACCAATTTCATGCATGATCTCCGTATAAAGCTCATAAGGAATGGCACTAATAATTGCACCAATATCACATAAACCATAATAACAATGATCACCAATTCTAACGAGAGCATAGGAACACCGGCTTTCCTAGACTTATTAGGATGCGAAACAATATTAGAAGCATCTTCACGAGAAAATAATATGACCATCTTCTACATTTTAAGTAACAAGATCTTTGATTATTGCAACAACAGGTTCAACCTTTATTTGTTCTTCAGGTTCTATAGGTTTCTTTGCACTTTTATTAACTGCACTAGATATAACAGAGTACTCCTTCATTTTAGCAGGGAAAGGAGTTTTTTCAATATAAGTTTCAGGAAGAATATGATCAACAGTTTCAATTATAGCACATTTATTTATAGATGAATCAATTTTATCTTTATATGGTTCATGATACTTATCAAAATTCTTCTTAGGCAATTCAAAGTGAGAGGCAAAAGCTTTATAAAAGTTTGCAACGACTTGAGATTCAAGACCATAGGTAGCACTCATATTACGAAATTTATCAGTATCCATAAAAAATTCAATGCATTTATAATCATAGTTTATACCTGACTCTCTATCTTTGTCGTTCTCCCATCCTTCAGTATTCTCCTGGATCCGATCAAGAAGTTCCCTTTTAAACTCTTCCTTGTTGTGTGTAAATGATCCAGAACAAGAAGTATCCAGCAAGGTCTTGTCTTGAAAAGAAAGTCTTGCATAGAAATTATCAATAATAATATTACCAGGAAGCTCATGAATGGGGCATTTAAGCATTAAAGACTTCAATCTCCCCCACGCTTGGGCAATACTTTCTCCTTCATGAGGCCAAAAATTATATATGCGATTCCGATCTTTGTGAATCTCACTTGGAGGATAGAACTTAGAATAAAACCGGGGCACAATATCATTCCATTCAAGAGAATCCCCATTATCCGAGTAATTTATACCAATGCGCCGCTTTACCGGACAGCGATACGAGAGAATAGTTTCTTCCTCACTTCATCCATAGCAATACCTGCACACTTGAATAAACCGCATAATTCATGTAAGAACAAGTAAATGATCTCCGGGGTGGACGGTTCCATCCCCTGTATAACGGTTACCCACTACACGTTCAATAATTTTCATAGGTATTTTGTATGGTAATTCTTCCTTACACGGCGCCTCATCCACTACCTTTGCGGTAGTAGTGGATCTCCCAAATAAACACTCAAGAGAAGATCTCTCCATAATGAGTTATAGCAGCAGGCAGAAATAAAATCAGCACAAACAGTAGAAATTTCCCTTACCAATTCCACTTACCAATAGCGCTTCACTCCCCGGCAACGGCGCAAGAAAATAGTCTTGATGACTCACAAGTATAGGGGGTGTATCGTAGTATCTTCGATAAGTAAGAATGTCGATCCCAACGAGGAGCAGAAGGTGTTGACAAGCAGTTTCGATGAAGGATTCATCGTAAATGCTCACGGACAAGTATTCGGGGAGTTTTGATGTAACGAAGAATAAAGTACGAGTAAGTAAAGTGCGAGAGTAACAATTGCAGCGAGTGGCCCAATCCTTTTTAGCACAAAGGACAAGCCGGTTTGTTTACTTATAATGACCAAACGTTCTCGAGGACACACGGGATTTTAGTCTAGTGCTTTCGCTACATACGGCTAATTAATCTTCATTGTTTTGATAAGTGTTGTGTGGGTGAACCTATGCTAATGTACCGCCCTTCCTAGGACTAATACATACTTGTGATTATACCCCTTGCAAGCATCCGCAACTACAAGAAAGTAATTAAGATAAATCTAACCACGGCCTTAAACTGCGAGATCCTGCGATCCTCCCGCATCGATATACCAACGGGGGCTCGGGTTTCGTCACTCCGGCAACCCCGCAATTGGCAAACGAGTACAAGATGCATTCCCCTAGGCCCATAAAGGTGAAGTGTCGTGTAGTCGACGTTCACACGACACCACTAGAAGAATAACACCACAACTTAAATATCATAACATTGAATACTACTCAACCATACTTCACTACTAATATTTAGACTTCACCCATGTCCTCAAGAACTAAACGAACTACTCACGAGACATCATATGGAACATGATCAGAGGTGATATGATAATGAATAACAATCTGAACATAAACCTTGGTTCAACGGTTTCACTCAATAGCATCAATAACAAGTAGAAATCAACACCGGGAGAGTTTCCCCTATCAAACAATCAAGATCAAACCCAAATTGCTACAGCGGTGACGAGTTGCAGCGGTGGAGACGGCGGTGATGATGATGAAGATGATGGTGATGGTGATGGAGATGATGTCCAGCTCGATGACGGTGACGATGGCGTCGATTTCCCCCTCCGGGAGGGAATTTCCCCGGCGGATTCCTGCCCGCCGGAGAGCTCTTTTCTCTCCGGTGTTCTCCGCCCCGCGAGGCGGCTGTGACTCTTCGCGACGTACCCCTTCGGCTTAGGTTTTCGGGACGAAGGAGTACGCGAAGAAAAGGAGGCGAGATGGGCTGTGGGCCCCCTCCTCATAGGGCGGCGCGGCCAGGCCTTGGGCCGCGCCGGCCTATGGGGTGGGCCCACCTCGGGTCCCCTCTTCTCCCCCTTCTGGCTCCCTTCGTCATCTGGAAAAATAGGAGTTTTCGTGAAATTCCCGTCAATTGTTGATCTTCCGAAATATTGAATTCCGACGGTGCTTTTTCCAGCAGAATCCTGGCTCCGGTGCGCGATCCCCCAATAATCATGAAACATGCAAAATAGATGAAATAACATAAGTATTATATCCAAATATGAAATATATCAATGAATAACAGCAAATTATGATATAAAATAGTGATGCAAATTGAACGTATCACGCCACCACAAACAATCTAGGGCCATCGCACAGTTTGGGATAGCTACATGAGCTCATGGTAGTAGTGGAAACTCCGTGGGTTTTGGTATATAAGATTTCGGAGAAGCAAGCCTCTTTTCCAAGAGGACACAATATTTTTTTAAAAGCAATATAAACTTTGTAAGAGCACTATTAAGGTAGATTTGATGCGGGAAAGATAATAGCAAATCTCGAAATGTCACCACTCATATTGCCTCCATGTCGAAAAGATATAATGTAATCGTCCGTCTTAATGAAAAATCCTATTTACAATTTCCAAAAATAGTGAGAAGAAAATCTGTAAGACGATTTTTTTTTCCGAAAAGGTGAATAAGACCAGCCTCTATATCAATCAGTGCAAACAACCTGACCATTCGGCGTTATCTCTGCTTACATTTATTTTATATTTTCGTACAAATGAAGTACTTTCTCCGTTCACTAATATAAAATGTGTTAGCAAGCTAAATTGTCTTGCGAAAATATCTTATATGGACGGAGGGAGTAAGTAATATTGTACCTAGTAGTATAGTGACTTGTGAGTTCGCTCCAGCTCGCAAATGATCATGTCTTTATTAAGTTTTACATGTGTATGTGCCTACTTATCTTGCATGTGCATGGAGTTTTGTTTCACAACTTTTGACTAAGATACCACGGTCAGAAATTTCTGTCCAAATTAATGTTAATGATATTACTATGTGTTGGAAATATTGGAAGCATTCTAATTATGGGCCCTGTGAGGGGCATGATCAGCAGTTGAGTATTCCAGAGGCTTTTAAATAGTTTTTACGATAGTCCCGACTAGATTGAGGGCTTTTGTAGAATTCAGTTCTCGAGTGTATGACCTTTGCTGAGGTCTTTTTCTTTTGCCTCCTGCTTACTAAGATGTGACTATCTGTCATGTCATGCTTTCATCTTATATGCACGTGG
Organism: Lolium rigidum; assembly: GCF_022539505.1. NCBI lineage: Eukaryota > Viridiplantae > Streptophyta > Magnoliopsida > Poales > Poaceae > Lolium > Lolium rigidum. Next base: position 28,194,249 of record NC_061510.1, on the reverse strand, counting down.
TCATACTTCAAAATTTTCATCTGCCCCTAGCACTTCCATCTTATTTATTAATGTTTTTTTAACAAGTTAGCACATATGGTAAGTTCACAGGCAGTACGTTACACTATACATATGGACCGCATATAGTTGAGCAAAACAGGGCTGAAACCTCTTTCCTGCTATTCATTTTGTGTCTCAAATCTTCAAATTGCTCAACGCCCACTCTTGTTAAAGCAGACGAATCCCACTGTCCTCTGATAAGAATGGAAATGCCCACCTTATTAGTTGTGGGTACAATCATGCAGTCATGCTGCCATGGCAACACACATGAGACAATCTTGTCACATAGATAAGCATCCCCTTTCCCTTTGGTGCCCATCGATAGCTTTGGTCTTTGCCTCTTCTTTTCCTTTGATTTTCAGCTTTAGATTTACCCTTGAAGAAGCAAAGAATTTTGTAAGATCTCCCCGCTCTGGCGAGTGGCGACTATATAAGCACACCACCCTAGCTACCCAATCCAAATCAAGCATTGCTCTAACGTTTGCAGCATCCCATTTTAGCTCCGAGCTTTTTCTTCACACTCGAGTTCACTGCAATGGCGCCGACGAGCGTGAAGGTGTTCGGGTCGCCGACGTCGGCGGAGGTGGCCCGCGTGCTCATGTGCCTGTTCGAGAAAGACGTGGAGTTCCAGCTCATCCGCGTCGACGCCTACCACGGAGCCAAACGCATGCCCCAGTACCTCAAGCTCCAGCCCCGCGGCGAGGCGCTCACCTTCGAGGACGACAACCTCACCCTCTCCGGTAAGCACTAAGCGGCGGCAATGGAGATACTGCATGATATGGTTCCTGATGGGCGCAATGTGTGTGGGTGGATGTAGAGTCGAGGGGCATCCTGCGGCACATCTCGCACAAGTACGCGAAGCAGGGCAACCCGGACCTGATCGGGTCGGGGGCGCTGGAGCGCGCGTCCATCGAGCAGTGGCTGCAGACGGAGGCGCAGAGCTTCGACGTGCCCAGCGCCGAGATGGTCTACAGCCTCGCCTTCCTGCCGCCCGCCATGCCGCAGCAGCACCAGAACGGCAACGGGAACGGCAATGGTAATGGCTATGGCAACAACAACGGCAACGGCAACGGCAACGTCAACGGCATGGGTAAGGGCATTGTCAATGGCACTGGCAACGGCGCGGTGAACGCGTCGACGAAGCGCGTGTTGGCCGGGGCGCCACCGGGCACGACCAAGGAGAAGGAGGAGGAGATGCGGAGGCTGTTCGAGAAGAGCCAGAGGGAGCTGGAGAAGCTGCTGGACATCTACGAGCAGCGCCTGGAGGAGGCGGCGTACCTGGCCGGGGACAAGTTCACCATCGCCGACCTGTCGCACCTGCCCAACGCCGACCGCCTCGCCTCCGACCCGCGCTCCCGCCGCATGTTCGAGCGCCGCAGGAACGTCAGCCGCTGGTGGGAAGACGTCTCCCGGCGCGAGTCCTGGGCCTACGTCAAGAGCCTGCAGCGCCCGCCCTCCTCCAACGGCGCCGACGCCGACGCCGACGCCACGCACGCGCAGAACGGACAGAAGCGCGTCGACGGCGACAACGACAGCAAACTCCAGCGCAACCAGTACGGCGACAACGACAACAATCACCAGCGCAACCAGTATGGCGAGGCCAAGGACTACCAGCAGGGCCGGCCGTCCGCCGACGGGCGGTACTGATGATGACGATCGACCAAGAACTTGAAACTGAGAATGGGTTGATAAGTGTCTCACAGTTTGTTTGTTTTGTGGCACGCACGTTGTGTGTTTTGTTTGAATTCCTGCTTTTCTTTTCTGCCGTTGATGGTGATGACGTCTCGTGCTGTAATAAGATGTTAACCCCTTTCTCAATGGACCTGAACTTTTTTTTGCTGTGTCCGAGGATCCGATTCCAGTATCCTTCGAAAAAGATATATGAAGTTGATTTGTATTTTATTCTTGGTTCCTCCCATCTTTGCACTGATCTTGACACAAAACATCAGATGGCTCAAGTATAGTTTTTTTGTGAGTTAATGGCATAAAACCACCACTTTAGAGCATCTCTAGTGGTTCCTCTAAATGAGGACCTCTATATCTCCATATAGATGACCATCTATAAAGATCCCCTTTTAGATGTTCTAAGTTTTTCAGTGGAACGTCTATATCTAGACCATCTATATTTTTGATATAGTCACTGTCAAGTGGACCTCTTGATCTCAGAGGTGTGTGGGGACGTGTGCGCGGGGAAGGATTTTGCTTTGGATGGTCCTCGCTCCGTCCTCCAAATTTGGAGGATGAGTAGAGGAAATAGATGGTCCTCTATATTTAGATGGCCATTTAGATGAGCCACTGGAAGCGTTTTTTCAGCTCATAGTCATCTATACACATTTAGAGGATCATATAGAGGAGCCACTAGAGATGCTCTTAGGTTTCAAATTTACCATATACCGACAATTTATGTTCCCAGAACAAAAAGTGGCCAGATTTTGCTAGATGGGTGGGGCACATTGTTAGGCTGAGGTGGCATCATGGTTAGTCAACTTGCTGACATGGACCTAGGTCCCACCTGTCAGACTACACTAAAAAATCAAAATATGGAAGAGGAGGGGATCTCCACTGCCGTCCTCAGGCCACCAACTTGTGCCGCCGTCGGGCTTGCCGCCTCGGAGCACTAGGGCCAGCTGGCGTCCGCCCGCGACTGCACTTGAGGCGGGGAAGGAGGAGGTGGTACCGGGCCGGTGCCCGCCGGTGTCCTCCCACGCCAAGTCATTAGAGGCGGTTTTCCCACGCGTGTGACGATGCTCTGCGGCGCCCTCGCACGAGTGGAGAATGGGAGGAGTAGAGGTAGGGGATGCGAGCAAGAGCACATACCAGCGGTTGCGGAGCTCGACGGCACCCACGTGTGAATGCAACATGGGAGATGGCGGTGGTGCACCGGTGCCGTTTGCTGCGAGCATGAGTGCACTGGCAGCGCCCTCGCACGAGTGGAGCGTGGGAGGCATTTGCTTCCAAGTCTGTTTCTCCGTTTTCAAAACTCAAAAAATATCTAGTATGTGAACTTTTGAATTGAACAAAACTTAGATTTACAAAAAGGCTTGAAATGAAAAATGGAGCACCTGGGACGTTGTATCATTTCTATCTGAGCTTCCTAGATCCCAAAAGGCGATGCTGTCGGTCGTGGAGCGCCCCAGGTGGTCACCGCCGGCGATCAAAATCCGTCAGCGCCGCCCCTGGGAGGCCGCCGTCGCCTCACCCGCCCTGTCACCGAGTCCCTCTGGCGTATAAAATCTCGCGCCACGCTTCTAGAAGCCCGCTAGACGCCGCGCCCCTCCACAACACCGCCACGAGGGCCGACCGCCGCCACTGTACTCTACTTAGTGTTATCTCGATGATAGATGATCCACGGGTGGATTTGCGATCCTTTTTGTCCCCAACCTCATTTCTTGGAGTGCTCGCAAACAAGCTAATGTTTCCCCCTCAAGCACCAAAGCCGAATACAAAGCACTAGCAAATGTAACAGCCAAGGTTCAAGCCTTGCATCGTGAACTACGGGTGTCTCTTTGTGCCCATCCTTGTCTATGGTGTGACAACCTCGGTGCCACCTACTTTCTACAAATCTAATTCTTCATGCCCGCAAAAAACACATTGATATTGACTTCCTTTTTATTAGAGAAAGAGTTGCAAGCAAAGACATTGAGATCAAATTTACATCAAGCGAAGATCAGGTCGCTGATGGCTTTACAAAAGCTCTTTCGGTGAAGACTTTCGGAGAATTCAAGCCTAATCTCAGTCCCTCCATTTTTTCGTGGTTTAGATTAAGGGGTGTTAAAAAAAAGTTGTACCCAACACATATGGGTTGGGCAATACGTGTGTGTAGTACACCAACGAATAGTTGACCCCAACAACTACATAACGTGATTGGCTCCTTCCTTTTTATCTATTGCTTTCTTTGTAATCCTCTTGCCCTCCTTTATATCTAGCTGATACGTTGCAAACGTATCTATAATCTTTGATTCTCCATGCTTGTTTTACACCAATTTCTATATGTTTTGTTTACACTTTGTTATATTTTTTACATTTTTCAGAACTAACCTATTGACAAGATGCCACAGTGCCAGTTCCCTTTTTTTACTATTTTATATTTCACAAAATTTGTATAGGAAATATTCTCGGAATTGGACGAAACAAAAGCCAAAGTTTCTATTTTACTGTAACGAAGACGGAGTCGAGAGGGGAGACGAAGAAGCACTACGAGGCGGCCACACCAGCCCATGGCGCGGCCCAGGCCCAGGCCACGCCAAGGGGTGGTGTGGGCACCTCGGGCACCCACCGACCTCGCCATTCCACCTATTTATTCACCTGTTCGGCAAAACCTAAATACCCGAGCCTCCATCCACGAAAAGTTCTGTCGCGGACGCCATCGCCTACCCTAGCTCGGGAGGGTTCTGAAGCTCTTCCCGGCACCCTGCCGGAGAGGGAGATCATCACCGGAGGCCTCTACATCGCCATGCCCGCCACCAAAGTGATGCGTGAGTATTTAATCTCTGGACTACGAGTCTATAGCAGTAGATAGATTGTCTTCTCCAATTTATGCTTCATGTTTAGATCTTGTGAGCTTCCTATCATGATCAAGATAATCTTTTTGTAATGCTACATGTTGTGTTTGCTGGGATCCGATGAATATTGAATACTATGGTTGAGATTGATTATATACTTTTCATATGTTATTTGTGATCTTCCATGCTCTCCGTTGCTAGTAGATGCTCTGGCCAAGTATATGCTTGTAACTCTAAGAGGGAGTATTTATGCTCGATAGTGGGTTCATGCCCCTAGTAATCTGGAAGAGCGACAATTAACTTCTAAGATTGTAGATGTGATGTTTCTACTAGGGAGAAACAACAATACTTTGTCTAAGGATAATTCTATTGTTTACTTTATACACATTGCTTAATGCAATAATCTATTGCTTGCAACTTAATACTGAAAGGGGTGCGGACGCTAACCAGAAGGTGGATTATTAGTCATAGACGCAGTTGGATTATGGTCTATGTATTATGTTGTAACGTCCAAATGAATCTCATAGTAATCATCTTGTCATGTATGGTCTTTATTCTGCCAATTGTCCGGCTTTAATTTGTTCACCCATCATGTTATTTATCTTTATGGAGAGACACCTCTAGTGAGCTGTGGACCCCGATCCTTTCTTTTACCCTCATAAAATCATCCTGTTCTGTTTACTTACTGCAAGCGCCATTATTTTTTTCTAATTTCACTGCAAACAAATATCTCTTTTCACACTATACAGTTAATCCTTTGTTTTAAGCAAAACTGGTGAGATTGACAACCTCACTGTAGGTTGGGGCAAATTATTTTAGTTGTGTTGTGTGGAGGTTCCACGTTGTTGCTGACGCCAGTAGTGCGCCCTGCTACAAGTCATCTAGCAACACCTTCAGAAGTCACTCATTTATCCTACTGGTCAGTTAAATCTTGGTTTCTTACTGAGGGAAAACTTGCTACTGTGCTCATCATACATTCCTCTTGGGGTTCCCCAACGGTGTGCAACTACGCAACATCAAGCTCTTTTTCTGGCGTCGTTGTCGGGGAGAAAGAGGATTTGTGAAAGGGGAGTCTCTCATCTCCAATCTCTTTACTTTGTTATTGTTTTGCTTAGTTTATTTTACTTTGTCTTGTTTATTTCACTTATATCAAAAACAGAAAAAAAATAGTTTCTATTACAGCTTTTATTTCTGTTGTTCTGTTTTAGTCAAGCTAGAATGAGTATTCCTGAAGTTGAGGTTCGTTCTTTTAAGCAACAAGGGGGACAAAGTTTGAAAGATGCTTGTCATAGAATAAGTTATGCTCATCATAGATGTACTAAAAAGTATTTTACCATGATCCTTCTTATGAATTTTTATGTTGGTATATCTAGCTGGAATAGGTATGTTTTGGATACTCTCACGGGGGGTAATTTTCTGGGTACTCCTGCTTTGGAAGCCTGCAATTTAATTGAAAACTTAGTAGGAATACCACCTACTAATGTTATTAAAACTGAGATCACTTTAGAAGATGTTATAAAAATACTGAGCTCTCTAGAGAAAACTTTGCCAAATTTTCTCGATAATCTAGCCAAATTAATGAATCAATAGAAAGTATCAATAAAAGAATCACTGTCTTAGAGGCTAGCAATAGCCATGATAATAGAAACCTTAGAATTCCTAAACTAGAGGAGGCTATGGAAACTTTAAGTTCAACTTTTTATTCTCTTGGGTTTAAGAAGAGAAAGCTTTTGTGGGAAAAGAGCAAAAAATCATGTATGTTCCCAAGGTGCCTAAACCAAAACTCCATAATATTTTTAAAATTGATAAAACTTTAGTGCAACTAAGAGTGATTTACATGTTGAATCATCTCCAGGGGTGTCTAAAGTACCTATTTTTACAAGTTGTGTTTTAGAGGAAGTGATTGATCTTTATGCTTCTTCAGTTGAAAATACTTGATGCTAGCTCTTTTTCTGCGCCTAGCTGAAAGGCGTTAAAAAAAAGCACTCTTGGGAGATAACCTATGTTTTATTTTTAAAATTTTTCTTTTGTTGAGTCTTGGAAGTTATTACCTCTGTAATAACCTCTCCTTATCATTTTTATTTCATTTTTGTGCCAAGAATAGCCTCTAATAGGAAGAAAGTAAGATTTGGGGAAGTTGCTATCCTGAAACAGGTTCTGTGTTGTCACCATAAAACTTTGTATTCCCAGCCGAAACATAATTTTGAGCTGCCAATTTTGGATAATATGCCCCAGGTTATCATCTAACTTTTGTTAGTTGAGCACTTTTCTATTTAAGCAACATGATATTTTCGAAAATATTGATCTTTACCTGCTGTTCTGTTTTGACAGATTTCTGCCACTATTTGCATTTGCCTCTTAATCTCTTTCTTTTTAGTTCTTTTGAGAGAAAGAGATTTTTGAAGAATTTTCTACAGTAATGGATGTTTGACATATGTTAGAACCGAACCCAAGTGGATTTGTTATTTTGATTGCACTGATGCTGCTAATGAGAATTGTGTGAAGTTTTGTATGAAGGAAGATTTCAAGTGTAGGGAGAGAAGAATGATATAATGAGATGACGTATGGAAAAAATCTCAAGCTTGGGGATGCCTATGTCACCCCAAGGAATATCCAAGAGGTACAAGAGTCAAAACTTGGGGGTGCCCAAGGCATCCGCTCTTCATCAACAAAGCATCAGGTCATCTTTCTAGACGGTATATTTTTATTGATTCATATGCTATGTGTTGCTCTTTGAGTGTCTTTATTTTTGTTTTTTAGTTTTGTTTTGTTTTGTTTGCTATAGCATATGATTGGATCCTAACATATTTGTTTTGGAGAATGACACACTCTGTTTTAATTGCATAGAACACTCTAGTTTTCACTTCTATTGTTCTGTGAGTGTTCTCTTTTGCTAGTACTGTGTTCAGCTCTTGGTTTTCCACTCGTATTTTGTTCAGAGCTTATTAATTCACTTTAGTTATGTACTATTAGATCTCTGGCCTTTATTGGTTATTATCTATAAGAGTTGTTTCAAATATATTGATTGGTGTTGAAGACGAGTAAAATGTTTCATGCTTATAGTGATGTAAAAGGAAGCTTATTTAGACTGTGGCATAGACTTTGGCATACCATGTTGGATGTTATTTTAATCATATTCTTAGTAGTTATTGTTGTAGCATGACTTATCTCAAATGGCTGGAAGTGCTTAATGTGCCATTGAAAGAATCATGTGTTGTTTCCATCATAAAAAATATAATATTGTGGTATTCTCCTTTGATACTTTATTGGGTTGATTTGGCACATGTTTGCATCATGTTATGACTACAAACCAGTCACCTAAAACCTCTATGATAATTTAGTTTTTGACTTTTAATATCGCTTTATGCTTTCATTAACAAACCAGTCTCCGTTGCTAGTAGATGCCCTGGCCAAGTATATGCTTGTAACTCCAAGAGGGAGTATTTATGCTCGATAGTGGGTTCATGCCTCTAGTAATCTAGAAGAGTGACAATAACGTCTAAGATTGTAGATGTGTGTTGCTACTAGGGAGAAAATAACAATGTTTTGTCTAAGGATAATTCTATTGTTTACTTTACACACATTGCTTAATGCAATAATCTATTGCTTGCAACTTAATACTGAAAGGGGTGCGGACGCCAACCGGAAGGTGGATTATTAATCATAGACGCAGTTGGATTACGGTCTATGTATTATGTAGTAATGCTCAAATGAATCTCATAGTAATCATCTTGTCATGTATGGTATTTATTCTGTCAATTCCCCAGCTGTAATTTGTTCACCCAGCATGTTATTTATCTTTATGAGAGACACCTCTAGTGAACTGTGGCCCCGGTCCTTTATTTTACACTGATAAAATCATCATGTTCTGTTTACTTACTGCAAGCACTGTTCTCTTTAATTCCACTGCAAACAAACATCTCTTTCCATACTATACGGTTAATCCTTTGTTTTGAGCAAAATTGGGGAGATTGATAACCTCACTGTAAGTTGGGGCAAACTATTTTGGTTATGTTGTGTGCAGGTTCCATGTTGTTGTTGACGCCGGTAGTACGTCCTGCCAGAAGTCAGCTAGCAACACTTTCAGAAGTCACTCCTTTATCCTACTGGTCGATTAAACCTTGGTTTCTTACTGAGGGAAAACTTGCTATTGTGCTCATCATACCTTCCTCTTGGGGTTCCCCAATGGTGTGCAACTGCGCAACATCACAACATCACTAGCTTTTCCATCTACTATATAACATGTAATCTAGACTAGGTAGAGGTCATTGTTTCTGTAGAACAATAGAGAGGGAGCGATGGGCGAGTGTATATAGGAGTAGAAGACTTGGAGACTAAGAAGCTTTCCTAGAGATTAGATAGGAGATGATCTGCAAATACTATACAAATACCATGATATCCATAACTACCAAACCAAATATAACTCTAACCCCCTGCTTGTGACGGTAAAGCACTCGTCCGTTGGGAATCCCAAGAGGAAGGTGTGATGCGTATAGCAGCGAGTTTTCCCTCAGTAAGAAACCAAGGTTATCGAACCAGTAGGAGTCAAGAAGCACGTTGAAGGTTGATGGTGGCGGATTGTAGTGCGGCGCAACACCAGGGATTCCGGCGCCAACGTGGAACCTGCACAACACAACCAAAGTACTTTGCCCCAACGTGACAGTGAGGTTGTCAATCTCACCGGCTTGCTGTAACAAAGGATTAGATGTATAGTGTGGATGATGATGTTTGCAAAGAACGGTAAGAACAAGTATTGCAGTAGATTGTATTCGATGTAAAAGAATGGACCGGGGTCCACAGTTCACTAGTGGTGTCTCTCCAATAAGAAATAGCATGTGTTGGGTGAACAAATTACAGTTGGGCAATTGACAAATAAAGAGGGCATGACAATGCACATACATATTATGACGAGTAGTGTGAAATTCAATTGGGCATTACGACAAAGTAGGTAGACCGCTATCCAGCATGCATCTATGCCTAAAAAGTCCACCTACGGGTTAGCATCCGCACCCCTTCCAGTATTAAGTTGCAAACAACAGACAATTGCATTAAGTATGGTGCATAATGTAATCAACACAAATATCCTTAGACAAAGCCTTGATGTTTTATCCCTAGTGGCAACAGCACATCCACAACCTTAGAACTTTCTGTCACTGTCCCAGATTAAATGGAGGCATGAACCCACTATCGAGCATAAATACTCCCTCTTGGAGTTACAAGTATCAACTTGTCCAGAGCCTCTACTAGCAACAGAGAGTATGCAAGATCATAAACAACACATATATGATAGATTGATAATCAACATAACATAGTATTCCATATTCATCGGATCCCAACAAATGCAACATGTAGCATTACAAATAGATGATCTTGATCATGTTAGGCAGCTCACAAGATCGAACAATGATAGCACATGAGGAGAAGACAACCATCTAGCTACTGCTATGGACCCATAGTCCAGGGGTGAACTACTCACACATCACTCCGGAGGCGATCATGGCGATGAAGAGTCCTCCGGGAGATGATTCCCCTCTCCGGCAGGGTGCCGGAGGCAATCTCCTGAATCCCCCGAGATGGGATTGGCGGCGGCGGCGTCTCTGGAAGGTTTTCCGTATCGTGGCTCTCGGTACTGGGGTATTCGCGACGAAGGCTTCTTATAGGCGGAAGGGTAGGTTTAGGGGCGTCACGAGGGGCCCACACAACAGGGCGGCGCGGCCCTGGCGTGGCGGCGCCTCGTCGCCCCACTTCGTTTCCCTTTCGGTCTTCTGGAAGCTTCGTGGAAAAATAAGACCCTGGGCGTTGATTTCGTCCAATTCCGAGAATATTTCCTTTGTAGGATTTCTTAAACCAAAAACAGCAGAAAACAACAACTGGCTCTTCGGCATCTTGTCAATAGGTTAGTGCCGGAAAATGCATAAATATGACATAAAGTATGTATAAAACATGTGAGTATCATCATAAAAGTAGCATGGAACATAAGAAATTATAGATACGTTTGAGACGTATCAAGCATGCCCAAGCTTAGTTCCTACTCGTCCTCGAGTAGGTAAACGATAACAAAGATAATTTCTGAAGTGACATGCTATCATAATCTTGATCAATACTATTGTAAGCACATGAGATGAATGCAGCGATTCGAAGCAATGGTAAAGATAATGAGTAAACAACTGAACCATATAGCAAAGACTTTTCATGAATAGTACTTTCAAGACAAGCATCAATAAGTTTTGCATAAGAGTTAACTCATAAAACAATAAATTTAAAGTAAAGGCATTGAAGCAACACAAAGGAAGATATAAGTTTCAGCGGTTGCTTTCAACTTGTAACATGTATATCTCATGGATAATTGTCAATACAAAGTAATATGATGAATGCAAATATGCAAGTATGTAAGAATCAATGCACAGTTAACACAAGTGTTTGCTTCTAAGATAGAAAGAAGTGGGTAAACTGACTCAACATAAAAGTAAAAGAAAGGCCCTTTGCAGAGGAAGCATGGATTGCTATATTTGTGCTAGAGCTTTTATTTTGAAAACATAGAAACAATTTTGTCAACGGTAGTAATAAAACATATGTGTTATGTATAAGATATCCTATAAGTTGCAAGCCTCATGCGTAGATTACTAATAGTGCCCGCACCTTGTCCTAATTAGCTTGGATTTTCATGGATTATCATTGCATAACATATGTTTTAACCAAGTGTCACAAAGGGGTACCTCTATGCCGCCTGTACAAAGGTCTAAGGAGAAAGCTCGCATTGAATTTCTCGCTTTTGATTATTCTCAACTTAGACATCCATACCGGGACAACATAGACAACGAGATAATGGACTCCTCTTTAATGCATAAGCATTCAACAACAGATAATATTCTCATAAGAGATTGAGGATTGTTGTCCAAACTGAAACTTCCACCATGGATCATGGCTTTAGTTAGCGGCCCAATGTTCTTCTCTAACAATATGCATACTCAAACCATTCAACTCACGATAAATCACCCTTACTTCAGACAAGACGAACATGCATAGCAACTCACATGATATTCAACAAAGTTAATAGTTGATGGCATCCCCAGGAACTTGGTTATCGCTCAACAAGCAACTTATTAGGAAATAAGATACATAAGTACATATTCAATACCACAATAGTTTTAAGCTATTTTTCCCATGAGCTATATATTGCAAAGACAAAGTAATGGAATTTTAAAGGTAGCACTCAAGCAATTTACTTTGGAATGGCAGAGAAATACCATGTAGTAGGTAGGTATGGTGGACATGAATGGCATAGTTTTTGGCTCAAGGATTTGGATGCATGAGAAGTAATCCCTCTCAATACAAGGCTTAGGCTAGCAAGGTTTTTTTTGAAGCAAACACAAGTACGAACCGGTACAGCAAAACTCACATAAGAACATATTGCAAGCATTATAAGACTCTACACTGTCTTCCTTGTTGTTCAAACCCTCACCAGAAAATATCTAGACTTTAGAGAAACCAATCATGCAAACCAAATGTCAACAAGCTCTACAGTGTTTCTTCAATAATAGGTGCAAAGTACATGATGCAAGAGCTTAAACATGATTTATATGAGCACAACAATTGCCAATTATCAAATTATTCAAGACATTATACCAATTACCACATGTAGCATTTTCTGTTTCCAACCATATAACAATTAACGAAGCAGTTTCAACCTTCGCCATGAACATTAAGAATAAAGCTAAGAACATATGTGTTCATATGAAACAGCGGAGTGTGTCTCTCTCCCACACAATAAATGCTAGGATACAATTTTATTCAAACAAAACAAAAACAAGAACATAAAGACGCTCCAAGTGAAGCACATAAGATGTGACAGAATAAAAATATAGTTTCACTAGAGGTGACCTGATAATTTGTCGATGAAGAAGGGGATGTCTTGGGCATCCCCAAGCTTAGATGCTTGAGTCTTCTTGAAATATGCAGGGATGAACCATGGGGGCATCCCCAAGCTTAGAGCTTTCACTCTCCTTGATCATATTGTATCATCCTCCTCTCTTGATCCTTGAAAACTTCCTCCACACCAAACTCAAAACAAACTCATTAGAGGGTTAGTGCATAATCAAAAATTCACATGTTCAGATGTGACATAATCATTCTTAACACTTCTGGATATTGCACAAAGCTACTGAAAGTTAATGGAATAAAGAAATCCATCAAACATAGCAAAATAGGCAATGTGAAATAAAAGGCAGAATCTGTCAAAAAAGAATAGTCCGTAAAGACGAATTTTTCTGGGGCACTTAACTTGCTCAGATGAAAATTCTCAAATTGAATGAAAGTTGCGTACATATCTAAGGATTACTCACGTAATTTGGCAGATTTTTCTGAGTTACCTACAGAGAATACTACTCAAATTTGTGACAGCAAGAAATCTGTTTCTGCGCAGTAATCCAAATCTAGTATTATCTTTACTATCAAAGACTTTACTTGGCACAACAATGCAATAAAATAAAGATAAGGAGAGGCTGCTACAGTAGTAATAACTTCCAAGACACAACAAAACAGTAGAAAAATAAACACATGGGTTATCTCCCAAGAAGTGTTTTCTTTATAGCCATTAAGATGGGCTCAGTAATTTTAATGATGCTCTCGCAAGAAATAAGAGTTGAAGCAAAAGAGAGCATCAAAAGCAAATGAGAAACACTTTTAAGTCTAACCCACTTCCTATGAAAAGGAATCTTGTAAATAAACAAGTCATGTAAGCATAATGCAATAAGCATAGGAAAACTAGACAAGCGCAACTTCAAGATTTTCAGCAAAAAGAGAGGTGTTTTAGTAACATGGAAATCCCTACAACCATATTGTCCTTTCTCATAAAGATTTTCAGTAGCATCATGAACAAACTCAACAATATAACTATCACATTAAACATTCTTATCATGAGCTACATGCATAAAATTATTACTCTCCACAGAAGCATAGTCATTACTATTAATTATAGTGGGAGCAAATTCAATAAAATAGCTATCATTATTATTCTCATCGCCATAATCATCATATATAGGAGGTAAAGTATCATCAAAGTAAATTTTCTCCTCCATGCTTGGGGGACTTGAAATATCATGCTCATCAAAACCAGCTTCCCCAAGCTTAGAATTTTCCATAGCATTAGCAACAATGGTGTTCAAAGCATTCATACTAATAACATTGCCATTAGCACGCATATAAAGTTCCATAGGTTTTTTAATTTTCTCTTCAAACACCTCATGTCCTAACTCAAGATAAATACTATAAATATCTCTAATATTTTTGTTGTTTCCCATTAAGCCTAACTAGTGAAATAAAAACATGCATGGAATTAAGCAAAGTAAAACAAGTAACTAATTTTTTTGTGTTTTTAATATGGAGAACGCAAACAAGATAGTAAATAAAGTAATGCAAGTAACTATATTTTTTGTATTTTTGATATAATGAACAAACAAAGCAGTAAATAAAATAAAGTAAAGCAAGACAAAAACAAAGTAAAGAGATTGGAAGTGGAAACTCCCCTTGCAGTGTGTCTTGATCTCCCCGGCAAAGGCGCCAGAAAAAACGTTGCTTGTGACGGTAAAGCACTCGTCCGTTGGGAACCCCAAGAGGAATGTGTGATGCGTATAGCAGCGAGTTTTTCCTCAGTAAGAAACAAAGGTTATCGAACCAGTAGGAGTCAAAAAGCACGTTGAAGGTTGATGGTGGCGGAGTGTAGTGCGGCGCAACACCAGGGATTCCAGCGCCAACGTGGAACCTGCACAACACAACCAAAATACTTTGCCCCAACGTGACAGTGAGGTTGTCAATCTCACCGGCTTGTCTGTAACAAAGGATTAGATGTATAGTGTGGATGATGATGTTTGCAAAGAACGAGTAAGAACAAGTATTGCAGTAGATTGTATTCGATGTAAAAGAATGGACCGGGGTCCACAGTTCACGAGTGGTGTCTCTCCAATAAGAAATAGCATGTTGGGTGAACAAATTACAGTTGGGCAATTGACAAATAAAGAGGGCATGGCAATGCACATACATGTTATGATGAGTAGTGTGAAATTCAATTGGGCATTACGACAAAGTACATAGACCGCTATCCAACATGCATCTATGCCTAAAAAGTCCACCTTCAGGTTATCATCCGAACCCCTTCCAGTATTAAGTTGCAAACAACAGACAATTGCATTAAGTATGGTGCGTAATGTAATCAACACAAATATCCTTAGACATAGCATTGATGTTTTATCCCTAGTGGCAACAGACATATCCACAACCTTAGAACTTTCACGTCACTCTGTCCCGGATTTAATGGAGGCATGAACCCACTATCGAGCATAAATACTCCCTCTTGGAGTTAAAAGTAACGACTTGGCCAGAGCCTCTACTAATAATGGAGAGCATGCAAGATCATAAACAACACATAGATGATAGATTGATAATCAACATAACATAGCATTCTATATTCATCGGATCCCAACAAACGCAACATGTAGCATTACAAATAGATGATCTTGATCATGTTAGGCAGCTCACAAGATCCGACAATGATAGCACAATGAGGAGAAGACAACCATCTAGCTACAGCTATGGACCCATAGTCCAGGGATGAACTACTCACACATCACTCCGGAGGCGACCATGGCGGTGAAGAGTCCTCCGGGAGATGATTCCCCTCTCCGGCAGGGTGCCGGAGGTGATCTCCTGAATCCCCCGAGATGGGATTGGTGGCGGCGGCGTCTCTGGAAGGTTTTCCGTATCGTGGCTCTCGGTACTGGAGTTATTATCGACGAAGGCTTCTTATAGACGGAGAGGTAGGTTTAGGGGTGACGCGAGGGCCCCACACGCCAGGGCCGCGCAGCCAAGGGGTGGGCCGCGCCGCCCTGTTGTGTCGGCGCCTCGTCGCCCCACTTCGTTTCCCTTTCGGACTTCTGGAAGCTTCGTGGAAAAATAAGATCCTGGGCGTTGATTTCGTCCAATTCCGAGAATATTTTCTTACTAGGATTTACGAAACCAAAAACAGCGAGAAAACAACAAGCGGCTCTTCGGCATCTTGTTAATAGGTTAGTGCCGGAAAATGCATAAATATGACATAAAGTATGTATAAAACATGTGTGTATCATCATAAAACAAGCATGGAACATAAGAAATTATCGATACGTTGGAGACGTATCAACGTGTTAGTAGCCGATAGCGTCGACCTAGTGGACGTGATGCGACCCAAAGGGGTGACGTTGTGGCAACCGGTAGCTCTATTAGTGGTAGGCGCATGTGCTCTGTGACGAGGCGAAGACGATCTCGAGCGAACGACCTCTGCATTTGGTAACCCCCAAGTGCGGGGAATCACCGTACTACAATTCGATAACTATTTGAGTGTCAAACCCACGAGGAGCTGAAGGTATACTATCTATTCTCTAAATTCCTATAATCCACTTATATGTACCTTCGTGGAAAGCAATGGATTGGAGTTTGTGTAAACTGGTTTCTACTAGGAACTAGAAAACTATAAAGTAGTGGAAATAATTATAGAAAGTAAAACTAGTGCAAGTAAAGTAAATGAAGTGAGGTGAAGTTGAGTAAGGTGAAGTAATTCAAGGGAGTAATTGTTTAGACAAATTACCGTTTAATTTGTGTGGTTGTCACAATTAGTGAAGCTCAATTGATAGTGTTTTTGGTGTTCCTTCCAGAGAGGAGCCATAGATAGGTGCAACCATATATGAGCAAATACACCACTAGTGATTGATCATAAGGCCATAAATATGAGCAAACAAAGGAATTATTAAGATATAAAGTTCAACCACCGCTATAAGTTTAAAGGTCTCCATAATTATATCCCCGTTGATTAACCATGAATTAATATAACATGAATATCTAAGAATTAGGATATGGTTTCTACCAAACTCCATTCGTTCCTCCTCCTATCATCATGCAACGGTGACAACATCATGTATTCCCCGACATATGTGTGCACTCATATATTAGTACAAGAGATTATCATAGAAGATAAAAATACTAGTATACAACCATCAACAAATTATCTCACAATTGCCAAGAACAAGGCACTACTCAAACATAGGTATAGAGGTGCAAAATATCATGGGAAAGTGATAGATTGCAATACACATCATGTTTTCTAAGATATTACAAAGGGGTAGATGGAGGATGTTGATGTAGGTGTTTATGAAGACGTTGGTGATGAAGAGCAGCCCGTGGAGGAGATGGTGATGGGCACTGGCGTGGCGAGCCTTGTAGAGGGCGGTGGCTGCCCTAGGGGCAATGGTCGCTTGGCCCCCCCTTCTTCCCTGGTGATGGATCAACAATGGAGGATCTCCTCCCCCTCCTTGGTGGCTGCCAAGGGGGGTGGGGGGTTCATGGCTTGTGGTGGCTTCCTCAAAAAATAGGGTTTCTCATCAATATATAGAGGTGGAGATGCAATCTAGGCCATGAGATTGATGCCCATTTGATCCAAGGGCTCTTGGGCAGCTCTAGAACCTTCATAAGACTCCCTATGTCCTTTATGAGCCCATAAAGTCGTGGCTTGGCTGAATCTATCAAGTTTGTCAAGAGTTTGTGTCAATCACGCCACCAACTTTTGAAATCCGGAAACTGCATTGAGACTTTGTAGTATTTGGTCTCTAAAATGAGCTTCCGTAGTGTTTGGGATGAAATTTATATCTAGAAAAATGTGTAGAAAAGTTTCTAAAACTTGTTGGTTTCCAATGTTTTTATAGGACGTCTTCTTCGGGGATTTATGTGGCAATCTTTGAAAAGTGTTTTGCAGAGACATATTTCGGGAAACTCCATATTGTAGGATAACGTTGCATAGAAAACAAAAAATTTCCTATCGCGAACACGCAATCCAAGCCAAGATGCAATCTAGAAGACGGTAGCAACGAGGGGATGATCAAGACTAACCCTTGAAGAGATTCCAAAGCCTATAAGAGTAGGCTCTTATTGCTGCGGTAGACGATCACTTGCCGCTTGCAAAAGCGCGTAGAAGATCTTGATCACGATCGCTTCAGGCGCCACGAACGGGCAGCACCTCCGTACTCGGTCACACGTTCGGTTGTTGATGAAGACGACGTCCACCTCCCCGTTCCAGGCGGGCAGCGGAAGTAGTAGCTCCTCTTGAATCCGACGACACGACGGCGTGGTGTCGGTGGTGGTGGAGAAATCCGGCGGAGCTTCGCTTAAGCGTGCGGGATATGGTGGAGGAGAGAGAGACCGCTAGGGTTTGGGGAGAGGAGCGCCGGCTAGGGCACCCTTGAGGGGTGCGGCCATGGTGGTGGCTTGAGTGGCCGGCCAGCCCCTCTCTCCCCCTCTTTATATAGGTGGAAGCCCCAAGGCTTAGGTCAAAGAGTCCGAATAAGACCCCAACCAAAACCTTCCAAGTGTCCAAACCTAGGGGGAGTGGGACTCCCCCCTTTCCTTGGTGGGGTGGTCGGCCACCATGGTGGGGAGTCCACTTGGGACTCCTCCTCCCTTAGGTTGGCCGGCCAAGGTGGGTGGAGTCTCTTTGGGACTCCACCTTCCATCCTTATTTCTTCCGGACTTTTCTAGAACCTTCTAGAACCTTCTAGAACCTTCCGTAGAACCTTCCGGATCATTTTAATTCACATAAAATGACTTCCTATATATGAATCTTATTCTCCGGACCATTCCGGAACTCCTCGTGATGTCCGGTATCTCATCCGGGACTCCGAACAAATATTCGAACTCCATTCCATATTCAAGTTCTACCATTTCAACATCAAACCTTAAGTGTGTCACCCTACGGTTCGCGAACTATGCGGACATGGTTGAGTACTCACTTCGACCAATAACCAATAGCGGGATCTGGAGATCCATAATGGCTCCCACATATTCAACGATGACTTTAGTGATCGAATGAACCATTCACATACAATACCAATTCCCTTTGTCACACGATATTTTACTTGTCCGAGGTTTGATCTTCGGTATCACTCTATACCTTGTTCAACCTCGTCTCTCGACAAGTACTCTTTACTCGTACCGTGGTATGTGGTCTCTTATGAACTCATTCATATGCTTGCAAGACATTAGACGACATTCCACCGAGAGGGCCCGAGTATATCTATCCGTCATCGGGATGGACAAATCCCACTCGTTGATCCATATGCCTCAACTCATACTTTCCGGATACTTAATCCCACCTTTATAACCACCCATTTACGCGAGTGGCGTTTGGTGTAATCAAAGTACCTTTCCGGTATAAGTGATTTACATGATCTCATGGTCATAAGGACTAGGTAACTATGTATCGAAAGCTTATAGCAAATAACTTAATGACGAGATCTTATGCTATGCTTAATTGGGTGTGTCCATTACATCATTCATATAATGATATAACCTTGTTATTAATAACATCCAATGTTCATGATTATGAAACTAATCATCCATTAATCAACAAGCTAGTTTAAGAGGCATACTAGGGACTTCTTGTTGTCTACATATCACACATGTACTAATGTTTCGGTTAATACAATTATAGCATGATATATAAACATTTATCATAAACATAAAGATATAAATAATAACCACTTTATTATTGCCTCTAGGGCATATCTCCTTCGAGTCTCCCACTTGCACTAGAGTCAATAATCTAGTTTACATTTGTAAAGATATAACACCTTGGCCTTCCGGTGCTTTATCATGTTTTGCTCACGGGAGAGGTTTTAGTCAACGGATCTGACATGCTCAGAACCGTATGTATTTTGTAATTCATTTGCGTCTCAACGCATCACTCATTTCCAAATGAGTTGGCATTAAATATGTTTGATCTTCTGGTGGAATCTTAATTCCGCGGTCTGAAATAAGTCACTAATATTGTCACATACAATATAGCTTCGAAGTTCTGACACTATCGGAACTACACCAAGTTCTCAAAGAACTTCTTGACTCAACATCCTCAGTCATTTGTCAAAACAATGACATACTCTGCCTTCGTTTGTAGAATCCGTCACAATATTTAGAACTCTTCTAAATCTAACATAGACAACTTCTAACTCATTGTGCTACCTTTAAAACAACACTTAGTCTAATTTGAGATTGAAATTCTATTTTGATATGTGACAAAACAAATATCGGTGCAACATCTTACAGCGATTTGTTTGTCATTTCTCCATACAAAAAAATATATATATATATTCTTGGTTCTTCTTAAGTACTTCAAGAATATTATTACTGTTTTTCAATGATCGTCACATGAATCATTCTGGTATATGCTCCTAACCTTTTAGAGCACAAGATATCTGATTTTGTACATATTATTCATGATCTAAAATCACTCATGTGTTTTTACTCATCGAGTGTCAGATACACTCAAGTCTTGTTAAACCTTCACATGACAAGAACATTTTCTTAATATTTCCATATTGAACTATTTCAATATCCATTCTATGTACTTTGACTTGAACATATTATGTGTTTCAATCTATCTTTATAGATCTTGACACAAAATTTGTTTCAGTCCATATCCTTTCATTGAAGTTAATTTTTCAATGAAACCTTTTAATCAAGTATATAATTACATTATTTATAACCAACTATATGTCTTCTACATAAAGTATTATAAATGTGTCTTAGCGCTCCCACTTAATTTCTTGCAAATCCAAGCCTCTTCATCGTCTCTGATGAGATCAAAAACTCTTTGACTATTTCATCTAGTGAAGATTCCAACTCCGTGATACTTACTTCATCCAATTGAAGTTCGTAAACCTATCTAGTATTCCACGGACCAGCAAAACTCTTGGTTGTATCTTGTATACACCTTTAATACACACTTCTGATAAGTAATGTATTTTGCCATCCTACTAACATATCTCATAAAGGAAATATGTAGTGATTACTAGAATAATCCATATAGACTTTAAGCATTGCTACGGAAGATCTAATCTTGTCGTAGTCAACTCTTTGAACTTTGTCGTAAACAACTTTTCGACAAGTCAAGCTGCTTCAATGATATTTCATCCAAGTCCATCAATTTTATAGATCTATTTACTTTCAAAAAGTATTCATCTATCTTGGATTTCATGGCGTATAGCCATTTTAACGGAGTCGTGGCCCATCATAACTTCTTTGTTTGTAGTTGGTTTATCATTGTTCAAAAACAATCCTTTGTCCACAAATCATTTATTTGATCACAAAGTAAACCATACCTACAAGGTTCAATATGTACTTCGATCTCCATGGCTAAAACACTTTGTAGTCATGGGAGCCATGATCGTCGTGGCCGCTTCCGGAACCAATTCCGATGCTGCGCTACTCTGATCATTATGCTCATGTTCATAAACCTTATCAAGTTCTATTGTCCTCCCACTCAAATACTTCGCTAGAAACAATTTCTTGGAAATAAGAAACATTGACAAACACTTTTTGTCTTTGTCTACATAGTGGGAAGAATTCCCAATCAATTCTCTGGAATAACCAACAAAGACATTCATCCGATTTTGGTTGTAAACTTATTTACTTATGCTATGCATACCAAAATTTTAAGAAAAGACTATTAGGATTCATACCCATGCCATAACTCGTATGGTATCATTTCAACGGATCATGATGATGCTCTATTAAGTGTAAAAGCAGTAGTC
The DNA here is from genome assembly GCF_022539505.1 of Lolium rigidum. Lineage (NCBI taxonomy): Eukaryota > Viridiplantae > Streptophyta > Magnoliopsida > Poales > Poaceae > Lolium > Lolium rigidum. The sequence continues at coordinate 28,173,101 of NC_061510.1, read as the reverse complement.
ACTAAAGCATAATCCACAAAAAATATAATGGCATCAATATTTTATCTCATCATTGATCCAACAATGTTTGGATACGTCTTTTGGATACTTCATCATCACTATGATACTCCAAGAAACGTGAGTTGTAGAACAACTTCATAACTCTCTTAGATGTTCGCTAAAACTCGTAATTCAAATATTTCCACCATGATCCAATCATAGATATTTGACTTTTCTATTACGATGATTTCCACTTCATGCTGAAATTTATTTAAATCTATTCAAATGTTTCAAACTTCTTCCTTATCGAATATATCCACATATATATATTCAATTCATTGTTTGAAGTTTTCATGAAGTAGAAGAATCTCCCGCACACAACTATGTCCGATGAACCACATACATCATCATGTATGTTTTCACTAAGTTAGTTGCCCGTTCAACTCTTGGCCTATAAACGGTATTTTAGTCATTCTCTTTAGAAAAGATTTGCAAGCGCCAAATGATTCAAAAATCAAATGACTCCAAAAATCCATTTGCCTGGAGTTCCTTCATGCGTTCCTTTCTAACATGACCTAAATGGCGGTTACACAAATAAGTGGAATTCAAATCATTTGCCTTATGGCATTTTAGCGTCAGTGTTATGTATGTGTGTTTCACCATTAAGATTTATAATAACTTATCCATCGTACATGGAGTAATGTCATAATTTGAACAACTCATTGTTTTCATTTGACCAGAGCAAAATAACAATTATTAAGTTCTTTATTATAAATCCTAAGGGCTAGATGGAATGCCAACGATGAACATAATAACACTTTATTTTGTTCCAGACGTGCATTCTTACCATATTCCTTGTCAGTCACTTAGGCCATTGTATTCTTGTATTGCGTTGTTTTGTATGACACTTCATACCAACCAATATAGTACTAATACCCAAGAATTTCATAGTGTGACTTAACTAGGAATACTACCATAACATGTATATCATTTATATACACCTGAGCTAGACTTTCTAGTCTTTTCTTTTCTTTTTGCCAAAATATCTTTTGCAGTTTTTCTTTTAGCTTTCCTCTTTATTCAGAATAACACATCAACTTCAATAACTTCTCGGTTTATTGGTCAAACACCAATAACCTTGAGGTTCTTACTTTGAAGTTGATCATCATATGACAAGTGTTCCAGATTTCACTATTAATAACCTTGTAATATGATGAACAATTTCACTCATAATTTTATCCATTGTATCATGATGACTTTCTGAGACCATGTCTGTACATGCTAGGCTCATAAAGTTTTAACCTTGGTATTCGCATGTGCAAATCTGGCTTGCACCCGTTGTATGCACACGTAGAATCTATCACACCCGATCATCACGTGATGCTTCGATACGATGAGTCTTAGCAACGGTGCATACTAAGGATGATAACTTCATGGATATGCGAATATCGTTAGTGCCCCAATAGTTGGAGGATTGTGACGCCTGGCGTCTTCAACCTTCATACATTCCCATAAAACTTATGAGTTTATGTAGTCTCACCAAATAATATTCTATCATCTTGTAATAAGGTCTTAGATATCTCATATATCTCATACCTTGATTATTTCTGAAAACTAAATTTTCAGCTCCTTACTTTTCAAACAAATTTGAACTTCAAGTTTCACGGAGACAAGATAACTTTAGGTACTAATTGAAACCATAGTTCTTTGAATCAACAATGTGAGGTTTACTAAAAGTTTGCAATAGGACTTAATCAATTCTTGATTCTTTAACAATACGGTACCAATCCGTAAAGTTTCTTGTCATATTTTAACAGTATTTCTATCTCAATAACAAGACTAACGCATGGTAGAAAACGGATGCCAACACTACAAAATTAATTCAAAATACTACTCAGACTATGTTTATGATAATTAGTTCATGTTTTAATCTAATTACTAATGAACTCCCACTTAATACAACATCCCTCATAGTTGTTAAGTGGTACACGATCCAAATCCACTACACCAAAACCGATCATCACGTGAGATGATGTAGCTTCAATGGTGAACATCAACATGTTGATCATATCATCCATATGACTCGTGTTCAACCATTCGGTTTCCGTTGTCCCGAGGCCATGTCTGTACATGCTAGGCTCGTCAAGCAAACCCAAGTATTTCCGCGTGTGCAACATGACTTACACCCGTTGTATGTGAACGTAGAATCTATCACATCCGATCATCACGAGATGCTTCGAAACGACGAACCGTACAACGGTGCATACGAGGGGAGAACACTTTATTATCTTGATATTAATGTGAGGGATCATCTTATAATGCTACCGTCGCGATCTAAGCAAAATAAGATGCATAAAGGATTAACATCACATGCAGTTCATATGTGATATGATATGGCCCTTTTGTCTTTGCGCCTTCGATCTTCATCTCCAAAGCACGGACATGATCTCCATCATCAACGGGCATGATCTCCATCATCGTCGGCGTAACGTCAAGGTTCATGGCGCCGTCTTCATGGTTGTTCACCTCATGTAGCAACTATTACAACTACTTTGAAATACTACTCAACATGAAATTTAAAGACAACCATAAGGCTCCTGCCGGTTGCCACAAAACAATAATGATCATCTCATACATATTCATCATCATATTATGGCCATATCACATCACCAAACCCTGCAAAAACAAGTTAGACGTCTCTAATTTGGTTTGCATATTTTACGTGGTTTAGGGTTTTCGAGTAAGATCTAATCTACCTACGAACATGAACCACAACGGTGATACTAGTGTTGTCAATAGAAGAGTAAATTGAATCTTCACTATAGTAGGAGAGACGAGACACCCGCAAAGCCTCTTATGCAATACAAGTTGCATGTCGAACGAGGAACAAGTCTCATGAACGCGGTCATGTAAAGTTAGTCCGAGCCGCTTCATCCCACTATGCCACAAAGATGCAAAGTACTCAAACTAAAGATAGCAAGAGCATCAACGCCCACAAACCATTGTGTTCTACTCGTGCAACCATCTATGCATAGACACGGCTCTGATACCACTGTAGGATAACGTTGCATAGAAAACAAAAAATTTCCTATCGCGAACACGCAATCCAAGCCAAGATGCAATCTAGAAGACGGTAGCAACGAGGGGATGATCAAGACTAACCCTTGAAGAGATTCCAAAGCCTATAAGAGTAGGCTCTTATTGCTGCGGTAGACGATCACTTGCCGCTTGCAAAAGCGCGTAGAAGATCTTGATCACGATCGCTTCCGGCGCCACGAACGGGCAGCACCTCCGTACTCGGTCACACGTTCGGTTGTTGATGAAGACGACGTCCACCTCCCGTTCCGGCGGGCAGCGGAAGTAGTAGCTCCTCTTGAATCCGACAGCACGACGGCGTGGTGTCGGTGGTGGTGGAGAAATCCGGCGGAGCTTCGCTTAAGCGTGCGGGATATGGTGGAGGAGAGAGAGACCGCTAGGGTTTGGGGAGAGGAGCGCCGGCTAGGGCACCCTTGAGGGGTGCGGCCATGGTGGTGGCTTGAGTGGCCGGCCAGCCCCTCTCTCCCCCTCTTTATATAGGTGGAAGCCCCAAGGCTTAGGTCAAAGAGTCCGAATAAGACCCCAACCAAAACCTTCCAAGTGTCCAAACCTAGGGGAGTGGGACTCCCCCCTTTCCTTGGTGGGGTGGCCGGCCACCATGGTGGGGAGTCCACTTGGGACTCCTCCTCCCTTAGGTTGGCCGGCCAAGGTGGGTGGAGTCTCTTTGGGACTCCACCTTCCATCCTTATATCTTCCGGACTTTTCTAGAACCTTCTAGAACCTTCCGTAGAACCTTCCGGATCATTTTAATTCACATAAAATGACTTCCTATATATGAATCTTATTCTCCGGACCATTCCGGAACTCCTCGTGATGTCCGGTATCTCATCCGGGACTCCGAACAAATATTCGAACTCCATTCCATATTCAAGTTCTACCATTTCAACATCAAACCTTAAGTGTGTCACCCTACGGTTCGCGAACTATGCGGACATGGTTGAGTACTCACTCCGACCAATAACCAATAGCGGGATCTGGAGATCCATAATGGCTCCCACATATTCAACGATGACTTTAGTGATCGAATGAACCATTCACATACAATACCAATTCCCTTTGTCACACGATATTTTACTTGTCCGAGGTTTGATCTTCGGTATCACTCTATACCTTGTTCAACCTCGTCTCCCGACAAGTACTCTTTACTCGTACCGTGGTATGTGGTCTCTTATGAACTCATTCATATGCTTGCAAGACATTAGACGACATTCCACCGAGAGGGCCCAGAGTATATCTATCCGTCATCGGGATGGACAAATCCCACTGTTGATCCATATGCCTCAACTCATACTTTCCGGATACTTAATCCCACCTTTATAACCACCCATTTACGCAGTGGCGTTTGGTGTAATCAAAGTACCTTTCCGGTATAAGTGATTTACATGATCTCATGGTCATAAGGACTAGGTAACTATGTATCGAAAGCTTATAGCAAATAACTTAATGACGAGATCTTATGCTACGCTTAATTGGGTGTGTCCATTACATCATTCATATAATGATATAACCTTGTTATTAATAACATCCAATGTTCATGATTATGAAACTAATCATCCATTAATCAACAAGCTAGTTTAAGAGGCATACTAGGGACTTCTTGTTGTCTACATATCACACATGTACTAATGTTTCGGTTAATACAATTATAGCATGATATATAAACATTTATCATAAACATAAAGATATAAATAATAACCACTTTATTATTGCCTCTAGGGCATATCTCCTTCACATATTTCACCATAATGGGAGTTTTCCTTCAATGTTTGCCTATTTCCTACACAACAAAGTATAAAACATAAATCTATGCACTTTTGCAACTGTTAATAGGTTAGTACCAATAAATATAATAAAGTTGCATAATAATAATAATTGTGACACAATAAACTACAAAGTTAATGTATGCATTTTACATGCATCAACACCCTGTTAAGGCAAGCATGATAGTAGGCCGAGGGGTCGCGGCAATCAACCGAGTGCCAGGTCGACACCATGGTCGGAGTAGAGGCGCGTGAAGTCGATGGGCGGTGGGCGACACAATACGATCTATGATCGGCAAACCAAAAAAACGTCGGTCAAGCGACCGGGGAATACAAAAAACTGATCTACCGATTGGGAAAAAGGACTGAGGGCAGCCGATCAACCAATTGGCGGACTAACCCTCTTACAGGTTGTGTGGCCCCCGGAATAGGTCATGGAGACCAACCCCTCCCCCCCCCTCGGGCCGGCGTGGTGCGTAAGTGTGTCTGACTACTAGGTCTAGGATCTTGCGACTGATACCATGTAGAGCAATAGAGAGGGAGAGATTGACGTAATACGGTGGATATTGTATTGAGCCTCGGAGGAGTATATATAAAAGTACAAGACTTAGAGGCTAAGAAACTCTCCTGAAGATAAGGTAGGATGTGATCTATAAATCCTATACAGATCTCATAATATCTCTAACTACCAAATATAATTAACAGTTTCCACCAACAGCTAGCACCAAGAGGTCCCCACGCGCGAGCATAACTACCAAACACAAGCTAAATGACTCGTTTTGTATACCTTCATGTACAACATCTGGCCAGTGGTAATGGTAGCAAGGTCGAGCAATACCACACACATACCCATACACGTATAGTCAATGTATACAAACTTCTACCCATATTCATAGGTATAAAACTTTACGCAAATCCATTCTTGGCGGTACATGTACCCATTGAATACCTGGTGGGTAGGTTAAATTGTCACTCACAATTTTACATTTATCGATAATAAATTTGATAAAAAATGAATTATCTCAACTCAATAAGAGGTACTTGAGTACATAGCAATTAACAAAATATAAAAATTTCATTCTCATATTTTAACTCACAAGACAACAAAAATAGACGTGTCAGGTAAGAAATTGACAATACACGGGTATGAGTGTATACCCACTGGTATGAGACTATACGCGCGCTCTACCCATAACTGGTAAGGTATGGATACCACCTATGGAGATAAAAATATATCCAAACCGTGCCGATATGAGTATAATACCCGCGGGTACCCGTATCCGTAGGTAAAATTGACATGCTTAACCGGTGTATGAACTACGGATATATTCCCATGCTTGCTCGTACCGCAACTGGTACTAATCGTCACAAGACCGCATCAGGGCAGCCAAGCGAGACCGGTGCGAGCTGCTAGTGCAGTGAGTCGGCGAACACATCAAAGTTGACGGTTGTCGTGTAGTACCTAGTAGAAATGAAATGGTCGCGCCGGCACGACTTGATTCTCGAGGGTTGGGCTCACTCGTTCAAAGAGTCTTCAACTCTGTCGTACGTCCGGCCGTGTTTTACTCTTCTGTTATCCTGCGTGCCATTGCCATCCATCCTTGAACGGGTCTCCACCGCCCATCGAGACCTCGGTCACCAAGGTGCCTATATATGGACGTATCGTACACAAGCTCATGCCAAGCCACTTCAGCGAGTCATCTTCAGCTTCCACTGCCTCGGTACTACTCTAGCCTCTAGCACTCTCTCAGTCACAGACATACACAACACACCGATAAAGCAAGCACTTACTCAACTCCGTCGCCATGGTGACATTCACGGCACGCCGGAGCGAGCCTGAGCTGGTGCGTCCGGCACGGCCAACGCCAGTCGAAACGAAGGCCCTCTCCGACCTCGATGACCAGTTGCCGCTGAGGTTCTACGAGTCGATCGTCGGGTTTTTCAAGAGCCCGCCGGGAGAGAACGTCAAACCGGGCAAAGTGGCGAAGGGCATCAAGGCGGCCGTGGCCGGCGCCCTGGTGTACTACTACCCGATGGCCGGACGCCTGCGCAAGCTCCCCGACGGGAACAAGCTCGTCGTCGACTGCACGGGAGATGGGGTGGTTTTCGTGGAGGCGACGGCGGACGTGCGGCTGGAGGACCTTGGCGAGCCGTTAGTGCCGCCGTATCCGTGCGTCGAGGAGTTCCTGGGAGATGCTGGCGACACGAGAGATGTGGTTGGCAAGCCTTTGCTCTTCCTACAGGTGATGGTTCTTAATTGTCTTTCTTCAGTTTTCTCTTGTACGTGTTCATATTCTATTGCTTACATATGGTATGGGTGATGGTATATCGATTTGCTACATATTTATTAGTATGATGTTTTGAGCACCGTAGTAACATTGAAACTCTGGAGAAAAACCACACAGATTAAAAAGGAAAAGAGTGTTTCATCACATAATGAAATTGTAAGTGCATCGGATATAATTTAAAGTTTGCATGGATAAGAAAAAAAAACTTGCTAGCTCCCCTCATAGGTACCATTATATAGTTTGTCAGCTTTATATATAAAGAATTTATCAAAAACAACATAAATAGTTTTAAAGAGAATTATGTGATTCACTCCAAACTAGTATAGACAGTAACAAAATTGGTTTAGCCTTGCTTTCATTGGTTGAGTGATTTGGTTACACGTAACTAAATTAAGCATTGCATCTATATTACCAAAACACTAGTTCGGCCTATTTCCGGTGTAGAGAAACATTGAAGTTGTTGGTACCAAAGAAGATGGATTTATATTCTTTCAAGGGACTATTGTCCAAATTAAGTATGTTTTGACGCTCCAAGAATCCGAGTAGCATCCAGCACAAATGAGGATTCACATTATTTATTTAGAAAGGGAGATTGTTGAATTATACATAGTCATCTTAATTATTTTCACTGCTTATCTAAATTCCATAAGTGATTCTGAGACATCATGTTAATATTATGGCTTAATTTCACACACATGATATTATTTGCAGGTGACACAGCTAAAATGTGGAGGATTTGTTATTGGGCTTCATATGTGCCACTGCATTGCCGATGGTTTTGGCATCCTCCAGTTTATCAAAACTATCGCTGACTTTGCATGTGGCGAACTTATACCAACCACTTTGCCCGTGTGGAAACGAGACATTTTCACAGCACGTATGCCACCCTCCATTGCACATGTCTACCCAGCGTATAAACCGTTTATTCATGGTTTACAGTGCACGGGAGATGACGTGATGCTATCAACTCCACCAGAATCTATGGAAGTGCAATATTTATTCTTTGGACCAAAAGAGATTGATACTTTGAGAAGTCACATCCCAGAGCAGCTGTCCAAATCCACTACAACATTTGAGCTCATTACAGCTGTCATGTGGCGGTGTCGCACATTGGCACTAGGTTATGGGCCAAGTGAGAAGGTGCGTGTCATGTTTACTTTGAATACACGGGGCAGAAGCATTAATGGTGAAAGTGTTGTCCCACGTGGTTACTATGGAAATGCACATTTCTCTCCCATGGTTGAAGTCACCGTGGATGAGCTAGCTACAAAGCCACTTGCATCTATACTTGAGAAAATGCGCAAAGTCAAGTGGGACACCACAAAGGAGTGTATGAAGTCAATGGTGGATTTGTTAGCATTATGGCGGGAGTGGTCACCTTTCGGTATGGACAGAACTTATGAGGTTAGTGATACAAAGTGGGTTGGAGGAAAGGCACTAAAGTTCGGGAAAGCCGAGCTGGTTGCTGCCGGCACACCTCATGCCGGGGATTTCACTTCAAAGTTGATAAGCTATCACACCAAGTGTAAGAATATAGATGGTGAGGACTCCACCGTGGTCTCCATCTTACTACCAAAACCGGCAATGGAGAAGTTCAGAAAGGAGATGGCAATTTGGTTGAAGAAATGAATGAAGAACACGTACAATAATTAAGCTTACTGTGTAGTAAGCACTCAGTAAGCATAAGCATATGTAATTTACTTTAAGTGTGTTGTGGTGTTCAGTTGGATACATATTCCAAAGTTGGTTATGTGCTACCATGGAACCATGTAGCATACCACTAGTTGTCACTCTCTATGTACTGCCTTGGTGTTTATATTGTATTGTTGAATAAAAATAAATAAGAAAAGTTATATGAATGTATCATCAAATCATATTCATATGAGAAAGTTCTTCACTGACTGTTATCTATAGGATGGAAAGTTACAAGTTAATTCCAATTTGGAAACAAAATATGGATGAACCTCCTCCCCCTCCCCTCCTTCTCCATCCTCATAGCCCTCTGTATCTGATCTTATGCCCATAGTTTCTAGAATTGATAAAAAAAAAAACTGTCTGGAATATCATCTCTTATGTCGCAAGTTCACATTTTTGAACTATGTGATCCCGACATTACCCATGTATGCAATGTGCTCTTTCAAGGTTCCCATAACCATCTTTGTTCACTTTGAAAAAAGTGGGAGACAATTCCTTTGGTCTGATAGAGAAAACAAAATACAATGAAAGTGCCTTGCAAGCTGAGACATGATGTGCAGACCAAAAGACCAAGGTGGACTAGGAATATTGAATCTCAGATTACAAAATCAAGCTCTCCTTATGAAGAATTTGCAAATTTTGTAATCATGCAGATATCCCTTGGGTTAATTTAATCTGGCAAGCATATTATGACAATAGAGGCACTCCTCAGTCCATCAACCCAAAGGCCTTTTTTTTGGTGGAGAGATTGTTTGACACTACAGGACATATATAAAGAGATGACAACTGTGGATATTCAAAATGGAAAACCAGTAATCCTTTGAAAATATAACTAGAACAGCGGCATAAGACAAGATATGTATCCACATTTGCATTCATTTTCCAGAAACCAGAAAATTACCATTGATAATGCTATGGATGCAAGCAGTGCAAATATATATGGTATGTTTCGCCTTCCTCTTAGTACTATTGCACATGAGGAGATTCATAATTTGGAGCAGTAATTCTTGGATTTGGATATCACAGAAGATCATGACATTTGGTCATTTAACTGGGGAAACAATTTTTCCACAAAGAAAGTATACAGAGAGCTAATTGGCAGTCATGATACACCAAATAGTATATGTGCAATATGGAAAACTTGCATTATTCCAAGACACAAAAAAATTTCTGGCTATTACTATATGGCAGATTAAATACAAAAGAGATGATGAAACACAAGAATTGCTATGTTGAATTCTCTGAATTTATCCTTTTGTGATGTGTGCCCAGAAGAAACAAATATGCACATGTTCTTTGAGTGTACCTTTAGTCGGAGCTTCTGGTGGGCCCTTGGATTTGAATGGAATGTAGATATGAGCTTATATCAGATGATGGAGGAAGCAAAACAGAGAATATCATTAGATTTCTTCATGAAAATCGTGATTGCTAGATGCTGGAGCATTTGGGACCAACGAAATGATGCTATTTTTAATGCAAATTTTCCCAGTGTTCAGAGATGTGTTAGTAGATTTAAGAACACCATCACTCTTACAATGCATAGAGCTAAGCCTGGCTTTAGAGAAGGGATGCAATCCTGGCTTGATACTCTATGAGTGTGTAATAAGTTGATACCCATTGTAAATATTCCACCCTTTATTAATAGAAACTGACACAGTAGGGAGTCTTTCCCTACTATATTTGTGTCAAAAAAAAAAAAACTCCTAGCCATCCTCACTCTGTCCTTTTTCACAGCTTGTCCCGTCTAAATTCAATGATGGAGAACAGTTTGCTCCGTAAGACCAAGTTTTGAACGGTAGTTCAATATATGTTCTCTTGTTTCTATCTATAGAAATTGTACGTAAAATCGTTAGTGTGTGCCACTAACACATTTCACTACTGCAATTTTAGGCTGCCGAAATCCATACAAAAATTCAGACAGACAGTAGTAGCAAACCCAAAAAACACAAGGTTCGTTACAAAATGCTTGACATTTTCTCCTTGGGTGAGGTGACCCAAAAACACGATCGACACGAACGACCACGAAAAATTGAAACGAAACTTAGAGAAACAGATAGACCCAGTCGACAACAAACATAAAAGAGAAACAACTTCGACACTTTTTTTTTGCGAATCAAACAACTTCGACTTGGCTCGTGCGTGCGTGCGCGCCTTGCACGAGACCCAGATCAAATTCCAGATTTATTTCAAGCCAGGTGTTGGTGCTGCAGTGCTGCACACGACGTTGATCCATCAGCTCTCCAGCAGGACCTTGTCGCCGTCGTTGTCCTTGGGCTTGGGCTTGGCGAGCGTCGTCTGCCTGGCGCGCACGCGCGCCTGCAGCCTCGCCATGGCCTGCATGCAGCTCACCGCCACCTCGGCCTGCCGCCGCACGTACGCGCCCCGCGCCACCGCCTGCAGCCTCACCAGGCTCTTCAGCGCCTTGAACGCCCGCCGCGCCTGCAAACAGAAACATATGTTACATATGGAAATCAACCAGCCGGCGTAGCAACAATGCGGCACACGCACGAACCAGGTGGGCTCTGAAGTAGGCCTGGATGGTGACGGCGGCGACGTCCTCCCGGGCGAAGCCCTCCCTGCACAGCAGCGCGTACTCCTCGTTGGAGCAGACCGACTCCTCTTCCCTTGCCGGTTCCTTGGCGGCGGCCTTGACGACCTCGAGGGGCGGGGTGTAGGCCTTGGCGACGTCTCCGCCGTTTGCACGGGGAAGTGGGGTAGTGGTAGTCGTGTCGCGGACGGTGGCGGCGACCGCGTGCGCGGCATTGCGCGGCGTCGTCTGCGCCACCGCCTTGCTCGCGGAGCTGAGAGTGCTGCGCCGCGTGGTGCCGCTCGTCGTCTTCGCCCTACCCTGCGCGGGGGCACCGCCGCTGGTAATGCAGCACACGCGCTGGGTCCGGCCGATGGGCGTCGAAGGGGTACGCGGCGTCCGCGCGGGAGCAGGGGAAACAGCCGCCGCGGGTGCCGTCTCCGGCGCAGCGAAGCGGCGGGCCTGCTGCGTGCGGCGCGGGGTCCTGGAGCGGACGCCGCAGAGGCGGCGCGCGCTGGGCGTGCACGGCGTCTTGGGCGTCCTGGGCGTGCGCGTGCCGCTGCGGCCGGCGCGGACGACGTTCCCCGCGCCGCCGGTGCCGCAGCAGCTGGTGAGGGGCGTCATCACGCTGTTGTCGGCGTCGACGGGAGCGAGGGCGCTGCCGCCGGACGGGCGGTGGTGGGGGCCGATGCAGCAGATGCAGGCCGCGCTGCTGCGGCGGCGGGTGTCGCCGGAGGGCTTGGACGGCATGAGACAGCACATCGCTCGCGTTCTCCCCATGGCAGAGTGCGAAGCTAGCCTTAGTGGTCGCTGGTGTAGCGGGTCGAATGCGGTGGTGCGCCTATGACTGGCCGGCGACGTGGTATATATAAATGGAAGCGGAAGACGAGACGATGAGATGTGCGTGCCTCTACGGGCGTGGGCGTGAGCGTTGTGGTTTTGTTTAGGGTTAGCGTGTGAGATTGGATACAGATTGCCATGATTTGTCTAGTTTACGTGTGATCTCGCTGAGGCAACGATGACAACGTGCAGGGATGGAATGCAACGATCGAACGAGCCATGGTTTTCCTTTTTTTTCTTTAGCCCTGATCAACCACAGATTTGTTACTGGGCCAGAAATGTGATACCCAGATCAGCTCAGATTTGTTGCTGCGCCTGAAATGTGGTGACTGCACAGCGCTCCATGGGTGTTTCCTATTCACCGCTCAATGCGGCCACTATCTGGGGCGCCGCACAGGGCGGGATTCCTCGGGCCGGCCCATTAGGGGCGAGGACGATTCAACGTTTCCGCCCAGCCTCTTTACGTCTCTCTCCCGGTTTTCTTTGGTTTAGGCTGGTTCTCTCAAATTTTGAGTTGGTTTAAATTTTATTTTTGTTCAAATTTTGAATTTATTCAGATTTATAATTTGTTCAGATTTCAATTTTTGTTCAAATTTCGAATTTGTTCAGATTTCAAATTTGTTCAAATTCCGAATTTGTTTGGTTTAAAAAAATGTTCTGATTTTGATTTTTTCCTAATTTTCAAATTTTGAATTTATGTTAAAATTTTGTTCGGATTCTGAAATTGTTAAATTTTCAAATTTGTTCATACATTAAACATGTTCAAATTTCGAATTTGTTCGTTTTTAAAACTGTTTAGATTTCGATTTTGTTTGGGTTTTTTTTAAACTGAATTTCTTTGGTTTTAAAACTGTTCACAGATTTCGAATTTGTTCAGAAGAAACCGGAATAAAAAAATGGGTAAGAACTGTTCGGATTTTTGTGTATTGGGCCGACCCACGTCGTTTCCGCTTCAGGCGGCGGCAGTTGGACGAGCCGCTTAAAGCGGCGCATAGGAGCTCCCGCCCCCATGCCCCTGGCCCCTGCATAGTTTGACACTTCCCACATCCAAATACACAAGGCCCCTTGTATTTTTTGAAATTCAATTGATTTGACTAACGAAGCATGTACGTTTAGAGTAAAAAGACTAACTAAATATGTGCAATGTACCACAAGAAGTATACCATTAGCTTCTTGTCTCGAATGAGTTTCTAATGTTATACTCCCTCCGTCCATTAATAGATGTCCAGTGGTTCATCTAAATTTAAATGTATCTATGTCTAAAAATGTCTAGATACATTCGAATTTAGACAAACTTTTGACATCTAAAAATGGACAGAGGTAGTACTTAAAATATGCGAATACTTGTAGGCGTAGCTCAGTGGTAGGGAGGGGCTGACGTCTTCCAATCCACCAGAGGGATCTCACTCGTCATTAGGAGATGTTGCACCATCATTGTTATTGAAAATTTCAAGGGTACCTATGGTTTAGTTTTTTGATGGAGGGAGTAAGACGGAATAGAGAAGACCACCTACTCTGTGATCTCGTTTGGAGTCCGATTTACAACCGTTAGCTTCATTTGATCTAAATTGGCACCACATACCCTACTTTAAACCGGTTAAAATGTCACTCTGAGGTTGACATGTTATGGGTCTCGTTTTGGTTGTCTGCGTCAGCTTTCTCTCTCCTCAATTTTTCGCAAGGGTAAAGGAATTGTATCCATTTTATTAGGCTGGAACTACACAGGAAGTTCTCTCACATGCCGTTGAAATGAGCCAGAAAAATTTCTGCAAGAATATATCTTTACTTGGATACTTTTTGACAATTTTTACCGTGCGCTTTGAAATTTGAAGATGTACTAAATATAAAAATCACCCAAACAATCTTTATGAATAAGAATAAATTTTACGAGACTACCACTTGAATTGTCTTGGATTTATTGGAATTATCTCAACAAATTGCAATTTGAATTTTTAACCCAGAAAGTGAGGGTTAAACTAAATGAGAAGATTTATATTTCAAACACCGTGTCCAAATGAGCTTACTGAAAAGCACCTCGAGCTATGTGTGATTTCTCCTTTAGTTATTTAAAAATATGTGCACCTTGGAAATCATAGCCACGGGAGAGAAATAGGAAAATAGGTTAAGCAATTCTGATAACGCGGGTGGGTATGAATGAAGAAGAGTGATCGTGGACCCAATGATATGAGACCATCTAATTCTAAATGTAATTTGAGAGGAGAGTATTTCAAACAGTTTTAAGATTTGAGGGTGGGGGATTAACTTAGAACTAAGTGAGGGTTCTAAATTAAACCCCATGACACGTTTTATGTGGGTAATATAGAATTCCCTCTATGAAAGGTTATGTGTAAATATCATAGGGACATTTCCGGTCTTCCCTAAAAACTTAGGTATGTTTAGTTCACCGGGATTTAAAGCCTTGGAGAAGGAATAGGAAAAAATATAGAAATTGAACGGCATGTTCGTTGAATTTGGTATTTTCTGAAAACGCATAAGGGCATATATAATGCGGGGTCTTAGAAAGGTTTCTAGAAAAATAAATTGGATTTTCCTTAAGCACTTGTGCTTACTTGTACAAGACAAGTGCTTAATTAGGTGCCTCTACCATAGAAATCAGCAATGATGGTTAAGAAAAACACTAGTTCGTTTTTGCAAGCATGTCCATAAGAACTTTGCATAGAGATGGCTTTATTATGCTCTAGAATTTAGAAAAGCTGACTTTCTATGAAGGGTTGTCTATGAGGGTAATTGAGACAAAGAAAATATCAAGGAGAATGGATTCAAAAAAATCCTTTTGAAATTTCATGGAAAGTGGAATATAAAAAACAATCAATCATAAATTTTAGAGCTTATAATTCTGCACATTATACAAGCTTCTACAAACCAAACAAGTTTTATGAAAAAATAATTTAGGAATAAGTTTCTCAAAAAAAATGTATGAAAATCCTTCGAGCCAAGAACAAATAGACGGTTTGGGCATATAGGGTCGAGTCTATAAGTACGCAATGCGTCCTAATTAGTTAAACCTTGAGCAGCTCTTCTTAGTAAACTAAAGAGCATAGGCAGGAGGAGATAATTAGTGACCGGAAGCTAGGAAGCTTTTACGTGTATCTAGATTGGATAGTACTGAAACTTATGTCCAGGCTCAGTCTGAATCAAGCATTAGGGTCATGGTGTGACCATACATAATGCAAATAATACTGTATACGCTATGAGCCTATAAGACAGCGACAAGTTTATACTGAAACGTACTTCAAATGAATGGGTTGGCACGATGGTTATATTAAGCATGTACAGCTGATCATTAGGCTTTGAGCCGGTCAGCCGGGTATGTCATGTTTGCCTCGACCAACAGGGTCATATTCTCTGTGATCATCAGCTTGAAAGATATTATCTAAGATGCACAAAAGACTTTACACCCGGCTTTGTAGCTCACAGCCTCAACAACGGTTCAAGCACTCGAAAGGTAGCCTGACAAAACAACGTCGCAAAACGACTGAAAAGTATTAAGTGCTGTCTTATGTGGCCTACTGGTCCTTATTTTCATTTCACGACTTCAAGTGGAGCGTCTGTCACCTACAAAAAAAATGCCCTAATTCCATCTTTATTGTGGACAAAGTGGTGTTCGTTACCATTAACTAATTCAGATTAGCAACTAGAGGAGATCGAACAGGAGTCGAAGTGGGTTAGTTACAAATTCTTCCCTAGACCTGCAAGTGTGCAGAAACGGGCAAGTTCGATTCGGCAACCAATATTACAGAGAATAGCTAGCACATCGAATATGTTCTACGAATTCAGCAAATTTTCTATGCACAAATTGCCTCTACAACAGAATTTGCTTTCGATTTAAATAGCACGCATATCAGAACCAAATGCCTGTCTCTTTCCAGATTCCGGCTTTTTGGCAGTTAGGGTTCTCCACTGACAAACGTATATCTCCTTCCCTAGCCATGCTGAGGAGGACGCAGATCTTTCAGTTCAATAGTTGCCTGCGCATCCGGTCCTGACATGGACAAGTCAAGACCATAAAAGCTAGGGTAAAACTTGACCATGAATGGTGCACTTGTTCGCATAAGATTTACTTTCCCTAATCAAATCTTTGCTGGAATCAATTCGATCCCAACATTGACCGCACGGTGACAAGACCTTGGGGATTGCTGGAACATATCGAGCTTAGCTCAGCAATTTCCTTTTTTTTTACTTAGCAAGAGACAATGTCCCCTTTTCAAAAATAGAAAAAACAAAGAGACTATGTCCCCACCGGTTTTATTGAAAAAGTTAAAACCCTTCAGCAAATTAGGATAGGGTCATCATATAGTATAGGAAGAAAGGTCCGCCTATATGACAACCGTTCGCCTTTTTTTCTACGCACCGTCAATCCTTTCAGGTGTTGTTTGCTCGTCATTGCCATCTATGGCTCCCACGAGGTCTCGTCCCTCATCGCCGCCAGTAATTGGTCCCACATTACCGGCAACCCCTCTGTCTAGGAGATTAAGGGATCATCTGGAGTTTACCTCCATAGTTTACGATGTTAGTGTAAAATTCACATTTATCCTCATATTTGTTAGTGTAGCATTTATGGACTATCCTATTTAAAAATTCTTCCTATATTTTACACCTTAGTTGTACCTATGAAGGTTTTATCCACTTATTATTTTCTAAACAAACAATGAGAACCCAGATGTCAAGATGGTGTCGCAGCTGAGTAGATGTACAACTCAAGCATATATTTGCTATGTGTTTATCATATATGTCATAGATGCAACATGGTGTCGCTGCCCTTACCTATTTTTTCTTATAAGCTAAACCTTAGCTTGTTGCACATAATTGACACAGTTTCATATAGTTTGACTCGATTTGATGAAATTTTAAGATAATTTGGCAAAATCTGTAACAACTAACCATACTTTGTTTGGGTGCCATTGCCATCTTTGGCTCCCACAAGGTCTAGTCCCCCATCTCCGCCGGACACTGGTCACGCATTACCGGCGGCCCCCTCTCGCTATCCTAACTACTACGACCGCGGATTGCGGGTTTGTAATCCTCGTGTTTACTTTTTGATTAAATATTTGCAAGAATCTCATGCAAAAACAGTTTTGCTAGAATTGGTTCGATACCAACATTGACCGCACGGTGGCATAGCTAGGGGATTACAGGAGCATCTCAAGCTTAGCTTAGTAGTTTATGTTATTGGTGTAAAATTTACTTTTCACCGTCAAATCTTGGTAGTGTGGCACTTATCCTATTTTAAAAAAAATATGCCTATATTTTAGCCCTTAGTTGTAACACACCCCCCTCCCGGGCGGCGGCGGAGGATCTACCCGCCCCGCTCCGAGCAGCCGCCCTCGGATCGCCGCACCTCAGCCGCCGCTGCTGCCGGCCTCGGCCCCGGCCCCGGCCTTGGCCTTTGCCCCGGCTTCGGCCCCGGCACGGCCACAGCCCCGGCCCCGGCCCCGGCCTCGGCCACGGCGGCGGTGGCGGCGCCCCTTCCGTCGAACGACGAGGGGGAGGAGAGGGTTTCCACGGTGGCGTTCCATGGGAGGTGATGAAGCGCCGGTGGAGGAAGCCGGGCGGCACGGCTATTTGGCCGGGGCCAGATGCTCTCCGTCGGTAGCCATGGAGGATTCGGTGGAGCAGTGGCGGCCTCCGCCCCGGTGACGGTTCAGCGGTGGTACGCATGATCCGCGCCGCCGTCTTCTTCCCTGGTGATCCGGCAGGAGGGACCGGCGGCGTGGGGGCTGCCGGTCTTGCTTTGTTTTTGGTGGCGGTCCTCGGGTTTCTCGCAAGTGAAGATGAAGATCTACCGGAGGTCAGTTTGCTTTGATCTGGCTGGAGAGATGAGTTCCGGAAAGCTCCGTTGGTGAATGGAACAGTGCATATTTTGCCTGCAGTTTGCTGGATCGGGTGGTATTCGGTCGCGCGCACCCATGTTTTTATTCCGACCGTTTGGTTCCGGAGGGAGCGCAGCGAAGCTATATTCTGTGTTGACATCTGGTGACTTTTTGGTCCATGGTGAAGTCAGAAGAAGGAATATCATGAAGGTCGGATTGGTGGACTGACTAAAGGAGGTTCGAGTCAACGTGATGCTGAGGGATCTGCTTGGCGTTCCGGGCTTGCAGCAGTGGTATGCATGTGGGGGCGGCAGCACAGGGGAAGTTCGGAGTCTTACATCTCAGGGTGAAAACCCAAGGTCTGGCCTTAACTGGTTGTGCCTGGCAATATTCTTGTTGGAGGCATTGTTTTGAGAGTGGGGACTATCTTCAGGGAGAAATCCTAAGACCTTTGGTCGGGCGACGACAGCGCTGGTGCGCTGTTTCCTTCTTGGAGGCGTCGCCTTTGGAGAGTCTGTACTTCAGGTGTTGTCACGGTGGTGGTTGTGTTGCTGTTGCTAGGTCTAGAAGGCTGTAGCGGGACTTTTATTTTTTAGTTTTCTTTTCTCTTTTTTTGGTTGTGTGCATCCGTACTGCCATTAGGGTGGGGCGTTGTTGCAGAGGCTGGGTGTAATTGATATCTTTTGATATTAATATATTCCCTTTATCGAAAAAAGGAGTCCATTTCATTTCTCTAAACAAACAATGTGAACCCATGTGTCAGTATGATGTTGCAGCTGACTAGATGGACAACTCAAGTATGTATGTATGATGATATATGACATGAATGCAGCATGATGTGGCTAACCTTACCTTGCTGCACATAACTTCCACAATTTCAATAAATTTGACTATATCTAATGAAATTTTATGATAGTTTTGCAAATACCTCTAACAACTAAGCATTCACGGCGAATGCCTAGTCAACTTCCATACCATCCAAACAAGTAGATATAGTTTTTCAGTTTGAAAAGGTAATAAAATCTGGTAAACAAACTACAATAGCACCACTAATGGTAATTATTGGTAAGATTTATTTCGTGGGATAATAGTTGGTCACAACAATCAAAACTGATCGAGGGGTAAAGCATGTGATTAATTTACTTTCTTTTTGGAAAATATACTTAAGGAACTGATTTTTTACTAAAAGTGCTTTACAAAATAACTGACTTTGTTGACTCCACTGGTTTTATATTGTTGGCACTTTTGGCACCGACGAGGTTTTGTCCCTAAAGTGAAGACACTGCTTAGGGAAAAAATATTTGCATGTATCTTCGCGGAGGAGTAATCTTCATCGGAAAAAAACACAATCAAAGTATCTACTGCAGATCAACATTGTTGAGACGTCCATAACACAATTCAAACTACTATATCTCTCAGGAAAAATTGGTTCCATAGCAGTTCCCAGTCACTGCGCGCGGGGGGGGGAAACCGCCCCCAGCTTGCATAGTGGAATTTTTTTTGGATTTTGCCCCTCCCCTCATACCATGAAATTTTGTGGTTTACACTCCCATATATTCTTGGAAAACTCCACCATTGTTGCATGGACATCTTTGTTTCTATCCTAACAAGATTCAAAGCTCTTGTGGCTGCCATGCCCGGCCCTGATAGGCCGGTCTAAGGTTGTCAGATCGGTATATTAGGTAATATCGTTTTCTTGTCAGCAATATCATATCGTAGAATCATATCATAGTATCAAGATGCTATGAGATTTGTATTAATATGTATGTATCAATATTTTACCTCAAATGGATTTAAATTCAACCTTTAATTTGAATTTGAGCATATTCTTATCATGTAAATGATGCATTTAAATATGAGCGGCTTCATCCAATGCATGATAAAGCATACCTAATTACGAATCCACAAAACAAAAGACTGGTATGCTTGACAATCGGTACAAACAAATGGATAGTTGAGTGTTTTCTTGCACATACAAACTCCTTTTTTAAGTCATATCTCCCAAACGTATTGATGTTGTATTGTTTACAAGTAATTAGCCTTGAGACTACAAAACGACTTTTACATTTTAGCTTGCCACACCGTTTTATCCATATTTTTTTAGCATAGACGTGTGATCGTACGATATCGTTTTATATATAGATACTAAAAATACCACGATACGTATCGGAATACTAAATCATACTAATAACATACTAAGATACATATAAGGATACTCAAACCATGACCCGGCCGTGACACTAGCTTTAGGCATGCAGGGGACACTACGGGCACGGCTGTCTCCGCGTCCGTCCAGGCGAGGGGTTAGGCAGGCGACCCAACGGCCCTAGCGAGCTCGGGTCTATCTACTCTTTCAGATTCCAGATGATGTCTGCGTGCAAAGGCGGTGAATTCTGAATTGTCTGCGATGTCTCTCGATCGGGCAATCAGCGGCAGGGGCAGTGGAGACGATCCGGGATTTCTTCCTGTCTGCCGTGCGTTTTCCGGTGAACTTCTCTGCCTCGCAAGTGGCCGGAGTAGTGCCTGAACATCTTCTACTAACATGTCGTTCTGGGACAGAGACGCCTTGGTAGAATATTAGTGAGGAAGAGACTAGACCGCCTCGTAAATGGATATTTGAATGCCGTCGTTCTCGACTTTTACAGACCAAGTGCCTTGATTCAGGTCGGCGCGATCTTGGAAATGGTTTCCGCTGGTTTCAGCGTAACTACTGCAGTAGGTATACGCTGACTGACCGTCAACATCGTGGGGACAAGGTTATAAAAGTGCTGCTAGGAGTACTTCCTAAGGACTATAGATTACAGTTGATGAAGGGTGTGTAACATGAAACGGGCCTAACTCTTGTTGTTTACACACCAACTGTACGTGGTGCATGTTAGTCCAAGCTTCCCTCCAAGCACGCATAACCAATAGCTGCGCCAATTTGTAGACAGTATATATATGATGTGCCTAGCTAGACCAACATGTTAAATTGTTAATACAAGAGTATGTAAGCATAGGGTTACTGTAGCTCCACGAAGCTCTGGACATGATATGCTGTGCCCACATAGATACAAACCGATCTAAAGCTATCTACGCAGGAGAGATCGATGCGCTACTAACTTACTAACAAAGTACTCGTACAGAGGGCCACTATTAGTATTAGTAGCACATCTACACAGGGCTACGGCAGCTCCACGAAGCTCCTTAATTTACTATAGCAATTTAGCAATGAACATGGACAAAAAATACTGGTAGTAGCAAGTACAACATGGGGTTTACAAGTACCTACTTCATTCGTCCCTAAATAGCTGGCGTATCTAGCTACAAAGCTAATGTCTTCTAAGTTTGACCCGTTGCATATACTAAAATACTAAGATTCATAATACCAATATCAGTAGATCCGTCATAAGAAATATTTTATAATATCTTTATTTAATATTATAGTTGTTGGTATTTCTTTCAAAATAATTGATCAAACTTAGAAATGTTGTTGACTTTTTTTTATTAAATTTATCCACATGTTTAGGGCATGCACACTTAATGAGATGCTTAGAAAAATAAATCATATTTTACTTAAGCACCGGTACTTATTTATACAACAAAGATGCATAACTAGGCATCTCTCTTTTACATATATATTGGTGTTTACAAAAAAATTACTCCTATAAAATGGACCTAGCCGAACCCTTATACAGCTTAGAGGAGTAAAGCCTTTACTTCTCGGCCGCTTGGTCCTCTAAATACACGCGCGGTATAAAAGTTTGGCTCTCCAACCTGCCTCGGTGTTTTCCTCAGACCAAACTGCTACACCACTGGCAACGCCTCCGCTGACTACCAATAACCTCCACTGACACCTCGCAGCCTCTACGGCCATCTCGTCCCACTTAGATTCACCTGCCATCACCGGAATCGACCCATAGCTCTGGTGCCATCGCTGCGTCGATTTCTCTTATTTGGTGTAATGCGGAGCCGCGGCGAGCTCGATTTGTTGCAAAATGGAGCGGATGGAGATGGCATAGTTTGGACGCAGCAGAGCTAGGCGACGCCGGAATCGAAGGAGACTGGCGAAATCCCAACCGACCAACTAGGTTGGAGTTGAACCTTCGTCCTCTCAGCGCCCCCCCCCCCCCTTCCCCCACCACCACCACCACCCGATGAGCTTGTTGCTGGAGATGATCCTCCTTGCAACTATGTCATTAATGGGTGCTAGTGTCAGTGCACGGTAGGTTACTATCTTTCATATGACATGTATCCTCCATGGGCCATGTTTGTGAAGACAATCACAAGTCCTCAAGGCACAAGAGATGTCACTTCGTCATGATGCAAGAGTCGACAAGGAAGGGCGTGGAGAGAGCTTTTGGTGTGCTTCAAAAGTGATTTGCCTTTTTTCATAGCCCTGCTAAGTATTGGAAACCAAAGGTGCTATTGCAAATAATGACATGTTGCATCATCTTGCATAACATGATCATTGAAGAAGAGCACATCATGGTAGAAGAGAACTTTGGTACATCTCCAATGCAGATCATGTGGGGCCAAAACATGAT
The DNA here is from genome assembly GCF_022539505.1 of Lolium rigidum. NCBI lineage: Eukaryota > Viridiplantae > Streptophyta > Magnoliopsida > Poales > Poaceae > Lolium > Lolium rigidum. The sequence continues at coordinate 28,150,559 of NC_061510.1, read as the reverse complement.
GCAAATAAGATACAAAGATTCCCCGCAGGGCATCGAAACATCGAGAATCGAGAGATTCATACTCAACTGCAAGATGATCTTGCTGAGGATCATTGGCTACTCCACGACACATCCTAGTCGTGCTTCTCCTTCATTTGAACCATTCATGATATTCAGTTCATTTTGGACTCTGCCATGTGTTTGACGTTAAATAATTTGGTTTCATCGATTTTGGACACGGCGTATTTTCTCACTAGCTTGGGTGGGAGGTCGGCTGGTCTCGGCGAGTGTGCCCGTCCGTCGTTTCATCGATGTGTGTTTGAGTGGGCCTGTCCTTGTGTCGAGAGTGGACATGAGTCTGTGGTGTCTAGTTATATGGTTTTTGCCCGATTTTCTGCAAATTAACTGGGCACTTTCTTCTTAATTAATAGAACAGGCAAAACGGGTGAGTCCGTCTGCAATTATACCGACGATCTATTACCATCAAAATCGCTGCTTACAGACAGCTGTTTTCCCGTTGTATGGCATCCGTCGACTATCATGGGATCGTGCACCCTGCTGCATCCAACCACGCGTTCCTAATTCAGAGGCAGTTAGACTCTTACAGACAGCCGAAAAAGGGAGTCCGCTGCGGAAGATGTAAATAACGCTGTCTATAGATGATGTGGGTGGATACTACAGACAGTACACGTCTAAACTGTTGTACATGCCCTAAGGAGTTGGGACCGACGGAGTAACTTGCAGCCCTGGCAGTGGGTCTAAAGTTACTGAACAAGTACAACGGTCCGGCGGAAAAGACAGAGGCCGGTCCACTGGTCAATTTTTCAAATCTTTGATGTGCCAATGATTGAATCATCTTTGCAAATTGCAAGGACCGCGCGAAACTTTAGCGCCGTCAAGCTCCTATAAATACCGCCTCTTGTGCAGCGGCTTCCCTCAGAGCACCACAGCACAGCAAGTCCCAAGAAAATGGAGAACTCGGTCGAGAGCTGGTGGGTGCTGCCCCTAACCTTGATCCCGGCCATCTCCGGTGGCCAACACGACGGCAGCACCACCACACTAGCTGCCATAGCCAGTAGCTTCGCCTACCTCGCCGTCTTCGCGTTCCTCGCGTGGGCAGCCGCTGCCCTGCTCTACTGGGCACACCCGGGCGGCCCTGCATGGGGTAGGTACTGGAGGAAAAGGGGCCAGAGCGTGTCCGGACGTGTGCCGATCCCGGGCCCGAAAGGGCTTCCCGTCGTAGGCAGCCTCGGTCTCATGTCCGGGCTAGCTCACCGCTCTCTGGCCGCCGAGGCGGCGCGCCGGCCCGGGGCCAAGAGGCTCATGGCGCTGTCGCTCGGCCCTGTCCGCGCCATCGTCGCGTCCCACCCGGACGTGGCCAAGGAGATCCTCGACAACCCGGCCTTCGCCGCCCGCCCGCTCAACCACGCCGCCTACGGCCTCATGTTCCACCGCTCCATCGGCTTCGCCGAGCACGGCCCCTACTGGCGCGCGCTCCGTCGCGTCGCCGCCGGCCACCTGTTCGGCCCGAGGCAGGTCGACGCCTTCGCGCCCTACCGCGCGCGCGTCGGGGATGACGTGGTCGCGGCCCTACGCGGTGGCGCCAGCGAGGGAGGCGTCGTGCAGGTGCGCGACGTCCTCCGGCGCGCGTCGCTCTACTACATCATGCGGTTCGTGTTCGGCAAGGAGTACGACGTGTCGTCGACGGCGTCGTCCGCCGGGGAGAAGAAGGGGGAGGTGGAGGAGCTGCTGGAGATGGTGCACGAAGGGTACGAGCTCCTGGGCAAGGAGAACTGGTGCGACTACTTCCCGGGGCTCGCCGCCGTCGACCCGCAGGGCATCGGAGCGCGGTGCGCCGAGCTAATGCCGCGTGTGAACCGCTTCGTGCACGGCATCATCCGGGAGCACCGTGCCAAGGCGATCGCCGGGGTAGAGGCGCGTGACTTCGTTGACATATTGCTTTCCCTGCAGGAGAGCGAGGGGCTCGCCGACGCCGACATCGCCGCCGTGCTCTGGGTACGTACCAATACCATATCTAGACTTGTAGAGCATCACAACGGATTCACCAAATCAAACGTAAATAAATTAGCCTGATGTCATTGGTTCCATTTTGAGTGTATGCAGATCATGCCTACTACTTTTGTTGTGATCGTAATCTAAGTAAAATACCAAAAACCTTTTCAAAAAGCTACTAGCATTCGTGCAAAATTAAAATCCGCGAACTTTGTCTCTTTCCTTTTGTTCTCTTTATGCACAAAGAATCAGATAAGTGGATGGCTAGTAGTTACGGCATAGTGTCACACTACACGAGCGAAATAAATAAACAGATTTGGTCGTTATTTTGTCAGGAGATGGTATTCAGAGGAACAGACGCCATGGCAGTGCTGATGGAGTGGACCATGGCGCGCATCGTCCTCCACCGCGACGTCCAGGCCAAAGTGCACCGCGAGCTCGACAACGTCGTCGGCCGTGACAGCCACGTCACCGAGTCCGCCGTGCCATCCCTGCCCTACCTGCAAGCTCTAATCAAGGAGGCTCTCCGTGTGCACCCGCCGGGCCCGCTGCTCTCGTGGCGCCACAGGGCCATCTCGGACACGTACGTCGACGGCCACCTCGTCCCCGCCGGCACCACCGCCATGGTGAACCAGTGGGCCATGAGCCGCGACCCCGAAGTCTGGGACGCGCCGCTCGAGTTCCGTCCCGAGCGGTTCCTCGCCGGCGGCGAGGCCCCGGACGTGTCCGTGCTCGGGGCCGACGGGCGGCTCGTGCCGTTCGGGTCCGGCAGGCGGAGCTGCCCGAGCAAGTCCCTGGCCATGACCACCGTGACCGCCTGGATGGCCACGCTGCTGCACGAGTTCGACTGGATGCCGGCGGGCGCCGCTGCCGGCGTCGACCTGTCGGAGGTGCTCCGCCTGTCGTGCGAGATGGCCGTGCCACTCGAGGTCAGGGTTCGCCCGAGGCGCCAGTTGTGACGCTGCTGCTGCAACCTGAAGGTTTGTCGCCGCCATGATCGATCGACTTCACCGTGTAGTTCGTAGCCATGACCCCTGTCTGCGCTTCACGACAGTGAATAAGCTGAGCTGCTGGTATAAAATGTGCACCAGCTCAGCTCGTATTTGGTTCAGAATTTCTAACTTGTGTGATGTTTATGTACGTGCCATCAGGTGTGACCGTGTGAGTATAAGGTTCCTCACGGTGTACAAATTACCAAGACAAAATCTATACAAGATTGTGTGTGCGGTGTGCTATAATAAACATCGTTGCTTATTAAATCTGCATGTGTTGGTGTTGGTCGCCTTCGAATGTCAGCAACAGCAAGGTTTATCATCTCCCGAATCTGAAAGCGATCGCCAAGTTTATGGACGCCATTCTGTCTGGTCTCTTTGAGCGTTTGACTTTGAGACGATAGCTGCCCACAAAACTTAGGCCCCATTTAGAAACGGAAATTTAACGAGAGTGGACAAATGGAGGCTGAACTACATGTAGCTCTTTATTTTCAAAAATTCAGAAATTATGTTTTTAAGTTTTAAAAAAATTCTGAAAAAAATCCTAGATGATGGAATCTACAAACATGGAAAATCTTAGTGGGAAATTCTTAATAATTTTTAGGCTACACTAAAATGACAAATGGGTGGATCTGAGAATAGTGAATGGTACATATTTCAAAACTATAAACCCTGTCAGATTTTGTTATTTTTGTGTAATCTACAATACAAAGAATTTCACATTGAGATTTTACACGTTTGTAGATTTCATCATTGTCTACATCCAGGATTTTTTTTAATAGATTTGTTTGAAACATAAAACTATGATTTACAAATTTTTGCAAATAAAGGGCTACATGTCTTGCAGTTTTCAAAATTTAACTGCTTTCTACACAATACTTTCATGTTTAAACAAACCCTGGTTTACTTGGAATTCTTTCAAGTTCAAAGAGAGGAGCAAAATGGCACAAATTTTGAGGAGAGTAGTTCTAGAAGTCCCGGAGGTGACGCGGAAGATAATTTGAACCATTCTCCGACAGGATCATGCTGAATCAATACTCAGAAGAAAGAAGACTGCAATTTAAAAAACATGGATTGGACAAGCTATTTCGGAAGGGAATCGAATAGACTTGCCACGGAGACGAACCCCAAAGGGGTTGTTTATTTCAGGTAGCCCAATTATTCAGGGCGGCACCAACAAAAGCTAAGATGCGGCATACACCCAACCGTGCCCAACTCTATCAACTGGTACATATAAAGGATAATCCAACCAATGTCTGTCCAGGGAGTACCTTGGGTGACGAACTGGTACTACAGTACATAAAAAGGATGATCCAGCCAAATAGCCAATGTCTGTCTAGAGAATACATTAGCTGAGCGCAATACACGACAGTAAGATATCAAAAATTCCATTCCATATGGGAGCTCATTTTGCATACATTTTTCGAACTGGGGCGACTGCTATATATGAAGTAGACACTTCAGACAGCACAAATACAAGTGATGCTAACTGAGACAGCCCAAAGTCAAAGAAATCATGGCCGATCTTGCACCAAGTCGCATTCCGAGCTCTGAAAGAAGTTTACGCCACGTAGGAGTCTCCTCGTCGAGACCGCTTGCGTCACTCTCTCGGGGGGGGGGGGGAGGGGGGCAGATTCTCCTCTCTCGTCACCCCCGATGTCTCCAGAGGACACCGGCGGTCAAAACCATAAACCGTACACTAGAGCAGCAGAATTGGCAAGCAGGGATTGCAGCACATGTGAAGTGCACTCTTGGTGGTGCTCCACGAGCGTCGACCCACGATTTCCTGCTGGTATGAAATGTGCACCAGCTCACCTGGTAATTGGTTCAGAATTTCTAACTTTTTGTTGAAGTGTATAAGTAGATTGACTAGCTTTTTCCATCAGTTCAGACTTTTGGTTCAAGTGGCTAGTGCATGAAGCTTAACAGTGATGTCTATGTAACATCAGGTGTGAGTGTGTCCGTGTGGGTATAAGGTTCCACATCGTTGCTCGACATGTGTATATGTGCACCTGTATTGTGGGTCGCCCTCTCATGTTAGCGGCAGTTTATGGTCTCCTGAATTTTTTTTTTTTTTTTTTTTTGAGATGGAACACCTTGATTCCATTATGAAATAGGCTCGGCAACATCGCCTACCACAAGCGCTAATACAGAGTTTGGCACATCATCCAGCCACACCTGCCTAGAATCAGCCTTGAATTTTTTGTATCGACCCTTTGTGATCGTTGATTTGTAAATCTTGAATTTTCCTTTGATTAATAAAAGGTTGTGTGCATCAACCGATGCAGAGGCCGGGGATCAACCCCATTTCGAAAAAAAAAAACTGCCTGGAATCAGCCTGATTTGCACCCATCGCTGCAAGAACGTGAAAAACTTTATTACAACCACGGGGGTGAAACTCAACCTTGACTAAATTAAAATTTAGACGGATAAACACTCAAATGTCACGATAGATAACTCCTTCCGGGGCAAGATCGTAGTCCGATGTCTCGATGGCCTGCACCAGGATAGAGGAATCAGTCTCCACGATTACATTCTGAATGCCCCAATCTGACGCTGTGTGTAATGCCTCCATGCAGGCCACAGACTCAGCCTGAGCTGCAGAAACAACAGCTTTTAGATGGCCCGTACCCGCTCCTCTAACTGTACTCTGGTTGTCTCGTGCGATGAAACCCCAGCCACCATGATTGTCCGCTTGACAAAATGCCCCATCAGTCAATGAGAAAGTTTATGGACGTATTCTGTCCGGTCTGTTTGAGCGTTCTACATGATAGCTGCCCAAAAATCCAGGCCCGTTTAGAAACGGAAATTAAGCTGTCATCTAAAAAATACCTATTGTTCAGACAAACCCAGGTTTACAATGAACTTTTTCAAGTTTATTGAGATGAGTAAAATGACGAGAATTATGAGAAGAGGCACTGGTTATGGAAGTCCCAGATATGACATGGATGAGATACAGAACCATTATCCAGCAGGGTTATGGTGAATCAATTCTCAAACGTGACATAGAAGAGATATACAGAAAAAACGGAATCGGATAGACTTGCCACTGAGACCCACCCCAAAGGGGTTATTCATTTCAGATGGCCCAATTATTCAGGGCAGCACCAACAAAAGGTAAGATTCAGCATACAAAGCATAGAACCAACAACCCGGACCCCAAATCTATCAACTGGTACATAAAAAGGGATAATCGAACTAATGCCTGTCTAGATTATACACTAGCTGAGCACAATATGCGACGGTACATACCAAAAAATCCTCACGCAGCCACAGACATTCCACATTGGAGCTCACTTTGCATACATATTCTGAACTCGGGTTTCTATATGATGTGGGTGCTTCAGCCAGCACAAATACAAGTGATGCTAACGGAGACAGTCCACTGTCAAAGAGAGCATGGCCAACCTTGCACCAAGTCACATTCCCAGCTCCGAAAGAAGTTGGCGCCACCTAGGAGTTTCCTCATTAAATATGTAGGTCAGTTTTGACACCAGGACTCCGCTACCACCAATCTGCAGTTTCAAGTTCATGAAACATGTAAAAGTATTAGATGTACCATTATATAAAGAAGCATAGTCTATATTAAGTACCAATACCATATGTTTTCTAAAAACAAGTCCTATATTAGGTCTGACATCATGTAGTTCTACTGTCCAAGGATTCAAATCTGGTTTCAGAAAATTGCAGACCATGGCCTGCAGTTCTCCAATGGACATGTCCCAGGCAGTTTGATTAATAAAATTAAAACACAAATGTTGATTCAGACCACTTCCTAAGTGATTCTGGTTCAGATGTGCTGTTCACCAGTCGAATACAAATTTTAAATTACGCATTAGGACATATTCTCCCAGTGCCCACCAGGATTTACGGTTCCTGGTAGTAATCAATTGGTTACCACTGGGACTTGAAAACAAGGTGCTGATTGCAGCAAGAAACCACCAAAAGTATCTGCATTGTTACTGAAACAGGTAACAGTTGCACACTTGTAACTGCTGAATGGAGCTTAAGGTTTAACTACTTACTCTTAGTGTGCACCATTGCAAACCCAGTTTGCTAGTTACATAAGTAATATACTTAGCTGAGAATAACTGTCTGCCTCAAAAGGCTCAAACACAACATTAAATTGTTGTCCTACGAATAAATAGTTGCCACATTAAAAAGTTTCCATAGAAAAGCAAGAGGTAAAGAGCTTACGGATCTCAGTTGCTGAATAGACTTGTATAGTGACTTTTGTGGAACTACTATATTAATAGCATAGTAGTCAACAGCAACATTGCCATCAAGACTGCAATACACTGGACTTATAGTTGGGCCCTGTTCACATCAAGATGGAGTAAATGAAATCATAAGCTTGAGTTCAAAAGATAATAATCCATATTTAAAATTATGGATTAGCAATCAAGAGGAATGCTTTTAGTACAAGTTTGCAATGCATGCTCAGTTCAATTTCAAGTAACCAAAGACTACAATTAGAATTTGGCTCGGTCAAAGGATGTTGGAGATGTCGCAGCGTTAACAGATTATAATGATAAAAATTACAGACCGCAAAAGAAATGATAGATGTTACACATCCACTTTCACTTTAAATGGCTAGATATTCCCTGGTCAAACAGAAAGGGGAAACATCTGCGTCGCTTTTTTAGGCTTGTTTGGTTTGGGAGGATTAGAAGGGGATTGACATAGATTGAGGTGGATAAAATCCCATGTAAGTCAAATTCCCCCCAAATCCACTCCAGTCCACTCTAATCCACCTGGGTAGGGGATTAACTGAAGAAAGCTTAGTGGGCACAGACTATAATCATGCAGATTAATAAGATGTAAGATACTAGAAAGTGCTACAAATCTATAACCAATACAATTCTATTTTCAGTTATGGATACTAGACTGTATGAGCATAATAAATAAAATGCAATTTAAATATAGAAATAAAAATTCTAGAATCTACCCGCACAAATGTTCTCCAATTTTTTTGTTATAAATTCAGTTATGGATACTAGACTATATGAGCATAATAAATAAAACACAATTTAAATATAGAAATAAAAATTCTAGCATCTACCCGCACAAATGTTCTCCAAATTTTTTTAGCAATGATACCTGTAATCCACATAATGACGGTTGTTTGAGAACTCTCTCTGCCACTTCTTCTGCACTGTTTCCCCTCATATTTGCTGTTACCTTGTATAATATAAAAGGTAAACTAAGTTAAGCAATTAATCCAGCATAATGTAGCAAAAACTGTGTAACGATTTACCATTATCTTGCCAGACGCTGTGAGGTGAGCCTCTAGTCTTTCAAGCATCTCATGTGAAATCTCCAATGCACCTTCACGTCTGTTCAAAGATTTCCTACTTGCTACAAGTGCGGCCTGTGTAGTGTAGGAGAAATAATAAAATGAGCACAACTTTTCACTTTAAACAAATGGAACCGTTGGAACTTTGCGAGCCAATGCATGTGTGTGAGAGCTTACCTGGCTTTCCAAAATTACTCCACCCTCAATTTCCTTCAAATTATTCTCGCGCAAAGTTGTTCCGCTACTCACAAGATCCACAATAACATCAGCCATGCCCATCTGAATGGAAAAAAATGAATTAGTGTGCATTACTCTTAGGAGAATCTCAATAGATAGTGTCCTGTCTTAACTCACAAATTAGAAAATCAATACTCGAGACAATATGTCAATATACCAGAGTGGCAAGGACAACTCCAGTGTTCATGCCATGTGAAGAATCAGATCTCACATCATGGTAATTTACATCCGGTCATATACAGTATACTCATACAGCTTCTTGTAAAACTACTATCATAATTAATACAAATGGAAAATGGAAAAATACAGCCTTATGTATAATATCCTATTATGCAAGTGACAACTATGTTTAAATGTTAGCTCTTGATTTCTCTTTATTAACATATAAAGAGAATAAGTGGACAGAAATGGACAACCCACACCATCTTGCAATCCAAATTTGAATAAATACATGAAATACGAAGAGAGGAGAGGGAAATCACAAGGACAGATGGAAATTAAATAAGAAAAGTGAACAAAAAGAAGAGAGCAAACTCACAGCAGGATATGACTCAAGAGCACCATCGCCAGATAGAAACGAGACATGCTTGAAACCTTTTTCTTTCAAAAATTTAGCACCTACCTGCAGCCAAATCCATAAGCAAAATGATCAAAAAAGCAGTGTTGACGAAGGGGGAGCGGATCTGAACAAATTTACGTTTATTCATGACCATACATATCCAAATCCTGTAACGACCCGCATTGGTCTTTCTTCTGTCCACTGAGGCATATTTACCAACTCCTCTAGAGTATTTATGTTTTGAAAAATACCTTCCTTGGGTACCTGGTCACACAACACAATTTAACTAGTTCAGATACGAGCTTCACTTAAGCTATGGTGAAACTAATACTGGTAAATGCACTGTCACAATACCATACCGCAAGGGACAAGCGACAGTGTCCAAAGTCAAGAGCATCATGAATAATAACTAAATCATCATTGCCCTGTAACAGAAAATCTTAAATACATACCAGCATAGATCATAGGAAACTAAAGGTACGCACAAACTGGGTCGAAGAACTTAACATTATCCCTCAGATACTTACCTGCCCAATTTCACTGATTATGTCATAACCCACAATGCCAAGATCAAGATCCCCTGAACACAGTTTACGAACAATATCCGTGGGCCTCTGAAGCCAAACCTCCAAGTTTGGCATCTGCATAAAGAAGTGTATTACAACTTTAACGTAGCCATTTATTACTCCATTTGTTTCCACAGTACTTCTTCAAACAGGAAACCGCATAGTATTATACATTCCAGTAGATTAAATAGATATAGGCAGATTTCACAGTTCCGCGACGAGTATAACTCTATTTCTGGGGATGAAAGTTTATGCATACAACCTATAGCTGGCTGCTACATGACATAACAGGATTAGTAGGCAGCTAATGGGAGGTACAACCACAAATAGGTCAAATAACACAACATGGGTAACACCTCATCCTGAAATATTCAGAAACTCTAACAGATTTGAAGATACAGGTTCCATGTTCTTATTTTTGCTATCGTGATTTATCAGTGTTCTCTACATGTCCATGGTGCAGATAAACGCCCATTACCCGAGAAATTAGATGTTTGGGGCAATGTTGTTCCGAACAAACTTCAAACCTGGCTCCATGAAGACATGGAATGGGTATTTTGCTGTATCACATGTCGACATACACAATATGCTGGTGATGCTCCTCTTAACTATTTTAAAATACCATTGGAGAGCATTGCTGGTGCATAGGTGCTTAAGCATGATGAAACGAGTGCTGCATATACGAGCAATAATAACACATCCAGGGCATGCCCTACTAGGGTGCTTTAAACCTCTGATGATGTGGTATCACTGAACCCATCAGGACCTAGGGACCTGGTGATTCAGTCCCTAATCACGGCAACTGCTCCTTATCCAGCCTAGGTGCAGTAAGTACATGTGAGTGAAGAGAAGAAGGGGTGGTTGGGAAACGCACCTGCGGGATGTCGGCAATGTACTGCCGCGGGTTGGACTGAATGACGGTCAACTGGCAACTCTACAGCAGAACCAGCAAAAACATGAGATAATTCAATTCCAGAGAAGGCGGAGGGGAGTATGTGGGGATGCATGAGATTACCTTGAGGAGGTCTCGGGTGAGGTCGGACATGCGGCCCTTGCTGGCGATCCCGAGGCGGACGGCCGTGCGGTCGGCGGAGAGCGGCGCCACCGCCGCCGGTTTCGGGGAGACCGCCGTCGCCGCCGCCGCCGCTGCCCGCGGGGCGAGAAGCCTGGTCCTCGCCGCCGCCGCGGAGGCCGAGGGCCGGACGCGGAGGGTGGTGGACGGCGGCGAGGGCGACGGGGAGAGGAGGAAGGGCGCGAAGTCTAGCCGCGCCGCCGCGAGCATCGTCGACATTCCGGCAGTCCGTCGGTCGACGGTTGGGGGCTCGCTCTCCGGAGTGGCCTCTCGCTGCGGCGAAGCGCCGGAATTGCGGCGGCGGGAGGGAATGGGAGTAGGTAGGTAGGGTGGGGTTTTGGAAGGGGACGAAATAGACGGTGGGCCACGGCGGCGACGGATGGCCGTCCGTTGCCGCGGATGGGTGGGCCCGAGCTGCGTGTGCGTGCGGATATTCGCGGTTCCGAGGGACTCGTGGCGGGCCAGGTGGCTCGCCGTGTACTCCACGTAGGACGATGACGAGATGAATAATTTTCTAGTACGCAGCGCAGAGGAGATAAGCATCATCGTGTCTAGTACAACTTAGCCTAGTCACCCGATGATGAGTTATTTGTCCTACCCTTTTTAAACTGTAGATCACTTTTGGTCATTTCTGGAACTTTAATATTTCTATGGGACTGCTCTCATTTCCCCCCTCCCCTTCTCTCGCTCCGCTACAGTAGTTGAGAGGCCTTTCTCTCTCGTCGGGCCGCTCCGATGTCCTCTCCACCGGAATAGCCGGCCGGAGTAGGGAAGAAGCAGGCGCCGGAGTACATAGTTGTAGTGGTAGGTCTAGAGTTTGGTCCTATATTGCGTTTGGCGTCTATGCCGGAAGGGAGACGGTGGATCTTCTCAGTCAGATCTGGCGTTGCACCATCTTCTTCCACTGCTTCAAGGTGCTCCGGTGGTCGGAGCCGGTGTTGCGGAGGTGGAAGAGCGTGGAGATCTCCATAAAGAAGGCTGATTCGGCGGGATCTGGTGGTCAAGACCGGAGCTGCAAGCTTTTCTCCCCGATCCGTCATGGTGGCGTGATTGGGGAGGGGGCGCGGCTCTTGGTCGGCTGCCCACTGGATCTACATCAGGGGAGCGGCGTAGCTTCTCACCGGAGGTTCCCTACGACGCCACTGTCGCCGTTCTACATGGCCGAAAGGTGGCCCCTCCAACCTCAAATGATGGCGCACGCCCGTCACTTCCAGGTCTTCAACTGAAGGTTTCCTACGGCGCCACTGTCGCCGTTCTACATGGCTGAAAGGCGGCCCCTCCAACCTCGAGCGATGGCATACGGCCATCACTTTCAGGTCTCAATCAACCTCCGGCGGAGGTTCTCTAGTTGCGCCGTAGTTGGCTCCCACCTCCATGCCCCAAGTGGTCTTGTCCCCGGGCGGCATGCAGGTTGACTACAGCGAGCTCTGCTGTGGTGGAGAAGGAGTTGGACTGTATTGCTTTTCCTGTTTCTTTCTTAGGATCCTTTGTGCAAATTGTAAGGGTCAGTTTGTAATTTTCAGTTTTATTTCAACCCTTTCTGTAATTTGCACCTCCACCGCTTTGACTGAAATGAAGCTCTAGGTTCTTCGGGACCTCCCCTGTTATGGTCTTTACTGGGTCACGCGATGCAGGATGGCTCAACCGAAATGGATGTCATGCCATTTTGATTGGCAACTTGGCAAATTTGCTTAATATGTGCTAAAAACGACTAAGTCGTTTAAATCTAGCCATATCAAATGGCATAACCTATCTGTTTTCTTACCTAGAGGGTCCAAAAACATTCTTAGGGGTCCAAGATCTTTGCAAACCAGCCTACGTAAATGGCGTAATCTAGTTGTTTTAGGCACACAAAAAAAACGGCTAAGGTATTTCAGTCTAGCTAACCCAACTGGCATGCAATGTGTTTCGGTTCAGCCATCCATCGTGGTGTTATAAAAAAGAACCATAGAAATTTAAAAGTTTTGAGAGGGCCGAAAACTGGTCTAGAGTTTGCAAAAGGTCCATTCGGATCACAGAACTTCCACGTGATTGCACACTTGCACAGTTGCACACGATGCACATCTCTCGGCCTAAACCGTGTAGTGCATTATTTAAACGAGATTGTACTTTCTGCTGTGGCGTGGAAAATTATTGCGGTATGTGCTTTGTGTTGCTCGACACTTGGTTCGCTGCACCTAGACGCATATTGCCCCAATGGCTCTTGCAAAGATAGAGATGCTGCTCCAAAACAGTGCCGTCCAAAGTAAGTGGCGCCGCTGATCAACAGAAGTTGATTGTGTATGTGTCGCATCCATCATAAGTGATGTACCACCACATGCCCATTTTTTTTACTTTATCTTTTGAAACGATGCGGGTCGCCACATATATAATGATGGTGACAACATGCATCAAATTGTCCTTGTTATAGTTTTTTGGAGAAAAAACGTATACTTAAAACTTGAACCAGTACTGGTTCGACGATTTGAACCCAAACTTCGAATCCCTGTTGTTTATATCCTGAATTTGCCAATCCTGGTCCATACTAAACCCTGCAACGCTAGCCAAAAGAGGATTGTCGATGTGGCAAAGGGTGGCCGGGATTCACCTCGTTTGGTGGACGTGCTAGGGTGCAAAAGTATGGGCCGATATACCCCGCAATTCCACATCGTCTACTTCGCGAGAGAGGCCCGCAAGTCCACCTCGTCTTCTCCACGACCCTGCATCCCTTGGACTTCCTTCTCTCGCGACAACAATGGCGGTGGGCGATCGATTTTCCTGGATGCGACGATCAAGACGGCGTGTCGTAGACGAAGGTATTGTCCTGGACCCTCTCCTCTTCGGTTGCATATAGTTAGTTTGTAGTTGTGCTATAGTAAGGTTAGCTAGGGTTTAACTAGAGTAATTTGGGGATGCTTTTGGTGAAGGGAAAGGGTGGATTTTTTATGGGGATGTCTTGATACTTGTGTTGAAAACAGCTATGTTGTCTGTGAGTTCAAAAAGTGACAAGTTTAAACATATAATTTTTTATCTCAATACATGCTCTAGCTAGCTCTAACTAAGTCCTAAATGTATGATTATAAGTTATGATTGTTGTTCATGAGAGATTTGCACAACTAGTAGTTTTAGAAGAATTTTATCACTTTCCCTTGTCTTCAATGTGTGTGTAGGATCTCTAAACATCTATGAACAAGGCACGAGGAAAAGAGCCAAAGGAAAGCAATATGGAGCAGTTTTTGAGTTATAGACAACAAAATTTAGCCATTTCAAGGATGGAAATGCGTCAATTTTTTCATCAGAATATAACAAAGATCCAATACCATGGTGGTTTAGCCTCGTCCATACAAATCCAATGATCCCAAGAACACCACAATCAGAGTTCGTATGAATAAATGGCGCCCAAATTACTGCATGACTACATGATGTCTACCGACCGCTGGTATGACCGTACGGACCTGACTGTTTCGTCAAACTGAACAACAATTATGTATTCTGGAAGGTCATGCCTGGTGAGAGGGTTTATCCTAGTGATGCATGTAAAATGCATACATGAACTTTCTCCTTTATCATATTAAATTCCCACATATTTGCAACATATATGATGATAATACCATGTTTTACATTCATTTATGAGGGTTTACCAATGATCCCCTTTATTTGGGTTCTAACGTTGCAGAACAGGAAAACCATGTTTTGTGTATTTTTCACTTTCAGAGACCTATACAGATTTAAATTGACCTGGGATTTTTGGAGCGTCACTTTTTCATCGGGAGAAGCAGCATGGGTCCTAGAAGCTCGCCTCGATAGGCCTAAGGGCCAAAAGAGGCCATGTGACGCGGCCAGGAAGAGAGGCCGCGCCACCCCCCCTTCTTTCAGTCGTTGATCGCCTGTTTGCCCTGATTTTTTCGCGAACCGACTTATTTTTCCCTAAAAATGACTTTATATATGATCTCGAAGAGTTCTCGGGAGGAAAGCGCCACACAAACACAGAAACACGAAAACGGAGGCTGATGCAGAGAAGATTTGGAGGGGAAAACTCCGCCAGGATCACCGTCGGAGGGATCTCCACCTTCTCCAACGTCGAGGCGCGAGGGCCCGATCTAGGTTTCAGGGGCCAAGTGTATGGTCGTCGTCCTGGACTGGCGTGATGGAGCATGTTGGGCATCCTGGTGCGTGCAGATGGTGGTCTAGAGGCTGTGTCCCTCCCGTCAAGGTTGAAGGAAGAAGAGATGTGCGTCATCTCGCCATGCTTGGTGTTGGTGGACTGCGAGGTTGTGGCTTCGTTGGCTAGGTGTTGTGGTGACGGTCGTGTGGGCGACAAGATGGACTGCCCCCAATCTAGCGGGTAGTGTGGGCAGTGTGCGTCTATACAGACGAAAGTCTAAAACGCATTGTCGGTGCCAACGACAACGGCGCTCGCGGGCGTCGTTCTCCTCCTTGGAGGCTACGTTGAGGTGAGTCGACACTTCCCCACTCCCGCTTTGGCTTGGCGATGTCTCTGAGCGAAATCCTAGGTTCAAGTAGAATCGGCGCAATGGCGGCATCTCGATGTCGTCCCTCCATTGGGAGCGTTGCGTTTGGAGACACGTCACGTCGCATCTTGTTGCGCTCCTCCTGTGTTTGTCGCTATCCAAGGTGGATCGTCTAGGGCGCTTTGTATGTCGTCGCCAGTGAGTCCAAGATGACGCCTTTCTTTGGACCGACCAAATCCCACCATCTTCTCCTTTGATGGTGCGTCGACAAGAAGAGTTTTGTTGGAGTAGTTGTTTTTCGGAGGTGACCAGCGTGGAGAGAGACATGGCTTGGGTGTTCTTCTTAGGATAGGCTCGGCTGTCTTTGGGTGTGCCCGGAGTAGAGTTCGATCTACGCTCATTGCTCGTAACAAGTTGTAGTCTTTTTGTAATTAAATTTCTGTCTTATATAAAGATAAGATACGCGTACTTTCGAAAAAAATAAAGAACCATGAGCGGCTCTGACGGTTCTACGCAAAGTTAAACATCATAATATTTGACGATTCTGAGGAGGATAGATAAATCTAAAATTCGAAAATAGTTCAGTTCGGAAACTTGAGTGTGAGTGGAATGAAGCAGAACCTCTGCACTGCTGGTGTCAGGCTAAAAATACCGACGCACAACCACACTGGCCGCCTGGTCGGGACATAATCAATCACCACCCCGCATCCTTCGACCGGTGCGCCGCGTCTCGCCAAGCGCTCGCACCCAGCAACCGGAACCCACCTTTGCCCGCACCCACATGGCCACGTCCCATCGGAGGTGAAAATAAAGCAATTTGACTCTTTCGGCAGCTTCAACACAAAATGAATCGGTTTTAGTTTTTATTCACAAACTGAAACCTTGGTACGAAGCAGAATTTCACAGTTCTGCATGGCGCCCTTGGTAGGATAGGGCGCCGTGGTATAAATGGATCATGGCGCCCTTCCCATAACATCACGTAAGCAATAATGTAACAATTATGTTGCCGGGGCGGGTGTCATGCAATAGAGCCACATTGTTACTTTTTCAAAACTGGCTCAATTTGTGTTGAGTTTTTAAAGGTCTAACTAATTGGTCCATTTTCACATATATGGGTGGCCCTCCACACGGACGGCCATATGTGCGCCGCATTCATCATGTATGTTTGCTTGGTGCCCAATTTTGCCTCACCAAAATTTGGCAGCTTATTTTGTATTTGGTATTTTCTTAGTTGGATGCCAAAACTTTAGTTGCCTATGAAATCTTGCCAACTCCTCTCACCTTTCCTTCACAAACCCTGCCATTTTTGGCTAACCCCATGAAGAAATCTTTAGCAAATATTTTGGAAAGGTTGCCAAAATTTGGCAAGGCAAAAACTATGGAATGAAACACGTCCCGGACCCCCTCCACCCACCCAACTCTCCATCCAATCCACCCGTTACAAAAGAGGCAGCAGGTGCCCAATGCCGAGAGAGGCGCGATCCAAAGTCTGATCCTCCTCCTGCCTGCGCGCCGCAAAAATCCCGTGGAGCCAGAGCCCAGAGAGAGGCCACGGCAGCCAGCGACACCAAAAGCGCAAGCTTCCAAGCCGCCCCGCCGCGCCGCGCCACACCGCCCGGGCACGCATCCCAAAGACCGACGCCGTCGCCCACCTCTCCTTCGCTCCCAACCGCTCTTTTTTCCCTTTTATTCCTCCCTTTCCGCGCTCGCTCGACCTCCCCGCGCGCCCGCCCCACCACTCGCCGCGCCGGCGCCGGACGCCCGTGACGGCGGCGGAACCTTCGGCGGCGCTCGGTCCTCCGGGTCGATGGGGTCGTGCGGGTGCCTGGTGGTCGAGAAGGTGCAGGGCCACGGCGGCGACGCCAGGGGGAACGGCAACGGGCGGGCCGAGTGCTGGTGCGGCTCCTGCGCTGGGGCGCGCCGGCGGCTCGAGACCATGTTCCCCATCTACGTCATGGGGAGCTCGCGCGCGCGCGGCCTGCCCGACTCCGCCGCCGGGGACCCCATATGGGAGGCCGTCAAGTCCGAGGCCAAGTCCGAGGTGAGCACCGTGCCGCCGCCCGATTGGATTCGATCGTTTCGTCTGTCCCTTTTGCCGCAACGCAGCCGGTGGCGAATTTTTGGGGTTGGAGCGTGAAAAGTTGCGTTTTTTGTTCGGGTTCAGTCGTCTGAATTTCGGTTCCAGCCGGCAGCTAGAGTTTCTTTCTGTGCTTTTCAGTTAGTAGTTTTTTTTTTTTATATAATCACGCCTTTTTCAGCTAGCTTTTACCAGCGTTGGATTTTGATTAGCACATAATATGTCTGCTGACTTCGTGAAGAGCCAAGTTTTTCAGTCCAGCAGCAGTATCCACTGAATTCTCGGTAGCAAATATGTCCGCTTCCCGTCCAGTGACTGAGACTAAAATTTTCAGTTCCACAACAGGATCCATTGGGGGATTTTACAATTTGCCATTGCTCTTGATTTTTTTTTTATTGTTTAAGCAAGTATAGTTAATGTTCTCCTGAAATAGATATTGTGTAGTAATACTACTACTGTAGATAGTTCAGTTTAGCCAGAGTTATTTATGGACGCGAAAGTTCAATCAATTGGGACTATGTGATGTGAGCTACAAGCCTCAGGGCAATTGCTGTGATTTCCCGGGGCTACTCTGGAAATGGAAAACATTTCATGCAACTCGCATCTGATGATGCTGAAATCTGATTGTGTCATAAAGGCGCCTGATTGTCGTATACTAGTGGATAGTTCAGTTTAGCCAGACCAATTAAGTGATACTACGTGATGTAAGTTAAAAGCCTCAGTTCGTTTGTGTGTTGTGACCTCTGAGGGAAAAAAAAAACTCTTCAAGCAACTCACATGTCAAGATGCTGAAATCTGATTGCCTTGAGTTCGTTTGTGTGTTGTGACCTCTGAGTGAAAAAAAACTCTTCAGGCAACTCACATGTCATGATTCTGAAATCTGATTGTCGTGTAAAAGAATCTGAACACCGAAAATACTCAGGATCTGAAACATTTATGCCCAACCAACCTTAAACATGATTTACATCCAACATCTGAGCTTTGTGCATGTGCTTTGCTTAGGACTGTTGACTTTTGTACTGTTACCGCCTTATTATTGCTAAGCTTCATATCACGTTACTCCTAGTTTTCGTTGATGTCTGACAAGCAGTATTCACATTTGACAGGCAGAGAAGGAGCCTATTTTAAGTAGCTTCTTATATGCGAGCGTATTATCTCATGACTGTCTGGAGCGAGCGTTGAGCTTCGTCCTTGCAAACAGGCTTGAAGACCCAACATTGCTTGCTACTCAGCTAATTGACATCTTTAATGATGTCATGATGAACAACGTAGATATACGCCGTTCCATTCGCCTCGATGCACAGGTGAGTGCACTGTCTTGTTGGGGTATCATGTTCTATGTGTGCATGTTAATTTGTTCTGTATCATTCCATTAATGGTCTCTGTCCAAATTTAGGCCTTCAAAGGCAGAGATCCTTCATGTGCACAATATAGCTGGGCCCTATTATACCTAAAGGTATGTGCGTGCTATTTTAGTACCAGTTGCCATATGATCTAGGTTGTGAGAACTCAGTTGTTTTTTACTTACAATAGCTTTACTCCAGTTTTGGCAGTACTCCTACTGTCCTACATTATCTAATACTTCTACAGACTGACCATGAATTCTTGTTACCCTATCATTCATTTCTGGAAAAGGCAACAAGACTCATGTTGCTTGCAAATTGCTTCAGGGTTACCATTCCTTGCAGTCGTATAGGATAGCTCACGTGTTATGGAATCAAGGGCGTAAGGTTTTGGCGTTGGCACTGCAAAGTCGTATTAGTGAGGTGAACCTTCATTCTTCAGATGCAGATTTTTTCGTGTAAGCATACCTTCTCTGTGGAGTAACATACGCTATCGCATTGCTTTCAGGTTTTTGCAGTGGATATACACCCAGGTATATCATGATGAGTCATAATATCTGTTCAAAATCAAGTCTTGCATGTCCTGCTAATCTGTTTAACACGAGTTTTGCATGCACCCATATGATGTTTGGCCTATCTTATTACCTTTTCTGATATATGTTTTGTTGCGTTTACTAGTGGGTGCATATAGATTGGTTGCTTTCCTGCCTGGAAAGATGTATGTTAAGTTAATTCTAGCAAACATCTTAATTTGTACAAAGGTTTGGTCTTTGTGTAGATTCATAGTCACCAGAAACAGTTCTGTAGATACACAGTGCTCTCTCCCAAACTTAATTACACAACTACTAATTATAAGTGTTTTTTTTTGTTGCGGATTAAACTGGTAGTTGCAAATTAGACCGTTAAATTGTGTTTTTCACCTTTTGTGAGAGCATAAAATTATTACCCATGTTTTGTTGTTGCGGATTAACTTTTGGCTGCAAATTAGACCCTTAAATTGTGGTTTTCACCTTTTGTGAGAGCATAAAAGCATTTCCCATGTTTTCCTTACATATGAGGCTGTAATTGTATTATTCATGAGTTTGTATATGAAGTTCTTATAAACATCCTCATGTTGAGCTGATGCTTAGGGTGCGGGGTCTGAATTGCTCAAAAAGTAAAAAAACGTTGTTTGTTTTTTGACTTTTGAGAAGTGATTTTTTCATCATAATTTCGTTTGTTTTGTTATATTTTGGTATGATTTGGTACTTAGGTTTGTTCTCTAAACATTCTTTATTGCTAAATCTGCAGCTGCCAAAATTGGGGAGGGGATATTGTTGGATCATGGAACAGGTCTAGTCATTGGTGAAACTGCAGTTATTGGCAATTGGGTTTCATTAATGCAGGTGCAGTGCATAACCCAGTTTTTGTCTTCTAAGTTTGATATAAAGCGCTGCTTTTCGATACAATTTTTTGTAATTCTGCCCACAATTTAACTTCTTTTCCTTCTTGCTTGACTGTTAGCTCTGTTCCAATATCTTGGTTGATATAGTTTCAAAGTTTCCTTAGTAGTTGAATATTTATTTCATTTTTTTTAATAATAAACGAATGGATGATCTGATTCAGATAACGAAGTATCTAAATATCTATGCACATTAGCACATACCCTTTTTTGTTCTTTTTGTTATTATTTTTTTATTTTTTGCAACTGTAAATCATCCTTTTCGCATTAGTTGAATATTTTATAGGATCGAGGAACATGTCAATTTTTGCTGTACCAGATAATAGAAATAAAGGTAGGACAACGTAAAAGGGTGCTTGTTTTGTGCTTTCTTAACTGCATGTTTTCGTTCAATATTCTAATAGCTTCTGACATGATTATATACCATAAGTATGACATTGCTACCCTATATGTGTGTTCCTATGCTAGTTTTTGTTTTTGGTAAAAAGTAGAAGATTCCTAATTGTTCATTAGGGAAAGCCATAGCAAGAATGGAAGTTCACCACCTTAACAGGCCTTTGATACAGGGTGTTACGCTTGGAGGTACTGGCAAGGAACATGGGGATAGGCACCCCAAGATCGGTCAGGGAGCGCTTCTTGGAGCTGGTGCTACCATCCTCGGCAACATAAGCGTAGGCGAAGGGGCCATGATTGCAGCTGGTTCCCTTGTTTTAAAGGATGTACCTCCCCACAGGTTAGAAGTTAGACTGTTAATTTATGTTCTTAAATAATGATGCTGCAATGCCAAATTTGGTTTCTACCTTGCAATGAACATATGATATTTTTTTCGTATTTGAGATGCTATTTCCTTGGAAAGAGAACAAACAAAAAGAATGCATGATCTGAAAACTGTTGTTCAGTCTAGGATACTGTATATTTTCTTACTAACTGAGCTGCCAGATGGACACATTTCGTACACCCACTAGCTTGACATCGAAGCCTAATTATGTTCATTAGTAAGTTCAATTTGAAAACACTCTAACTGAAATGCTGGTGGAATCATGCTCTTATGAACCACTTGGTAATTTTATTCCTTTCTCATTTTGAACATATTTCCTTGTAACCTGGTCGGCCTGACACAGATCTATAATTTTCTGGCAGTTAATAAGTTCATTAGTGGTATGTTAAAGTATAAAGAATATGTGCATTTCTTTTATATGTACGTATGGAAGCTTAAATTTTGTAATTAAGTATGCCTTACCATATCCTAATGACTTATCCTAAGAAGTCCATTTTTAATTTCTTAGCATTTGCCTCCATGTTTGTTGCATGTTAAGTTATCACTTCGGTCATGACGCGTCCTACGGCATGATTGTTACGTGCTATATGTTGATTCAGTGTCTTGACACTTTTCTTATGTTCAAAAGCATGGCGGTTGGAAATCCTGCAAAGGTAGTTGGCTACACAGAGAAGGAAGATCCTTCTTTAAGTATGAAGCATGGTAAGTATTTCACACAGACTTCTACAAGCCATGTCTGTAGTTTACTTTTAGCTATGTGTCGTTAACCTACGTTTTGTCTTTTTTTTTCAACGCAGACGCAAGGCGAGATTATTTTGAGCACGTCGCTGGTAGTTTCGCAGATGATAAATCCAACGGTGAGTCTCCCATTTATCCGGAACATGTCTGCGCTCTATCACCACTTCTGCACTCCCTGTTATTTTACAGCAACATACGCACGTCTTCTGTGCAGGAAAGTGTCTTCTGTGCAGGAAGTGCTATGAAGTGAAACTTGGATGAAGTGGCTGACACAAGGAATGCATCTCTCTTGACGTCCCTACTTCCTGGAGCAGGAGCACGCCGGTGGATGTTTGGTGACGCATGAGTGCTTCTCCTCTTCGCGAGGAACCCTCTTGTGAGGCCACACAGGCAGGCGAGTCGCCCGGGTCTCCTGAAGCTCCCCCAGATGTATATTTTGATGCGCCCTTTTAACTGGTGCAATAATGTGGAGACATTTTGTTGTAAAGCTGGAGGGGGTACAAGTCTTTTGTAGAGATCTCCAACTGCAATACTGCATACCTCAGTGTAGCGTTTGTGACCGTTCTGAATCAGCAGAAAAATAAGTAAGTTGCCATTGAACTTGTCTTTGCATTCGGAGCCTGAATATGGCATCTTCAAAAAGTCTGAATATGAATCAGATTCTTCAAGACTCGAGCGACTGGCAGGGTCACCTGCTTGCCATGCTACGGGAGCAATTCACACGTTTCCTGGAACGATAGATCTTTTGAGCAACATAACGTTGTTGCCATGTGACAGCCATGCGCCCATGCACCCGTGATGAAAAAGGAGGAAAAAACATCACCTGATGTTTTGGAAAGAGTGAAAGGACGATAGAGCTAACCACTAACCAGCTACGTGTGGTATCTTCCAGACACGCTGCACGTTCATCATGTGCTTCCCGAGATCGATCTGCTATTATACTATGCGAGAGGTCCCAGGTTTGAGTCGCGGTCTTCTCATATTGCACTTCGTGAGGATAAGGTTTGCCACTAATACCTTCTCCAGATCCCTCACAGTGCGGGAGCTCTCAGCACTGGGTACGTCCTTTTTACCGCCGGAGCAAACTCTCTGAGGCCACAAGCAACCCAACAAAAAGTAGTCAACTTCTTATTTCTATAAAAGAGTTTCAACTCCAGATTCAGTTTACACACTCTGATACAAAATCAGTGGAGCATTGTTGCCTTGCTTCAGAATTTTAACACCATATTCTTTTTTCTTAATGGATAGGTTCCATATTCGAGACATTTTTTCGATAAAGGGAATATATTAATATCAAAAGATACCAATTACACCCAGCTTCTACAACAACACCCCACTCTAGTGGTAGTACGGATGCATACAACTAAAAAAATAAAGAAACATAAGAAATAAAATTCCCGCTATAGCAACAACAATACAACCACCACCGTGACAACACCTGAAATGGACTCTCCAAAAGCGACGCCTCCAAGAAAGGAACAGTGCACCAGCGCCGTCATCGCCCGACCAAAGATCTTAGGTTTTCATCCTGAAGATAGTCCCCACTCAAAACAATGCCTTCAACAAGGTCATTGCTAGACACAACTAGTAAAGCCAGACCTTGGGTTTTCACCCTGAAAGTTAAGACTCTGAACTTCACCTGTGCTGCTCCCCCACTTGCATACCACTGCTGTAGAGCCCGGAACGCCAAGCAAGTCCCTCAACATCACGGAGACTCGAACCTCCTCTAGTCAGTCCACCAATCTGGCCTTCATGATATTCCTTGTTCTGATTTCATCATGGACCAAAAAGTCATCTGCTGTCAACACAGAATAGAGCTTCGCGCCGCTCCCTCTGGAACCAAATGGTCGGAATAAAAACATGGGTGCGCGCGACCGAATACAACCTGATCCAGCAAACTCCATGCAAAAGATGCACTGTTCCATTCGCCGGCGGTGCTTTCCGGAACTCATCTCTCCAGCCAGATCAAAGCAAACTGACCACCGGGAGATCTTCATCTTCGATTGCGAGAAACCGGAGGACTACCACCAAAACAAAGTAAGACCAGCAGCCCCCACACCGCCAGTCCCTCCTGCCGGATTACCAGGGAAGAAGACGGCGGCGCGGATCATGCGTACCACCGCCCAACTGCCGCCGGGGGCGGAGGCCGCCACCGCTCCACCCACTCCACCATGGCTACCGACGAAGGGCATCAGGCCCCGGCCAAGTAGCCGTGCCGCCCGGCTTCCTCCACCAGCGCCACATCACCTCCCATGGAGCACTGCCGCGGAAACCCCCCCCCCCCCCCCCCCTCGTCTTCGACGGAAGGGAATATTCGAGACATGATGATCATAAGGCATTGGCATTTTGATACTGGACCAGACCGTGTGATGTGCAGGTTATCTTGCGTATAGGACAAAGATCATCATTTTCTTGATTGTCCTTTTGCTAGAAAACATTGGAATTTATTTATGTTATAGTGGCAATCTGGTAGCTCCACGAGTGATATTTTCATGACTAAGAAGCAAGATTTCCAGGGCCCAAATTTCATAGAGATAACCATACATGCAACATGGAATATCTGGAAAGAAAGGAATGGTTTCATATTTGAGGGTAAAAGGTCAAGTTTTGCTTACTGGAGAGTCAAATTCTTGGGAGATCTTCATTCTACATGCCACCATCTTAAAAAATCCAAAGCAGACTGCTTAAAAGCTTGGACAATGTCGCTAGATTAATCCTCTAGTTGTCTTCTTTTCTTTCTTTCTTGATGGGTTGATTCTTTCAACCTTATTAGTAATTATTATGGTCTTGGAGACTTGTTTTGTTTGTTTTTTAACATGTAATAAAATTACTGTGTGGGGGTGTCCCCTACGGTTTGCTGGTAAAAAAAAGTTGTTTGGGGATCGTAAAAACATACACACCATAAACAATGATGGATTGTATATAAAGGCTTTCAACAAAATTTCTTTGCCTCCCAAAGATAACAAATTCTCCTTTCCACCCTTAAATTGTTCAATTACCCGCTTGATCGAACAGGTAGACGGAACTTTCAGTTCAGTCAAGACCAACCATTGAAGGAAGGCCCGAATATTTGTCAAAATTTTCTTCATTCGTGATATTTAATTGGTCAAAAACTTGTGTCTTTGCCTCAACTCTCACATTAGGGCTAACGGAAATATTGCATTAAGCTTCACTAACCATTAATCCTGTAATTGCACAATATTGCTTCAAAACTTGTCTCGATGAGGTTGCATTAGTAAAATTTACCTTTATAAGTATTGGATAATAATCATAAAATAATAAATGAGACACTCATGGTGCATTACTGCATACCTAAACACCTTATATGCCATGAACCTCCTCTCTATGTGCCAAAGCACTAGACAATCTTTTTCCACAAATTAAGAATAAATAAGTTGATAGAGGATCTCTTTGACAGAGACCTCTAATAGGTGTAAACCCGTTTGTCTCATGATCATTATACCTCACTTTATATTTCACAGACCCAACACATGCCATTATAAGATCAACAAACTCACTTTGGAAACCTAGGCGAGTAAGCATCTTTTTCTAGGAAAATCCATTCCACTCAGTCATAAGCTTTATGCATGTCTAATTTTACTGCACAATATCCTTCTTTTCCCTATCTTCTTATTTTTGATTGTACCCATGCTCTCATAAGCTAACATGATATTGCTAGCTTTTCATCTACCAGATACAAAAGCACTTTGGACTTGCAATATTACCCCATCAAATATAACTTTCAGCATTGATGCAATCATCTTAGAAATCACTTTGTACAACACATTAATTACGTGACCAATTGGTCTATATTATGCGATCTTCTCCAGAGTCTCCACTTTAGGGATGAATTATATAATCTTGTCATTTCACCCTTGAGGGTTTTCTTACTGTTTATAGCCAATAGTACTTCCTGCGTGAACATTACCAATAAAATGTCAACATTTTTTTGAAAGACAAATCATGTAAGCCATCAACGCTAGAGCTTTCATACCCCCAATCGAGAATTGTGCCCTTTTCACCTCTTTCACAATGTAGATTTAGTCGCAAGCATTCTCAGAAGATAGAATCAGATGGTGCGGGTTGGTGTCCTTAGCCCGAATTCATGCCTATGATGTATTCCGCGGAGCCACCCGCTTCTCACATAAAACAAACAACGCGGTGTTCCTGCAGAGCCATCCATGAAGATGGTGTGAGCTCGTGCGCTGCTGCGAATTTGTGGCGGGAAAATTTGTTTACCGCCAATGAAAGTTTGCCCCTCTATCTAGGCGCGACACAGTCACCGTCAAATCCAAACCCACCATTTATCCCCTTCAAGCTCATCCACTCGCCGGCAGAGGTGACCGTCGACATCCTACCGGCTTCTCCCTCTGTTCCTAACCTATGTGTTGGATTTTGTTCGAGTAGTTCTAAGAACCTCAAACCCTAGTTGTAGCTTAGATTTGTAAGCATGTGCTAGATGTGGATTGATCGGTATGGATCTAATGGTGCTTGTTGGTACTGATTGGGTTATTACCATAGTTATTGCTAGCAATTTATATTATGTACTACCTATTTTCATGCTTACCCAAGTGGGGATTCAATGTCGTCGATGTAAGTCCGCCTTTTTCTCCCTCAAGCACGGCAATGATGGCCCTACCTTCTTCTCCCTCAAGCACTGCGATGATGGTGCTGCATTCTTCTCCCCCTGAGCACGTCATCAATGGCCCCGTTGGCTTCTCCGACTTCTATGCCGAATCATGTACCTTTGGTTTTAATAAAGGTCAAACCTTTGATGTTGCAACTTAGAGCTGTAAGCATGTGCTAAATGCGTGTAGTTAGTTGGTAGAGTTTGTTTGCAGGTGTATCATGCTTAACATTGTTCTTGCATACGTACTGTAGGAGATCACACATGTTAGCTCCCCGATCCGTATGCTTCCTCGGTGTAGAACATTTACATGTCCTAGATGCAGGCTTCCAATACTATCCATGATCCAGTTATGTATGCCCGCAAACCTTCAATGGTTTGGGAATCTTCTTGAGCTCATGAAGAGTAGAGTAAGATATCACACGTGCTTCATAGAAAACTAGATGTAGTAGATTTTCAATGGTGTTCTTAACTGTAGGATCACAATGATCACTCTTTAGTTTTACAACCATGTCAGGAAATGGAGAATAGGTGGAACCAAATATGCAAGATTAGAGAGTAAGATGACATCACATGGTGCAATGAAAACACATGCTTTCTGATCCACGATTCTAAGAACATGTGGCATCACCTCATGGTAAGATAGCATGGAACTTTTTTTTTCGTTTCACTTGTTCATAACCTACATGTTGATCTGCACTAACGTAGTGTCTACTCAATCTTAGACCTACCTAAAACATGCTGATTTGGTGACCAAGCCCATAGTGAATTATGCTAATATGAAGATGATATTTGATAACTGCAAGAACATAAATCGATTGTAGCTAGTTTCAAAATAAGAGTATCGAACCACGAGGAGATACTGGTTAGGGTCTTAATGCCCCTTGTTACTATTATCTAGGGGTACTTGTAAGTTACTCTAATACCAAGATAAAGTATATAAATTTTTTTTTTTGTTGATAGCTAAAGTAAATAAGAACAACGAAATAAACTAATGTAACCAAGAGCTAGAGAGTGTTGAGAGTGTGTTTGTGGTATGGTTGAGGGGTTCTCAAGAAGTGTAGGTTCTACCACTAGTATTGCTATTACTTAGAGCATCTCCAACAGAGGCTGTAAACTGGGCGCGCGCTAAAAAAACTGCCAATATACAGCGCCAAACGCGTTTTTGCGCCCTCCAGTAGACGCTGTAAAATAGGTCACGCTGTAAATATTTTAGTGCGCGCGGTAGTTTGCGCTATCCAAAGCGGCATATCTAGTGCGCCGGCTACCGCGCGCTGTAAGCTGGAACCGCTTGCGCGAAAAAGAAACTGCTCTGCTCTGCCGACCGCCGCATCGCGAGTTCCACCGGCCGCCGTGCTGCAAGCTTCGCCGGCCGCCTCCCACCGAGCTCCGCCGGCCACCGCCCCGCGAGCTCCGTCGGCCGCCCTGCGAGCTCCGTCGGCCGCCTCCCTGCGAGCTCCAGCGGCCGCCGTGCTGCGAGCTCCGTCGGCCGCCGTGCGAGCTCCGTCGGCCGCCGTGTTGCGAGCTCCGCCGGCCTCCCTGCAAGCTCCGCCGGCCGCCGCCCTGCGAGCTCCGCCGGCCGCCGCCCTGCGAGCTCCGTCGACCGCCGCCATGCGAGCTCCGTCGACCGCCGTGCTGCGAGCTCCGTCGGCCCCCCTGCGAGCTCCGCCGGCCGCCGCGCTACGAGCTCCGTTGGCCGCCGCGCTGCGAGCTCCGCCGGCCGCGCACGCAGGCACGGACTCGATTTCGATTATTGTGGCTAGCTAGACTCGATTCGGCCGCGCTCGGACCCGATTGATGTGGCCACGCACGCACGCACGAACTAATTTCGGCCGGCCGCGCATGGAGATTCGATTGCTAGCTTGCTAGCTATATCAATTTCTAGCTACATGGATAATGCACAGTAATTTAGTTGAATTTTTCAGATTTATTTGTAGCCAGTTTGATCTTGTTTGTTCTATGAATGTTGAAGAAACTTGTTTGTGGAGCTCTATTTTACAGCCTCTGGTGAAGGGTTGTTTTTCGGCTTCGTGGTTGCGCTGTAAAATAGAGCCTCTGGCGAAGCACGCGTCGGCGCCGCGCGCTATATCCGAATCGAGCGCGCTGCAAACGACTTTTACAACACCAAATTTTAGAGCCTCTGTTGGAGATGCTCTTATGATTAGAATAAACTATATATTTGCCAAGCTATGTGTGGGAAGAGCTCCATAATAAGATGCGCACAGAAAACCATCGGTCATCACATCTCTAAATAACCACAACATCTAGTCTTCTGCAAGTCACATATTGACTATTGCTATTAAGGTTTTTTACCCCATGGTTATCAATATGAGCTTAGTGAATCCCTCCTTATCCCCCTCATCCATGTGTTAGAGAGCCGATACGGTAATGTCACTTCCCGCCATTCACTCTACCACACCTTCAAAGGGTAGTTCCCTCCTTATCCAGGAAAATATTATATTGTGCACTTCACATAACATCAAGAAGAGAACTAACACACATTCATAGATCAAAGGTATAAAACATCTTTATTTCACATCATAATATTACTAGGGTTTCTCCATATCTCCCCAAGAACAAAGGGACTACTCATACATGAAGGGGATCAACATCATGGCAATATGAATATGAAGGTACAATTGCATACAAGTGTAAATCCTAATAGAGTTTGGATCACAACTAAGTAGACAAAGGGGATCGGTGATGGAGACGTTGATGATGATGATGATGATGGAGATCGATGCGTTGCCCTTCAAGATCCTAGCCCCTCCTCCTCTTCTGTGTTGGTGGGATGGTGATGGAGGCGGCAGCTATGCAGACGGCGGCAGCGGTGGAGCAACAGGGCTCCACCCCTAGGGCATGGATGATGAAGTGGTGCCTCTCCTTGCCCCCTTGATACGTCTCCGACGTATCGATAATTTCTTATGTTCCATACCACATTATTGATGATATCTACATGTTTTATGCACACTTTATGTCATATTCGTGCATTTTCTGGAACTAACCTATTAACGAGATGCCGAAGGGCCAGTTCCTGTTTTCTGCTGTTTTTGGTTCCAGAAATCCTAGTAAGGAAATATTCTCGGAATCGGACGAAATCAACGCCCGGGTTCCTATTTTTCCCGGAAGCATCCGAACACCCGAGAGTCGCTGCAGGGGGCCACACAGGCCCCGGATGATAGGCCGGCGCGGCCCAGGCCCCGGCCGCGCCGCCTTATGGTGTCGTCGCCCCTTCGACCTTCCGACGCCGCCTCTTCGCCTATATAAAGGTCCCGGACCTAAAACCTCGATACGAAAAAGCCACGGTACGAGAAACCTTCCGCGAGCCGCCGCCATCGTGAAGCCAAGATCCGGGGGACATGAGTCTCCGTTCCGGCACGCCGCCGGGACGGGAAGTGCCCCCGGAAGGCTCCTCCATCGACACCACCGCCATCTCCATCAACGCTGCTGTCTCCCATGAGGAGGGAGTAGTTCTCCATCGAGGCTCGGGGATGTACCGGTAGCTATGTGGTTAATCTCTCTCCTATGTACTTCAATACAATGATCTCATGAGCTGCTTTACATGATTGAGATCCATATGATGAGCTTTGTATCGCTACTAGTTGTGTGCTACTCATGTGATGTTAGTAAAGTAGTCTATTCCTCCTGCATGGTGTAAAGGTGACTAGTGTGTGCACCGTGTGGTTCTTGTCGTAGGCTATGATCATGATCTCTTGTAGATTGTGGAGTTAATTATCATTATGATAGTATTGATGTGATCTATTCCTCCTTCATAGTGTAATGTGGACAGTGTGTGCGCTATGTTAGTTCTTGGTTTATTTTACAATGATCTATTATGCTCTAAGGTTATTTAAATATGAACATCGAATGTTGTGGAGCTTGTTAACTCCGGCATTGAGGTGCTCTTGTAGCCCTACACAACGACCGGTGTTTGTCATCCAACAAAAGAGTGTATGTAGCACATATGAGAAAGAGTTATTTATTATGCGATCAATGTTGAGAGTGTCCACTAGTGAAAGTGTAATCCCTAGGCCTTGTTCCTAAATATCGCTATCGCTCGCTTGTTTCATCGTTTTACTTGCGTTACTACTGCTGCGTTACTACTGCTTGTTTACTCGTCCCGGGCAAAGCACTTTTCCGGTGCCGTTGCCACTTGCTCATACTTATTTATACCACCTGTATTTCACTATCTCTTCGCCGAACTAGTGCACCTATTAGGTGTGTTGGGGACACAAGAGACTTCTTGCTTTGTGGTTGCAGTGGTTGCATGAGAGGGATATCTTTGACCTCTTCCTCCATGAGATCGATAAACCTTGGGTGATCCACTTAAGGGAAACTTGCTGCTGTTCTACAAACCTCTGCTCTTGGAGGCCCAACACTGTCTACAAGAATAGAAGCACCCGTAGGCATCACCCCTCCCCTCTTTATATAGCGTTGAAGGTCGGTTTTGCGAACCGATGGAGACTGGAGCCGAATATGCCCATCGGGACTTCAAAAATGTTGTTCCATTTGACGAAACGGACCCGACGGAGCCCAGTACGACCGTACGGTACGGACGGGTCTGCCCGCACTGATGGTCGCTAAAGTTACTGTTGCTTTCGTATTCTGGACGCCATTTCTTCATACGAACTCCGATGTGGGTGTTCTTCGGCTCGTTGAACTCGTATGGACGAGGGTTACAGCACCATGGCCTTAGACTTTAAATATAAGATGTTGGAAAATATCACATTTTTCCCACACCTCATATGGCTAAGTCTGGTGCCTGTAATTCTCCCACATTGTGCCCTCTTTGTCCCTTTTGCTCCCTTTTGCTCCTTTTTTCCATGATCTTTCTATTCTTAATAGGTGATCCCATTTTCCTGCACATGCAAGGTATCCACCTCATCATCTACCTCCAACCAATCATAGCTTGCCACCTAAGATAATTTGCCACCTAATCAAAAGAAAAAAAACTGCACGATTCTGCACACGTTCGGTTACATGAGTTCAGTTTTCTCTTCTCCTAAAATCATGCCACCATGTTATCCTTCATTGGTTGCATTTATCTTTTATCTCTAAATAGTATATTCCCACTACGTGATTTTTCTAGCCTCTCATGCGTCCACGTCATCTCTTTTTTTCTAGGCTTGCGCAATGCGTATCACCTCGCTTACTACCACGCCAGAACGTCTCTCCGCACTTCCTATCTGGGCTCGGGAGTCGGGAAGCCATGTCGCATCGACTGGATGACGGTTGTTTTGAAGAGAGAGAAATGGCAATCGACGCACCATCTCATCCGCTTCCGCTTCCGCGACCTGTGGCCTCCTCCATAATGCTCATGAAACTGCTTGATGCAATCCTGCATTCATGGAGTAGAAACAGTCCGTTTTAGCCAGGGATGAGCCGCCCCGCCCTCCATCTTACATAACTACCCCCGTGCTGCCATCTACATCGACCATGGTTTTAAAGGCGTCGCCTAGGCGTCGCCTAAGCGACGCTTAAGCGTCAGAGCGCTCCAGGAGGGCAAGGCGTCGATCTCGCCTTTGTTTTCTGTCCAAGGCGTCCAGAGGCGTCTCTGAAGCGTCCAAAGGCGACCAAAGGCGCAAAAATGGCCGCTTTGCAAGAATCTGGACGCCTATGTCATTTGGGCGGGAAACGAAATTTTTGGCGGGAGGGAAAACTGGAATCTGGCTGGCTGGGAGGGAAAGATGCCATCTAAAGGGGAAAGAGAGGGAAAATAGAGGGGAACTGACCAGGAAAAACTATCTGGAGAGAAGAGAGAGAGGAGTGAGCTCCTCTCACACGTCCTCCCCAGCTCCGGCCAGATCTGCTGCTGCTCCCCCATCTGCTGGCCTCCCCAACTCCGGCCAAGCTTGTGGCCAAGCTTCTGGCAACTCCTCCCACTGGTACACCTTCTCCTCCCCCTGTGCAGCAGCTTGCTTTGCTCTATTCTGCATGTTCTGTTGTTCGTGCCTTGGTAGTGTACAACTTCTCCTCCCCTGGCTATGTGCTGCACTTCTGCTGCCTGCTTTGCCTGTGATATAGTAGTAGTAGTTAGCTGCCTGCCTCTGAATAATTTAGTGCCTCTTGTCCTTGGTAGCTGCTGCTGTGATTATAGTAGTGGATGCTGAATTGCTGATTAAATTAGTAGCTTTTGTTGTCCACTTGTCCTTGTTAGCTGCTGGATGTTGTGATTAAAGTAGAGTATTTCATCAGTGGATGCTCTTTATCATTAATTTAAGTGTTGTTTGTCCTTGACTCCTTGATTGTAGTGTCACAATGGCTGATGGGGAATACGATCCAATGAAAGATCCAGAACGCAGGCCACGGAGGACAACTGATCCGGGCTGGAACTATGGCTATATGGTGACACCTGGCAATAGCAATATTGTTAAGTGCAATCTCTGTGGCAAGGTAACTCAGGGAGGGATCAAAAGGCATAAGGAACATCTTGCTGGCACTGGTGGAGATGCATTAGGCTGTCCAAGGGCTAGCACACAACTCAAGAGAGAGATGTATGAGTATTTGGAGAAGAATAGGAGAAACCAACCACTGCCAGATGATGATGGTGTGGAGGTAGATGCAGCAGGGACAGCAACAACAACAGCCTCCACTACAAGAGAAAGTTCAGGGATAGCTGCCAAAAGAAACAAGAGAGCCTTTGCTGTGAAAATCAGCAGCAAGAAGGTTCAATCTGTTGCAACTAAGTCAGTTGCTTCAATGCTTAGGAGAAAACCTGAGGATATTGTTGATGAAAGACGCTCCGGGCGTTCTCAAAGCAGCATGGAGTCAAGCACAAAAATGGAGGCAGAGTTGCACTATGTGGATATGTAGTGGGCATTGTTCTTCTATGAGTGTGGCATACCTTTCAATGTTGCAAGTTCTAGACAATTTCAAATTGCAATAGAAGCATCTTGTCAATGTGGCTCGGGTTACAAGCCTCCTTCCCCTTACAAGCTGCGGGAGCCATTGCTTAGGGATTGTGTGAATGAAACAAAACTCTTGAGAGCGGAGCACGAGGCAGCATGGAAGCAATATGGCTGCACACTAATGTCAGATGGATGGTCGGATAGAAGGGGACGCCACTTAATCAACTTTCTTGTAAACAGCCCAATGGGAACTTACTTCTTGGAGTCGGTTGATGCATCAATTGAATGCCAAGATGCTCGGATGATAGCAGATTTGCTTGAGAAGAGAATTGAAGGTGTTGGAAAAGAGAATGTTGTCCAAGTTGTCACCGGTAATGGTGCTAACTACAAGGCAGCGGGCAAGATTCTAATGGAGAGGATTCCTACACTTTATTGGAGTCCATGTGCATGCCATTGCCTGGACCTAATGTTGGAAGATATAGGGAAGCTAAAAGCATTTAAGAAGCCAATTGCACGTGGTAGACGAGTCACTACTTTCATCTATAGGCATGGAAGACTTCTTGCTCTAATGAGGAAGGCAACCGGCAACGAGGATCTTGTGAGACCCGCAGCCACTCGCTTTGCCACATCATGTCTTGCTCTTAAGAGTTTGGTCAAGCACAAGCAAGCTTTGAGGAGTCTATTTACAAGTAGGGAGTGGGTTGCAAACAAATTGGCCAAAACTACAGCCGGTTTGAATGTGCAAGACATTGTTCTTTCAGCGGAATGGTGGCATGCAGCTGAGGACTGCATTAGAGTTACAAGTCCAC
The DNA here is from genome assembly GCF_022539505.1 of Lolium rigidum. NCBI lineage: Eukaryota > Viridiplantae > Streptophyta > Magnoliopsida > Poales > Poaceae > Lolium > Lolium rigidum. The sequence continues at coordinate 28,116,733 of NC_061510.1, read as the reverse complement.
TACTTCGAGTGCTTAGGATTGCAGATGGTGATGAGCTTCCTGCCATGCCAGAAATATTGCACTAATGACGGCTGCAAAGGATAAGATAAGACAAGCTTTTCCTCAACAAAACAAGCAAGGTTTGCTCAAGATGGTCATGACCATTATTGACAAACGTTGGGAGACTCAAATGGATCATCCATTGTATGGGGATGCTTTGTTTTTGAACCCTGGAAAATACTTCTCTATTAAAGAGAGTGGTGATGATGAACTTGTTGGTGAGCTAAGAAGTTGTTTCAATGATGTCCTTGCAAAAATGGTAGCTGATGTGCCCACTCGAAACAAGATTGATGCACAAGTCGTTCTCTATGAGGACAAGCGACAAGGTTTTTCTAATGTGATGGCCATCGAAAACATGGGCAAAAGAAACCCTCGTAAGTGAACTCAAGCTAATTTCAGCAACAAGCAAGTTAATTTTTGCATGTTATTCTATGTACAAACTCCTAATGCAAGTGTGTTTTTCCTATTGTAGTTGATTGGTGGAGTTCATATGGTGGTCGAGCCATTGACCTACAAAGGTTTGCAAAGAGGATTGTTAGTCTTTGTGCATCATCATCCGGTTGTGAGAGGAATTGGAGTGCATTTGAATTTGTGAGTAACTTCTTTGTCTTTATTTCAGCATGAGCAAGTAATTGCAGCAATTTATTTATTCATTCTATTGCTCTATTTGCTATTTGTAGATCCATACCAAGAAAAGGAATCGGTTACAACACCGAATCTTGAATGACAATGTTTTTGTTTCATACAACCGGAAGAACATGGATAGGTTTCAAAAGAGGCGTGAGAAGATTGGTGACAAAAGCTATGACCCTCTAATCATTGATGATTTTGATTGGGGCAATGAGTGGGTTGACCCAACAATGCCTCCACCCCAAGGTGCTAGAGGGTGTCCCGATGACATTTCATGGGAGCTTGTTGATGAGGCTGTTGGTGCAAGTTCATCGCTGCAAGGCCGCAATTTTCCTAGAGGTGCAAGTGCAACCATGGGAAGGGGTCCCTCAAATGCCAACATCCAGTACCAAAGGCAGCGCAAAAGGCCTGCTCCAACACCATCATATGAGTCAGATGATCAAGAAGATGACCAGGTACAACGCTCAAGTGAGCCCAATGGAGAGGATGATGATTCCGACTATGTTGAAGATGATGTGGATGTGACCGATGATGATGAAGACCCAACTAGTGCTGACCAAGATGATGAGAACCAAAATGCTACCATGGATGACTTCGATGATCACTTTTGAGACTTGGGATTGAGAGTGCCAGCCTTGCTTATGATTTTATTGTGTTATGTGGAAGTAGAACCTATTTTATGTTGTTGTGAACCTAATTTATTGTGTTCCCTGGTTGTGTACTACACTACCACTAGACCTATTTATGTTCTGGACCATTTGTCATGTAATATGTAATGCACTGTTTGCCTGTTTGTTATCTTTTTTTGCATTTGGATGCTCATTTACTCTCTGTTCTTTTACCTATGGTGGTCTGTTAAGACAAGTTCTAACCATAGATTGCATGTTTTATGCAGATTTCTGTTGTGGAAAGAAGAAATGGGGAAAAGGATGGAAAATATGGATGCTATGTGGCCAGCAAATTCCAGGTTAGTTCATCTGCCCATCCCTACCTAGCTGGTGCCTTGCTTCCCCCCCAACGCCTTGGCAAGCCTCAAAGGCGTCGCCTTGCAACGCGCCTTGAACGCCTAGGCGTTGAGGCGCCCCCCCTCGCCTTGGGACGCCTGGACGCCTTTAAAACCATGACATCGACCGCGCCCGCCTACACTCCCGTCGCCATGTCTGGCGCCGGCCTCTACTCTCCTTTCTTTTCTAATCCGGGCTGCCTATGTTTCTCAGTTTTTCAGGTTGCGCTCCTGCCCGGCTCGAAAGCTGCTTGACGTTTTTCCCCACCGAGTTGATTGGATATTACAGAGTACGTACTACTGGCATTGGTACAGATCAAGTTCTCATCTCTTATTCTCTTACTCTTAATTTTAATTTACATTGAATATCACGCCGCAGGTGCCAGGTGGATGATGCCGTGTCTAGAGCACTGCCGATGTCCGCCAGTTCATGCGAGAGACAGTTCTCTAGGACCATCGGAGGCGAGAGGCACTTGGATTGGATGTCAAGAACATTGCTGACAACAGGCTAGGTAACATGGGGGCAGCCAATCATCGCCGGAGGCAGTTTCGATTTCTGTTATTCTCTCCCAGTTTTCTTTCAAGCTCTCCAAAATACCAACGATTTATTTGCAGGTTATATCGCTTTTGTACTAATTACAATGGAAGCTTGCTACTATGCTGGAGTTAGAAGGCGATCTGAACTTCTGCAGACAACGCTGATCAGGTCACCTGGATGCGGCGTCATGTAAATTATTTCGTATGGATAATTGTTCACCCCTTGGTCGAACCTCAGGTTCCACTTCTATGAACGGGAGATGTCTTGAGTGCTCCTTTGCGTTAAGCCTCTTTTCTGTTTATTTTTCGTTAGTTCTACCCAAGCAATTATGTAGATGACCCTTCCGGCCCTTCAGGGATCAGGGTTACCACCGTAAGTGCTACTAATGTACTGGTACAACTTCATTATATAAAGTTCTTTGTTTTGTTTGCATAAAAAAAAAGTTCTTTGTTTTGTTTTGGCTCAGATCTCAAATATATGGTCTGAACATTTAAGTTGTCAAAATGGTGAGTGTTTTTACATGGTCATTGCTTCGTGCCCACTAACCAACCATACCAATCAGCTTTGTGGATACCAGTGCGTGCAGTTTGGCTTAGGCAGGGAAATCTTTTTTTCCGGTGCAGAATTATTCCCTGAACTAACAGAGCACTGAACATTACGTATTTTGGGATCCTGCAAGACTGATCTCTTAGTCAAGTATATGGGACTGCTAAGATTCTTGATGGAGTCCCCTCTAAAATCTTTTTTCCATTTCCATATGACCATATTTTCATTAGTTCGGCATGGTTAAGTCAGCGGTTCAACATTTGGGCCCAAATGAGTTCAGTTTTCTTTTTTGAAGTCAGTCCAGGCTAGCAGAGTACTTTTTATATGCTATATACAACTGTTTCAGTGTTTTTACATGTTAGCTTGACTGCAGGGAAACATTGAATTTATGTTTATGCAAAGTCTATGTCTGCACCATCTATTCATGTATTCAGTTAACATTACATATGAAAATATCAATATTGCTTCAGATATTTTCGATATCATCTATATCTCTCTGTTCAAATAATGTACGTTGTACTTTCAGTTTTTTTATAAAAGAATAGAAGATATAAGTTCTGCAGCAACGCGCGGGTATCATCTAGTTTCCAATAACACCTGAATGCATGTCAAAGAAATGGGAAACATGATAAGATTCTACTAAAACTACTAAATATGCGAAGCTCATATGAAAATGAACAAGAACTCGTAAGTATGTAAAATAGGCATACATGTATCTAGCTGGAGCATGAAATAAGTGATAATATAAGTAATAGTATACTTAAAAATCTCACTAAAATAGTGCTAAATTTCAAGCTATCAATATTCACACCTAAGTACGTTAATCAGGGCCAACTCTTTGATACATCCTTGTTGTTCAAGGTAATAGACTACCTCGATGACAACACAACTAAAGGTGGCGACTATGCGAAGATGACATGAACTGAGAGGAGGGTCTGGTTAGAACCTGGCTACGCAAGCACTTTGATTAGTGTTGCTCATCAAGATTCTACCGATGGTGAAGATCATGTATATTTTAGGAGGTGGTCTGATATCGCTCCATTAGGTGGGACTTGATTAAAGTTGATCCATGGTCTATAATATTGTGGGAGCTGGACAATGCTTTGATTAAAGCTATAATTACTTTACTCGTGCTGCATTGGCCATTATGGTAACTATTAGTTAGGGTGGTTTGCCTATTACCACCCCTTTTGATAAACTGAATATTTGTAGCGGTTAGTATTCAGTTACCAATTGTTGAGTAACCTTACCACTCCAACGTAAGAGGTTACCAGAGAAACCTCATGTATAAAACCAAACATGATTGATTTGCATCATTCGATCTAAACCGACTTGTATGCAACGTACATAACCAAGAAGGGATAGTTGTCCACTCCATGCAAATAGTGGCATGATAAGCTACCCAAAAAAATGAAGAACATGACCCAAAGTTCGTTTTGGATGGGGCAGGCCCGCCAGGGCCATGTTCCCAGGAGCCCCAGGCTACCAAACACGCTCGTAGTGTCCATTGTAGGTGTTGTACTCTCCACCTTGAAAACATAACATGACGCGGGAATGGTGTCCACTTTGCTAAGCACTATGGTGCCAATGTGTTCTTCCATCGAGTCAGGCCTCCTTGACGTGGGAAGAGTAGCTCTGAATAACCTCGCTGGCCCCGATCGAGTCGGGTCTTGCTAGGCTTCCGGTCCTTGTAACTATCTCACATGACGTCGAGCACATCAACTCCATCAGTACAGGCTACAAGGAGGATCTCAAGAACGCACTTTCGCGGCTTGACTTCCGTTGGCACAGGAAGAGGAAATATGCAATAAAATTTCAGAATTAATAGCCCAATGTATTAATAAAAAGATCTTCATAAAGGGGAAAGACCCCGGCCGGTATGTGGATCGATCGATGCATATAGCATTATCAATTTACTGCTTATATAATACAATAATGAACATTTGTGCACCATTTTTTTTGCAAGCGTACATGGCGCGAGCACTTTTCTATTTATTTTTAGTTTCACCCAACAGTGTTCTGTTACTACGGAGTACACGATCGTCTGTACTCGCAATGCTTTTACAAACATGCATGATTTATTGTTTAAATATTCAAAGGTTACTTAGTAACTCATAGCATCAACCTGGGCGATTGCAGTCTCAATCACTTCCTTCATTTCGCTTTGGCGTATCTCCCCTTTCTGTGAAAAAAAAAAAACTTAGCAATTACAAGACATTACGACTAGAATCAATAGCAGAGTGCATTATTTTTCAATTTGCAAGAGAAAAGTTAAAGACAATTCTATGTACTTCCTCCGTTTCATGAAATTTATCTTAACTTCCTTTATTTCACTCTGAAGTATTTGGCATCTAATATATCTTGTATTTCATGGGACGGGTGGAGTAGTATTTTGGAATCTAATAATTATGGCTATGAATGTTCAAGTTTGCATTAGTATGTTTCTTTTTTCCCTGAAACGAAGGGAATGCGCATGGCCGTATATTACAAGACTAATATATTATGAAGAGGACACTACAGATATAATAATAGAGTAATCACATAGATAATCTTGATAATATCAATTCTTGAAATCATTGATCGTAAATTCTACAAAGTTGACTACAATTTTTTCAAAACTTTATTATGATTGTAAGGGTATCTTTAGCAGATCCTCAAACCGTAATCCGCATTTGCGTGTTTGCATGCCACGGAAATCGTGAATTGTGGATAAAAAAAAGCTCTCGTAGAGCAGGCCCCACATAGCCAAGCGGCATAACCACATATTCCCGAACATGCGGTTACACCGCTTGCCTATGCGGGGTCTGCTCTGCGGAGAATCGCACCAATTCTGCAAACTAAACCGTACATTAGGGTTTTATAAATGTTTTGGAACACATCCAACAATATGTAACATTAAGCAATCTTTTAAACCACCAAATTCATTGTTCATCTACGCGATCAGCTGCTAAACACATCGCACTACTAGTCGTAAACCAAAAGAGAAGTCGAGAGGCCGATCGATGAATAATCAAACCGCACCGTTCACGCCGCTGCCACCACCACCGCTGCCACTAGCCGCTGGACGAGCCGCAGCTGTTGCACGCACCATCGCCATTTCTCTCCTCGTTTGGAAGATCTCCATCCTCTTGATCTCCAACCATTCTCTTGTGAAGGCGTCCTTGTTGGATGGATCCATTGTCATGGTCTTGTTCTCCTCCCCAATAAGCTCCGCCATGGCACGCTTCGCGTCCACACTTGCACTTATCTCCTACATATCGGCCTTGCGCTTCTCATCTTCTCGGAACCACTTCACTTGTTTCTCTTGGCTTTTCCTCTCCATCGTCGCCATTTTTGCCTCCAAGGTCTCGTCGAAGAAATGTTTCTTGGACTTCACCATCTCATCAACCTTGTCCCTCAAAGTAGATGCCTCAGCTTGCTTTCTAATCCTATCTTTTGCCATGATGGTGCCATCTGGCCTTTCCTTGTTCTTCTTGGTTGTGAACTCATCATGCTCATCATTTTCCAATTGGACAAATGACCCTCTCACCGATGGTGCTTCTTGTTCTCTCAACTTCAATTTTTCACTATGCTCAAGTAACTCGAAGCAATGGTGAATCAAAAAGGTTTTCCTTTTGAAGCCGACATTTGGTTGTACCGTTCCATTGCAATTCTATCCTTCAATGCAAAAGCAAAACACTGCATAAGCATATGAAGATGAAACAATGTACACGCAAAATCACACAATACATAGTATGAAACCGGTCCAATCGCCAACATTGGTGCCACTATGGAGGCATTCCTCACTTGCTCAGCATTCCTCACTTGCTCAATGCAACCGGTCCATCGGCTACAAGCATTCTTGATGAAGTCCCAACGACATTGGAGCGAGCAGTACGTGCGTATAGGCGAGACACGGCATGAATTGAAAGAACTTGTTAGAGTACGTCATGGGCCTGGGCCCGTTAGTTTTATGGTTTGCTTAGGGGTCAAGTAAGCCTTGCTTGGGAGTCAAGTAAACCTCTCTATATATGGAGAGGAGATGTATCAATCTAATCAAGCAAAATTAAGAAGGAAATCCCTTCCCTCTTGCCACCGGCCGTGGGCAAGGCCCTCGGCTGGCCCTCTCGCGCCATCCCTCTAGCAGCACCATAACAGAACTTGTCTTCGGTCCTTTGCCAATAGCTCTTCCCGGTTTGATCGGTGATGGTCACAACACCGAGCGACACCGCCTCCCAAGCCTTTATAAATGTTGTGTCCTCGATGTCGGTGTAGTTTGAGGTGCGCACTTATTTACCCTTCATCGGCACCGCCCCATCGACCAATACCACGACCTCTATCTCCTCACACTCGTCATCGGATCCGTCACCCCGGGAGCTTATCGAGATGCAGGCGGCTGGAGTGGCCGGTTCGACAGACGTGATCTGGTCAGCAACCTTTGGCGCGTTTGAAGCGGCCATGGCGGCAGCTAGAGAGGCGCAGCAAGGGGAGAAAGGGCCGTGTCGGGCGGGGGGGGGGGGGGGGGGATTTGCGGCCGTGGTGGCGGGTAGGTGGGAACGAAGGGGAGGGGAAATATTCTTCGTGCCAACGGCTCGCACGGATGAGGATCACCTCAGGTTGGGAGACCGTGTTTACCGCCCCCTCTAAAAAATATTTGCGGTTTTAAGTTATATCTAGTCCTTTTTTTCATCCAAAACCCCAAACAAGCCGAGGTCGGCAAGAGATGCTCTAAGTACTAACCCTGCTTTAATCCTGTGACTTTGCTCTTGCTCCAAATATAGGTCATGAGAGTAAAACACACATCATGCTGTTAATTACCTGCACGAGTGCGGTGTACTTGAGTGTCCCGGATGTTGATGTGACGTTGGATGAGATGATGTCAAGGCGGAGGCCGTCGAACGCGAGGCACACCTTGGCTATGGCCTCCTTTCGGTGGCGGCACGCGACACTCACCAGCAACACCTTATCACCAACGCCCGTCACCTTCACCTGCATCCAAAAGTAACTTATCAGATCGATCCGAGTCGTCACTGTCCCTGCCGCGTGGCGATGGATGGTGGAAACGCAGCAGACAAGATCGGACCATGCATCGCCGTCGGATTGTTTGTCGTTATTACAATTATTGGTTGAATCTGTAAGTTGGACGTTCACATTCACCTCCAGAGCCTCGATCCGGCGCGAGGTGGTGACCATGTTGGAGGCCGGGGTCGCGGCGGTCGAGGATGACATGAAGCTCCTCATTTTCTTCATCGGCGGCATGGCATGTTGGGCGCAACTAACCGGTAAGACGACAGCTTGGGCGCCGCGCTCTGCTGTAGCAAGCACCTGCCCGTGCGTCGCCGGCGCCGCTGACTCGAGGATGGACATCTCGGCGAGAAGCTGTCGTTCCTGCTCCTGCAGCTGCCGTACGTACTCGATGGCGTCCTTGACAATTGACGCCTTGTCCATCTGCGTCTTCCCAAGTTTGCACATTTCACAATCAAAACAGGCACGCATATATATGCAGGATGAACGATTGACCTTTGTGATGTTTGGGACGACGCTCCTGATGGCGTAGAGCTTGTCGTTGAGCCTCCGGCCGCGGAAACTGCCCGCCGGGACGGCGACTTTCCTGCTGCTAGCCGCCACCGCCGATGCCATGGGGGAGCTGTACCAGGCATCCGGGGAGCTTGAGTCGTGGTAGCCGCTGGACACCCTGCTGCTGCTGCCGTCGTGCCACACGCCGAACAGCATGCTGCAGTTCAGTTCGATTCTCCTCAGTTCTATCCCGACAGGAATTATATTGGAGAAGAATCATGGGTTCAGTTCTTACCTACGCTCTTCTCCATCCAGGTAGTGCTCGTGCATGTTATCACCCATCGCTGAATCTGCATCCGTCTATCCCCTTGCTCGCACAGTTTAGCTGCCGTATGTCTGGTCACCATGTGTGCGTATCGAGTAATTTCTTCATGGATATAAGAGATGAGATTGGGGTCCACGAATCTCCCACATTAGATTTGCATTGCAGAGGGACAACAAACATAATGTTGTAGATCTTGATTGGTTGGCACACTGACTCACTGAGGTTGTGGATATAGGTCTGTCGGCCGGGAATTCAATTGTGCTCCTAGGGCTCCCGTAAGATGTGTCTACGATGTCTTTGAAAATAAAGGGAGTATATGCTCCCATAAGACACATCCACCTCTTTTTGTAGAACATTTTAATAAACCACTGAAACATCAAACATGCCAAAACGTTTTATTAAAGGGAGCATCTGAAGTGCAGTTTTTAGAAAACATCAGAGGCACAAACGCCATGTGAAGTTCAAAAATTTGAGAATGAGGTTATGATGAGGTGCAACCTCCAGGAGGTGGCCCGATCTTCACGAATAGACACGAAATAGACACGAACAGCGATGAACACATCGAAAAACGAATACACACGCAAACACGATGCAAATCCAGTAGGCTCTAGTTGGTCCGGATCCACCAACCCACATAGAGGTAGAATCACCTGTGAGAGATCGACAGGACCTTACGACATTCCAGCAGGCTGATCTAGATGGTCCTCGGTTATCCGAAACGGTCTGTGCGGACATGCGGATACGCCACGCATGCTCTAGTGGGGCGATCCAAACGAACTGACTCGCGCGGACCGATCCATCCGTTCCCCAAATTTGAGACGCTAATGCTTTGGGCTGGACAATTAGTGCATCCTCCCTTGTCCTCCCTAGAAGACCATGGTCCCTCCCGCCAGTGGCGCACACATTGCCTCCAAAAATAATTCCATAGAAATTTGGTCGGCGGGAAAGCCAGCGGAAGCGATGGATTCCACCGCCACGCCTGCCACGGCCACCGTCGGGAAGAAGCGGGCGAAGCCGAAGAAGGCCACCAAGGATATGACGGTGGAGGAGCGTCGAGTCGAGTATGACAAGCGTGCATGCCATCATCGAGAGGGAAGAGAGACGGTGCAAAGAGAAGAGGCAACCACCAAGAGCTTTGTTGATCTTCAACTGAGAGCTCTTGAGGTGAAAGAGGCATGGGCGAAGTCCATTCTCGTCGAGGCCGAGGCCATGGTAAGGCTCATGGATGCCAAGGCCAAGTCTAGGCTCTTGGAGGTCGAATCCAAGATCATGGCCGAGGAGAACCGGATCATGCTCACAGACTTGGCCACCATCTCCGATCACGTTCAAAGGACTTGGATTGAGAAGAAGCAAAAGATCTTGCTCGCGATGATTGAATGACATTGGCATAGATGATTACCATGTGGGTGAAAGTAGCCACTTTTTGGGTGAACTTTCCACTTTTTAGATAAATTCTAAGATATTGTCTCACTTTGCAAATTCGGGAGAAACTTGCCACTAGTTGATGCTGCCTGAAAGGCAATGGCATATGCTTGCCACAAATTGTGCTTGCTAATTGTTATGTTTTTGTGTTTCTATTTGAAATGCACTGGACAACTCGCTAGATATTCAAAATTGCTAGCGGACCGAATGGGTCGTGCTGTTAGGCGTGCTGTCCGGGCTAGCCGGACCGCGAGACACATTCTGTCCACGGGACGACCCAAACGGACAGAAGCAGACCATATGAGTCATTGATTTGGGTCGGTCCACTGGAGATGCTCTTAGTAGAATCACTTGCAAGAGAGAGTAGCAACTAAGCAGAATCCCAAAGGGATAGATATAACACTACTAAAATCCTAGCAAGGGAGAGACCAAATGCTTGGAACACCATGTACAACACTACGTTTGGACGTTTGTATTCACGCTTGGTATGGCGCATTATATTATACACTATATAAAGGTTGATCAGATTAGTGCATCCATATTGATTTGGACACTGTAGAATGCCTAATTTCCTTTGATTTGCTTCCATCATCAGTTGACGCGTGTCCCCCAGTAAAATCTCTTGCCTAAGTGGGTCGTGTGTTTCCTTTTTTTTCAGGCAGGAAGGCAACCGGCAACCGGCTGAGCCGTTCCTTTCTTCATATCCATCCAGGACTCTTCGAGTTTCCTTCCATCCCAGTCAAAGCGGTGCGACCCCACCATTAAACAGTCCAGAAAACTCCACGATACTCATTATGACATACCAAAATAAAACATAGAAACGACCATGTTCGTCCCAATTACCGCCGCCTGTATCCTCCCAGCGGAGGCCGGTGTTATCTTCTTCCTCCCTGGCCGATGAGACGTGTGCTGAGGAAGCCCATCAGATCACCCTTCTCTCCCTCCGGACGAGGCTCGCCTTCCTCTCCCTCTAGGCCGCCGAGAAGCGTAGAGAGGCAGCCATCGAGGCATCCTTCACTCCTTCTCGAGGTGTCCAACGGCGTGGAGGAGAGGAGTACGATGCGCCCACCTCTTACCTAGGGGGGAGGATGTAATTGGCGCCCTCCTCTACCTCCCGAGGCAGTGGGGAAATGGGAGGAGCTGACTGGAGGGGTTATGTGCCCAATCTCCTTCTCAAGACGGCTAATGGCGCGGAGGAGGACATGGGTATCCTCCTCTCCCTCTCGAGAAAGATCGGCTATGGGAGGATCCGACGCTGACGATGCCCTTCTTCTAAATGTATCTGCCGCCAGGTGCATCGCCGTGACCCCTCTATCTCTCTGTGCAGGACGTGGCCACGTCTACGACATTTTGCATCTGCAGAAGATGGTATGACTAATCTTTGTTTCTTGGCAGAATATAACATATTGCACATTTTCTTATTTTTGTGCAGGCAGGAGCGACTGAATTCTTAAGATGTTTGCTTCCAGTGGCTGAAGATACAATGAAATATTTCGCAAAGAATGGGGGTACAAGAATGAATAATAGCAATTGTGTTTTTCTGCAAGCATGATCAAATGCTAGCTGTATTTATTTCCTATTCAAATTATGTGTCACCATTGAGCCTATCTGAAGTACCTTCTGAAGCACCATTTTTGTATGCATAGTACTGTGAGTACTTTTGTATCAATGAGAAATTGCCAATTCTCGGTTGAAGGCATATATTTTCTACTTGCTACTATTTCTGATTAGGTTTGTATTTTTTGTATTTTTGCAGCCGTTGCTGCAAATATGTAGAGGGATAAGGTGTACATCAATCTGTCAACCATCAATTTAATTTACCAGTTAGACCTTTCTTTGATTGATACTAGACAGCTGCGAGGTTTTTAGACATATATATTTGTTTCCAAGTGCCACAGTGGCTAGGATCGGAGAGAACATCATCGCCGATGAGATCTTTGTTTCTTGGCAGAATATAACATATTGCACATTTTCTTATTTTTGTGCAGGCAGGAGCGACTGAATTCTTAAGATGTTTGCTTCCAGTGGCTGAAGATACAATGAAATATTTCGCAAAGAATGGGGGTACAAGAATGAATAATAGCAATTGTGTTTTTCTGCAAGCATGATCAAATGCTAGCTGTATTTATTTCCTATTCAAATTATGTGTCACCATTGAGCCTATCTGAAGTACCTTCTGAAGCACCATTTTTGTATGCATAGTACTGTGAGTACTTTTGTATCAATGAGCAATTGCCAATTCTCGGTTGAAGGCATATATTTTCTACTTGCTACTATTTCTGATTAGGTTTGTATTTTTTGTATTTTTGCAGCCGTTGCTGCAAATATGTAGAGGGATAAGGTGTACATCAATCTGTCAACCATCAATTTAATTTACCAGTTAGACCTTTCTTTGATTGATACTAGACAGCTGCGAGGTTTTTAGACATATATATTTGTTTCCAAGTGCCACAGTGGCTAGGATCGGAGAGAACATCATCGCCGATGAGCAGGAGAGGGCCGCAAGGCTCCTGGAGGCCAGGACGAGAAGGAGGCGTCCGCAGCGGTTACCAGTGCGTAGCAGGAGTCCCTCCTCAATAAAGTCCAACTATGTGATAGCTCATCCATTCATCCATCTGATCAATGGTGAGCTCATCGTCCATGGATCATGGGTCCACTGTAGGCTGGATTATGACTGAGTGTTTATTCCAAAACTTTTGCCGTTTGATTCTTTTGCTACAGCTGAGAACCATGGCTGGCCAGATCATGCTGGGGATTGAACCGTCAAGTGGAGGAGGACAATCGGGTGCTCTCAAGGCAGCACTTATGAACCCATTCATTCTACAAAATATACCTATTTCTCAGATTTTAAGGTTAGTCATGATTTTGTTTTCCTTATGTAAGATTACTGAGGCCTCTTCCTTTTTTATGTGCCTTGAAAAACTGTGATGGTCATGAGATAATCTGAATTGCACACAAGTATTTTGTTCTTAACGGATTTCAAATTCGGATAAATCAAAAAATTAATTTTCTTTAAATAGGCATGATCATCATGTGCCAGATGCAGATTCCTATTTCAGCTGCTGGACCTGCACGGCATGGATGCAACTGTAGCTATTACAAATGGGAAAAGAGGTTCCTATTTTTCCAAAAATGTCAAAAGCTAACCTTTCTTTTTCCAATTTCACATTGTTCCTCCTTCTTTCATATACATACAACTTTGGAAGATGAAGTGGGTCCCGGTGGGAAGAAGAGACGTCATGGCATTAATCCTATAATGATCTATGAATTGACAGTGTAATTCTATATATGCTCTCGTGCAGCGTAGGTGTGTATTTTTTGGCCCTATCAATCAATTAAATGAGCACCTGAAGTGCGTTCGTCAGACATGGTATGTTTTAGCTCATTGGGAAACTGATACGACATATATTTTGGACTGGATATACGGTGTCTATCTTTGCAATTTTCGTTACATCAGATTCAGTAAGGGTACATACACATTTCAAGGCTTCACTTTTTGTTCAAGGCATCAAGTTTCCTATCCCTTTTGCATTGGTGTTTTTCGTGCCTAAGAAATTTAGATGGCCGACCTTGAAGCACAATACTCTTTTGCCGAAACGGTGTGCTGGTTCATGCGTAATTTATCCTCCCATGCTCTTGCATTTTTGATACATGTATAACTGGCTAACGTTTTCTTTGATTGTTCTTTTTCTCCAGGATCCACTCTCTGGTCGAAGAATTTTATTTTCGGTTCCTTCTTATGTTCGAATTTTTTGGTGCCTAGAATGTTTACTTGACTGGCCCTGAAGTGGATGGTCTTCATCCTAGATCAGTGACGGATTGACCTTGGCACAACACAATGAAGTGTTTCCTAACCATACACCATCCCCATAGCGTGGTTCCACACAGTTATCTGGAACTAAATGTGAGTGAAACGAGAGACAGCGTTCGCACCCTGCCTGATAAGATGAAAACCAAATGCCCACGGCTTGATGTGGCTACAAATGCTCATACAGTCCTATATGCTGTGTTTTCTACCTAGATGCTTATGTGGTGAGTTCTGTAAACTACCCACCGCCATATTTATTATTCATATATGCCAAAATATGAGCTGATTATTTGAGTTCCATGGCAGGAACAAGGGTATAATCAGGGAATTAACTTCAAATGACTGTAAATAGCATCTGCAAATATTCAGTGCTTAAGTTACCTTCAGAAGTTGGTGCAATTGTGAACATATTTTATTTAGTATAAATCGTTTTGTTGCTACCTTATGTATTGTTTTTATTACCGGCTGGTACTATGTTATGCCGCAGCCAGTAGTTTCTTTTCTGCACTCGGTGTTTCTATAGATGTAACAAGCATACTGAAGACTATCCCTTATATCAGCTGGCTTTGTGTCACTTCTGATCGGCGTAACCAGTTCACTTAGTGAGAAGCCATGGTTTCTGTGTATTCAATTTTTCTGCTTTGCATTTCCGATTGTAGCTTATTCATATAAGCACGAAGAGCAAAACTCAGCATAATTAAGCAAGTGGAATATAAAATCGGAGACATCGCTGTTATTTTCTCTACTTCAACAAAGAGCCTTGAGAGCTGATTAATGCAATCAGTTGGCGTATGTAAATGAATTTTGATTTAATAACTCAAGAAAGAGGAACATACCAACTGGTAGCAGATCAGCTCGATTCCCCACTGATAGCACTATGTCCGCCACGACCACTCGATTCCCCACCGGTAGCACTGTGTGTCGTGACTACCTGCCGCCGAACACCTTCTCTTCATCCGGAGCTCACAGACACCTCCCCTGGCTCTCTGTCCGCTGGGGCTTCTTGCCATCGACCAGCCCCCTTCATCAACGGATGATAAAATCAGGACCCCCCTAAGTGCTAGATCTTGATGAGCAGAGAACCTCATCACCGTGCATGTCAACAGAGTGAATCTTCTCCCCTTCTTCTCTGTGGCCTACCTCATTTCCTGAAGAACTGGATCTGGGCAGACAGCAGACCAGAGTCACTGCATACGCCGACAGAGTAGAACTCCTCCCTTTCTTCACTATATGGCTTTCCTTCCGTCGATGTCTTTTCTCAGACCGCTTACTTGCAAAAGCAGCTTTTTTTTAGGGGAACTTGCCAAAGCAGCTAAATTGTCCCAGCCCAACAACAGTGCTTAATAATTGACCCAGTGAGTATAAAGACCAGGTATCATCATTACTGGCCCAGTATCAGCAGGAGTACCAAATTGCTTCCTTCTGATTTTTTTTCCAGGTAATTCCTCCTCGATGCACGAATCTACCACCACTTACTGCAACCGTCTATACCCGGCTTCGATGCAACACCAGGGTGTTCATACCTGGCTCCTTACCCACCGTGTAACCCAATGTAAACGTTGCTATACACTTAGGTATCATCCCTTATATTATTTTATGCATCATCTTATTCCTAATTAATTTTCAGAGGTCTTCAAACTACTGCGGTCCCACAAAATATGAGCGATCAAACCTATATATGTATTATTTCCTAACACTAACCTTACCAATAGAAGAGTTAAAGCCACGGGCGCGGCGTGCCGCCGCGCCTATGCTTCCTAGTTAGCATTGTTTAGGGACGAATATCCCAATTTAAGATGGATAGCTTCGGTATTGATGTTGTGCATTCGGGCTAAATATTAAGGGGGAGCTTTTTTTTTTACCTATGCAGCCTGCTCCCGAATGAATCAGCCTGGAGCTAGACATTCTGAGGCATTCAGTCTGAAACGTTTTTCTCTGTCTCCCTCGTTCTATCTGCTCCGAACGTGAACTCGCTCTCTCACACTATGCTCCCGCTGCCGTCTCCATCCTGCTCTCTAGCCATCGCTATCCCACCCTTCCAAGAGCACCCCCGGGTCGCTCTGCATCTCCTCTATCCCATTTGGACTCCACCACATCCTCTTCCTCTCTCTTTGTCCCCATATTATGTGAGCTCTTAGAACCGCCATTCCAAGCCACCTTCTGCTCCTCCGAGAAGCTCCGCCGCACCTCCTCGCCATATGTAGATTCCCGTACGAAGGAATCAAATCAGAATGTGCTCACCTTACCGAAGTCCGGCCACCGTCCGTCGTCTCCGACATCCCGTAACGTCTTCAAGGCCACTGAAGTGCTCCTTGTGAGGATGTGCATCTAACGCGACTAGTCTCTCATCTTCGTGCACTCTCTATCGTTGTATCGATGCTCGACCAACATTGTGCTAGCTTCATCATGATGTCGTGATGACATCATCCTATTTAAATATTTTTGGAAAATGTTTTCTATAAATATTTATTTGACTTTAATTAATTTATATGGCATATAATCTTTTCATACATATTCAAAAGTTACACAAGAAATCATTTTCAAACATGTATCATGATCATACTCTCATATAAATGCAATACATCATTTTGACCATCTAAACATGGTTTGGAATTCATGAGATATCAATTCTAGGTACCAATAGATGAACATCCAAACACAAATATTGACACTGAATCTCATTGCAAATATCTCAAGATATTGATATTACACTGAATGCAATGTCAAGCCTAGCAATACAAACATCCAAACAGAGCCTAAAGAAGATATATGGAGAGGTCTTGAAGGTTTCCCACATGGGAGGCAAGGAGCACATGCTCAAGTCTAATCTAAATCTTAGTCTAAACTTAGATCTGAGCCACAAGGGGCTATATATAGAGCTAGAGGCGAAGGGTTAAGTTATGTATAAGGATTACATGGTCAAGGACCTAAAATCCGCAAACAAGTATGCGGGAATTAGTACCGACACCTGGGGCACCCTACTTCTTTAGTCTTCTTCACTTGGCTAAGGTGGTAGTACCGGCCCAACCGACGGTAGTACCAACCTTGTACCGGTATTTGTCTGGCGGATGTCCAAGCCCGCTAGGGTCCCGACCAATAGTAGTCTAGTAGTGGCACGGTAGTCCTGGTTAATTCTGGCAAGAGTGCAGAGCACTATGGTTGAAACAAGAATAGGGCAAAGCTTCCAAGATTGTGCATGTCTTTCAAAAATTTACATCTATCGAACAACCAAGATCTACTCTATGTAGTTGCAATAACGGGATTCGATCGATATAATCTAACTGACTAAAGTGGAAGAGCCCGATGAAGATGATCATCCAGGCAATCCCCACAGCTAGGAGATAACTCCCAATCCCGAGGATATCTCCTCCTTGCTCGAAGAGTCGGATGGACGATTCCTCGATGTAGTCCACGCGTTCAGAGGTACAATCCGCGAGGGCTTCACCGTCGAGGGCTAGGATACGAGGCGATAGTGGTGCATCCTTTCGATATATGTGTAGATGGAGAGATATTGACACGACCAACCAAAGGGCCAAGAGATACTCCGAGGAATTTTCACACTACTTAAGGTGAGGGGCACATCTATTTATAGGTGGAAGAGGGGGCACCAACTTGGGAAGGGGGCAGCCACCACCCTTGAGGTGCCTAGGGCTGATCGTCTCCCCTCCCTAGGTCGGTTCTATAAGGGGTGGGTTGGCCACCCCAAACCTAAGGCCCACCCTCCAGAAGGAGGCCAAGGGGAGGGGCGTTGGCGGGCTCCCTATAGCCCTGGTAGCCTTAGCCGATCACCTTCTCTCTATCCACCGGAACTCTTCCCTCTCTTCTTCGGGTGTCCTCCGGACACTTCCATATTTCACCAAAACAAGTGTTCCCCTATATGAAATATCATTGAAATGATCCCAGAAATAATTCCATATACCTTGGAACACTTCTGATGTTACCCTGAGTCAGCTATGACCTGCTCATACTGACTCCGGAAGTTTTTCTCTCTTAGTCAAAAAATCTCAGGAACAACTAAAGACGCTATCGAAATTATTCCGGACAGCTTCTCTCAACCACATACCAAAAATACAACTCTCACAACAGGTTGTGCAACCTTAAACGTGGGACCCAACATGTTCAGTATAGTGAGTGATGAGTCCGAACACCTTCGAATCAATAACCAATGTTGGGATCTGGACATTCACATTTGCTCCTTTGCATAGTTGGAACTTAACAAACCTTTGTTGCACGATATATTGATAACCCAACGTGAGACTTGGTATTCCCATGATCAAAACTCTTTGATTACTATACCTGTTATCCTCGATCTGGTACCAATTCTCTTTTTTCTTGTTTCAAGAATATTGATGTTATCCTATGATCACTATCACAATGTTTTTGCACATATATTTTACTTGATATCACAATACCGAGAGGGCCAAGTTCATATCTATCCTTTGTCAGTAGGAACATATCCCAGTCTTGAATCATTAATCTTTCTATATCTTCACATATACCTGAGCCTTAACCTTTTGAACACTCAGGGTTAACCGGTGAGGGTGGATAACATCAAAGCATACCCTCCGATACGAGCCACCATAATATTCTCATGGTTAAGGGAATTTTACATAATTAAACAATTTAACATATTTTCTATTAACTATAATAATGTCTCATAGCATGTCAATGACTTGGATCTATTCATTCCGAATTTTCGGCAAAATAATCCACCCTCTTTGTTGTTAGCATAGCCATGCTCATGATCATAAAAGTTTTTTCAACTCATAACAAACAAACCTCTTTTATTAGATGTTGATGCATGTAAAATGCATGCATGAACTTTGTAGTTTGTTGACACATATTCCCATATATTTGCAACATATATGATGTTATATCCATGTGTTTTTATTTATTTTTGGTGATTTACCAATGATCCCCTTTATTTGGGTTATACCTCTGCAACACAGGAAAATCTTGTTTTATTTATTTTTGACTTTCAGGGACCTTAACGAAGTCAAGTTGAGCTATAGTTTCGGGGATATCAATATTTCATCAATAGAAGCATCTGAATTGCTTGGACCTCACGAGATGGGCCATGAGGACCAAAAGAGGGCTAGTGGCGTGCCCAGGTAGGGTGGGCGCGCCACCCCTCTCTCTTTTCCTCCTCGGTCGTCTGATTCGCTTAATTCTTTCGCACATGAACTTCTTTTGACCTAAAAAAACCCTATATATAGGACTTCCCGAGGCTTCCTCGAGGAGAGCGTGGTGGAATCACAGAAACACCGAAACAAAGCCAGAACCAGTGAAGATTGGAGGGGGAACTCCGCCGGAGTCACCGCCAGAGGTATATCCACCTTCTCCAACATCTCCACCATCATCACCATGATTAAGATGGAGTATTCCACCTCTGGACTATGGGTTTTTGGCAGTAGCTATATCTCTAACTCTCTCTCTCTCTCTCTCTCTCTCTCATTCTTCATAGATTGTAGTACCATATGAGCTGCCCAACATGATTACAGTCATATATGTAATTCCTATGTGGTGAATATTTATTCTATCATATTGATATATGAGATTGGAATCTATTATGTGTAAGATGTCTTGATAGATGCATATCATGTACCCCATGCTTAACTGCTTGTTCTGATCCAACTTCTATGCAAGAACATGTGTGGGGAGAAGTGTGTTTAGATGGAGTAGCATGGTGGTAGTGATTGAATAGTGCCTCACTAGAGATAAAGTGAATATATACATGTGCTATGTTTATCATGTGACTTTGTGATAATCTTGTTTGCTCAAGGTATCATATTTGATATTCAAAAATTATGCCATATTACTTAAGTCTATACTCTGTTGATTTTTAATTCAAGATAGCTTGGAGTTTTCCCTTTCTTGAGGAGTATAAGAGAGATGTGTTGCATCATCTCTATGTTAGGACATAATGCCCATATTATCAAGCACATATTGAAGTTCAACCAATATTATGCCATTAATGGATTGCTAGTGTCCACTACAACTGAAAGGATTGTATGCCACACCTAGAGGGGGGTGATTAGGTGCTACCCAATTTTTTGGTTCTTTTTCAATTTAGGATTGACATAAAGGTAAATTCTCTAGATATGCAACTATGTGAATTTATCTAGATGACAAGGTATACAACTAAGCAAGATATAGCTAGACAAGATATAAAGGCTCAATCAAGGATAGAGGTAACCAAGAGTGGAGCACGCGTAGATACAGAGATGATTCCCGTAGTTCATTCCTTTTGAAGGGAAGTACATCTACGTTTGGAGGGGTGTGGTCGCTACAAAGGCCTAACCAACGGCACGAAGGCCTTACCCAGGTCTCATGTGAGCAACGCCACAAAGGCCTAGCCCACTTTTCCACTAAGGAATTTTCTCAAGACGGAAACCGGGCCTTTACAAGGTTCTTGGGGCAACATACACAACCGAATTTGAGCCTCCCCATATATGTAACAACACAACAACGACAAGAACAAATCAACCACAAACAACTAGGGTTTCCAAATGGAACACTAGCAAAGGGGCCCTCAAGAAAAAAAGGGGAAATGCAAATCGCTTTGGTGAAGATGTAGATCGTGGTCTTCTCCTTCGATTCTCCAAACCCTAAAACTCAAGAGATTTGGGTGGTTGAGGGAGGAGATCTGATGATTTTCGTGTTCTTGGCGGCTCAACAATGGTGGAAGAAGTCTTGAGGGTTCGAGAAACTTTCCAAGGTAGGTGAAAGGTTCTATTTATACCACCCAACTGATTCTAACTGTTGGAGCATCTTCAGCGGCACTATAATAGGCCGAATAATGGGCCAAGGTTCCAGAGACCTTTCGTGTCCCCTGAGGACATGATGAACGGGCCGTGTCAGATGCACTTTTATCTCGACAGCAATGGGAAGAGACAGTCACGACACCTGCAGAAGGACTGTCGAAATTTTCAGGCAATGCTAAGGTTTGCAGGGCAAGCCAATGCTCAGGCGACAAATAGAAACCCTCAAGGGCCTAGGAGTGACATCCACTTGCCACCTCCTCCCGCAATTACGGACGAAAATAGACATCAGCTCAGAATAGCGGAAGCACCACAACCACCTCCATACGTTGATCCCAACTCCAACGGAGCGGTCTCGATGATTCAGAAGGGTAGGCTGTCCAATAGAGCTCAGAAAGTAATCTCGCGACAGGTGTTCATGGCAGAGAAGATGCCTCCACCAACGATTGAGTACTTAAATTGGTCAGGGCAAGACATTGGCTTCACAATTGCGGATCACCCGCAGCAAGTTCCTCGACCAGGGCAATCAACACTTATCTTACCAGCAGTAATTGCAGGATTCGACGTATCTCAAGTGTTTATAGATGGCGGCAGCAGTTTAAACCTTATGTATGCAGATACGCTAAGGAAGATGAACATCTCCCTAGCAAATCTGAAACCAACCGACACACGTTTCCACGGTATCACACCAGAGAAGCCAAGTTACCCATTGGGGAAGATCAATCTCGACGTTCAGTTTGGGACCCGAGAAAATTACAGAATAGAAAGGCTGGAGTTTGAAATCGTGGATTTTCCATCGCAGTATCACGCTTTGTTGGGACGACCAGCATATGCCAGATTTATGGCAGTACCACATTACACATACTTGTTATGGAGGCTACCCGGACCTAAGGGACCAATAACAGTCAAAGGAAGCTTCGCGTTAGCTGATAAGTGTGATAAGGATTTTCATCGATTGTCAGAAACTTTCGGGATGCAAGCAGAATACATAGCGTCAAGGCTCATGACTGATTATGATGTGCTGCCAGATGTAGGGAGGCCTAACAAAGAACCAACCTTTAACACCGCAAAAGATTCCAAGGAGGTGCAGATTCACCCGACAGATCCGAAGAAAACGACGTCCATCGCGACAGACATGGACCTCGCATAGGAAAGCGCGCTCGTCGAGTTCCTCCGTGAGCACTGGAAAATCTTCGCATGGTGTCCAGCTGACATGCCAGGAGTACCCAGGAAACTTGCCGAGCACCACCTAAACTTGGATCCAATAGCTAGACCAATTAAGCAACCTTTGCGGCGTTTTTCGGAACCAAACCACAAAGCTATGCTGTCAGAGATTGATCGACTCAGAGAAGCTGGTTTCATTAAAGAGCTGCATACAGAGGCCACGTGGGTAGCAAACCCAGTGTTGGTCCCGAAGAAAAACACTAAAGTCCTTCGCATGTGTGTCGACTTTACGTGTCTTAACAAGCACTGTCCAAAGGATCACTTTCCCCTCCCAAGGATCGATCAAATTATCGAATCCACGGCAGGATGTGAACGTCTTTCCTTCCTGGACGCATAGTCTGGTTATAACCAGATCAGGTTGAAAGAAGAGGATGAGGTCAAAACAGCGTTCATTACACCTTACGGCGTGTTTTGCTACAAGATAATGCCCTTTGGTCTGAAAAACGCGGGAGCAACATATCAGCGGATGATGCAGAAGTGCTTAGCAACACAGATTGGGAAAAATGTACAAGTATACATTGACGATGTCGTTATAACGTCAAAAAAGGGGGCAACACTAATCGAGGACCTAAAGGAAACTTTCGACAACCTCGACAAGTTTTGTCTCAAGCTGAATCC
Source organism: Lolium rigidum (assembly GCF_022539505.1). Lineage (NCBI taxonomy): Eukaryota > Viridiplantae > Streptophyta > Magnoliopsida > Poales > Poaceae > Lolium > Lolium rigidum. Next base: position 28,094,323 of record NC_061510.1, on the reverse strand, counting down.
GATGAAGTGTTCTTTCGGCGTTCCTGCAGGAGAGCTTTTCGGGTTCCTAGTCTCAGCAAGAGGGATTGAAGCTAATCCAGAAAAAATTCAAGCTATCGTAACAATGAGGAAGCCAACAAAGTTAAAAGAAATACAGCAGCTAACTGGGCGAGTCGCAGCTTTAGCGTATTCGTCGCCGGATCGGGAGAAAAAGCGTTACCGTTCTACGCTTTAATCAAACAAGGAGAGAAGTTCCGAGTGGAACGAAGAGGCAGATAGAGCTTTCGAAGATCTCAAGCGCACAATTTCGACACCACCAATCTTGGTGGCGCCTAAAGAGAAGAAACCCCTCCTGTTATATATTGCAGCCACGCCTCAGGTGGTCAGCACGGCACTCGTTGTCGAAAGAGAAGAGGAAGGAAAACTCCATGGAGTGCAGAGGCCGGTATATTTCATCAGTGAAGTTTTATCGCATTCAAAACAACGGTACCCGCAGTACCAGAAGCTAGCATATGGAGTGTTTACAACCGCAAGAAAATTGTGGCACTATTTTTCGGCACATCCGATAATAGTGGTCAATGAGGCACCCTTGTCCAATATACTAAACAATATAGAAGCTACGGGTCGTGTCTCCCTTTGGAGAATAGAGCTTTCCCCTCGGGACATCACGTACGAGAAAAGAAAAGCAATAAAGTCGCAAATTTTACCGGACTTCATCGCAGAGTGGATGGAGTTACAAAATACAGGACCCCCAGATTTGTCGAGAACTTGGACTATGAACTTCGACGGGTCCAAGAGACTAGAAGGAGCTGGAGCAGGAGTGATATTAATATCACCTGAAGGCGACAAATTAAAGTATGTCTTACGGATGACGTTCCCAAACGCGTCCAACAATGAGGCAGAATATGAGGCTCTTATACACGGGATGAAGATGGTGAAGGCTTGTGGTGCAACTCGACTAAAAATATTTGGCGACTCACAACTGGTGGCTCAGCAAGTCATGAACCAATGTGATGCAGTCAACGATAGTATGGTGGCATACAAAGAAGTGTACAACGAGCTAGAGAAGCTGTTTGATGGATGCGAAGTAAATCACATCAGCAGGCTGAGCAATGATGAAGCCGATGTTCTTGCAAACATCGGGTCGCAGTGCCTCGCAATTCCACCAGGCGTGTTTTGGGAAGAGATAGCTGAGAGATCTACAAAGCCGAAGAAAGCACAGAAGAAGCAGAAGGATGAGAAACCCTCGGGGGCTCCTAAAGAGGCACTAGAAGAAGAAGAGGAACAAGAACTAGTAATGATGGTGCAGGTTCCATGGATGCAAGCGTACATATCATACATCCTAAGGAAAGAAATACCCGACGACCCAGTTGAAGCAAGACGAGTTATTAGACGATCCAAAGCTTTTACGGTGGTTAAAGGGGAGTTGTACAAGCGAAATATTTCGGGTGTTTTACAAAGGTGCGTCACACCCGAAGAAGGAAGGATGATGCTGAAGGACATACACGAAGGAATATGTGGTCATCATGCAAGCAGTCGAGCTATCGCAGCCAAGGTTTTCCGAGCAGGATTTTATTGGTTGACAAAGAATCGAGGATGCAAAGGAGATAGTACGAACTTGCGACGTGTGCCAGAGATTTGCCGCAAAGCCTCACTCTCCGGCAGCAGAATTGATGCCAATACCCTTGTCTTGGCCCTTTTCTCAATGGGGTCTCGATATGGTGGGAAAACTACACAAAGCTTCGCCAGGAGGATACGAGTACATGCTCGTCGCTGTCGACAAGTTCACGAAGTGGATAGAAGCAAAGCCGATAAATTCACCAGATGGAGCATCCGCAATTAAGTTCGTGAAAAGCATTGTCTTTCGGTTTGGAGTACCTCATAGCATCGTCACGGACAATGGCAGTAATTTTACATCCAAGGAATTCAAGGCATACCGTGCGAGGTGGGCATCAAATTGCACTTCGCGTCAGCTTGCGCATCCACAAACCAACGGCCAAGTCGAGAAAGCCAATGGTATCATCTGCAATGGTATCAAGAAGCGCTTGTTAGGACCATTGGAAAAAGCTCGACATACTTGGCCAGAGGAATTGCCAAGTGTGTTGTGGAGTATCCGAACAACACCAAATACGGCGACACAGGAGAATCCGTTTTTTCTGGTCCATGGAGCCGAGGCAGTATTGCCAATAGAGATAGAGCATGATTCCCCAAGAGTCACGGAGGATGATGAAGAAGCTTCTATAAAAGCATTGGAAGACGATGTCGACGCGTTAGACGAAGCCAGAGATGAAGTATTATCACGGGTCACTAAGTACCAGCAAGACTTGAAAAATTACCACAGTCGACGTTTGCGACCAAGATCCTTTCAGGATGGAGACTTAGTTCTACGACTCAATCAAAACAGTACTGAAAAACTCGAGTCGCCATGGCTTGGCCCTTACGTCGTCACAGAAGTAATCCAAGGAGGAGCGTACAGGATAAAGGACAAGAAGACGGGGGCTCCCGAGAAAAACCCCTGGAACGTAGCACAACTCAGGCGTTTTTACGCCTAGAGTCGAAATATAGTCCTCCTTGTAAAAATACAATGTACTGAAACGCCCGCGAGTTTTCAGACGCACTCTTTTCCTTTTTCAGGGCACCGAGTGGGGCTGGAAAAGGTTTTTAATGAGTCGGGCTCGCGGTGCTGCAATATAATAAAGATAGTGGAGATATATATCTTTTTCTTCGACAGGCTCGGGGGCTAGTGCCCAAGAGTTACAATATATATTACCGAAAATATTTCGCCTTGGTGTAAAATACCTCGCAAAATAAACGAAGATACAAAATAGCGATCAGCAAAAAAGGCTCGGGGGCTCGTACCCGCAAATATAGTATACTCAATACAATTTAGTTGCCTTGGTTTAAACCTCGCATACACAATAAAGAAATTCACCACCGAAACACTCGGGGGCTTGACAAGAAATCAAGGAAAACATATCTAGTGGCTTTACAATATAGATTATGTTTACAGTATACAAGGTGCAATCATTGAGAAAAATTGGCAAGACAAAGGAAAAATTATTAACGACCGCCTAGTATGTTATCTATGGTCAGTCGTTCACTATTGGAAGTACGAGTACTATGTTCAGCATAGCTACCCTTCACGAAGAACTCAGCATCCATCCGAAGCAATTCAATCATCATGTTTTCTGCTACAGGCTTCACCACATCATCAATTTTGTCTATATTCTTTTTCCTCTTCGCCATCTTGGCTAGGCACTTGGCAACAATTCGACTCATGTCTAACTTCGGATAGCAGATTTGTATCATAATCATAGCAAATCTTGCGCCAGCAGACATTTGAGCCCGTACAAATCCATGGATTCGAGGTGCATCCCGAAATTTATCCATCAGAGCAGGCAGGGTTTCTGGCATCTTGTTGCGCGGGAACAAGGCGCTGTAAACTAAAGACAATGTCCTTGTACAGAAATCAAGGAACTCACGAACTTGACAAGCGCGATCTTGAAATCTAACAATCTGTCGGGTGCGTTCTGGAGTGGCCCAGAACAGAGAACCATGGTCAAGTGAAAGGTTAACCAGGAGATTCGTCCTTGTGTCTACCCTTTGGTCTTCGGCAGCAGTGTCTACAAAGGAACCTATTTGGCGACAGCACAAGAATATCAAAGGAGGAAACAGCAAAAAAACAGAAGAAGTTTTTGTTTGCAAAAGCATACCTGACATATCCAAACTGGCTTCATTCATCAACTCGAGCATAAAATTCTCTCGGGTGGTAGCCTTTGCAGCTTCAGAAATGGCGGCTTCCTTGGTAGCTATGGCTTCCGAGCTCGTCGCGAGCGCAACTTTCTCTTTTTCGGATGACTTTCGAGACTGCTCCATCATCACAAGTGTTTGCTTCTTCGCATACTGAAGCTGCTGAAGAAGTTCCTCCAAGTCATGCGCTGAACCTTTACACGAGGAATCTTCACCAAATTCACTATCAATAGGCGTTTTCTTCGAGCGAGAGGAAGCAAGAAAAACATCGGAGGGACGAGGAGTTGAAGTGTAGTTATCAAATATCAACTGAAAACAAAAGGTTCGACATCAATCATCAGGCAAAATAGAATTCCATTGATTCTCAGAATATTTACAAGGCATTACAATGGAGGACACCCTAGCGAACTAGTGGGAGAAGTGTCGCCAAAAGCTACTTTGGCGACAGCATCAAAAGGAAAAAAGAAAAAGAAAAAAAAAATAAGAAAGACAGGGTGGTCTACTTGACCTCCGGCTTGGACGAGCTTGGAGCAGGAGTTGGCTTGCAACCGAGGAAAGCAAGGATTGGCTTGGAGTTAGGCTTGGTAGCCTTAATCAAGGATTGCCACTTCTTCGTTTCCATCTCCTTTATTTCGCCAACCTTAGCCCAGTTCACGTCCTGTTGGCTGTCAGCAACCAGAGCAATGGTGCCCTCGACACCAATCTTCAGGCCTTCTTGGCGAAGTTTAAGCCCAAGATCTTCTTGGGAGTTGAAGTGCTTGGCGAGATTTGTGAAAATCTTGGGCTCTTGTGTCTTCGGGAAGAAATAAGGAAAAAGACGCGACAGACCTGCTCTAGCTTCAGCAAGGCCTTCGCGTGCTTCTTCTCCATGAAAGTTAAGAAGGGAAAGCTCGTCAAGCAGCTGATCGCCTTCAGGACACTCCAAGTCAAAATCCTGATGTGTTTTCCCTACAAAGAAGCAAAAGAAAGATCGTCAAAGATTGTGCAAGGATAAATTTGACAAACCGAAGAAGTAGCAAAGGTTTAAGAGCTTACTGATAAAACGTCGACTTTGCGATTGCAAGCGACTGAGGATTTCAGCTTCACGAACAGCTTGCTCGGATATGTTGTCGCTCAAGGCAGTTTCCGCGTCATGAAGTCTTTTTCGAAGATCTTCGACAGCGGCAGCATCTTCCTTAGCCTTCTTGGCATCTGCTTCAGCCTTCTTACGAGCTTTTTCACTTTGCTCCAGTTTACGAGCAAGTGCGTTAGCACGCTTATTGGCTTCCACAAGATTTTCTGACAAAATAGTCGACAACAATCAAAATCATGACAAGAAAGGAGGAAGAGGTCATTTGCCAGAAGAAGTAGCAGGATATTATCTTCGGCTTTTTTAGCATAGTCGCGGTACCCGACAAATCGAGTACCGAGACAGATGAATTCCTTCATCAAAGGCTGACAAAGGAAAAAGAGAAGCAAGCATCAATAAGGTAAAAAGATCGACAGCAAAAAAGTAAAAAAAAATCAAAGGCTGACAAAGGAAAAAGAGAAGCAAGCATCAATAAGATGGCATCGACAAGTATTTTGCACAAAAGAGGAGAAGTGAGCAACTTACGTCATCCAAAGGAGGAGTCGCGGAGCCACCAAGTTGTAGGGCAGGCTCCTTGGGTGGCTCGACCCTTTCCCTCTTTGGCGAAGGGGCACGGGGGCTTGCAGGTGGAGTTGGATGCTCAATGTTTTGCTGAGGAGGCAAAGTTTCATCTCCATCAGGCTGAGCTTCAGATACAACTAAAGTACGCGACGTACTCGTTCGAGCAGTCGCGTCAATAGGTTGCTCTTCTTCCTCGTCACCACTGCAATAAAATGGCGACAATATAAGAATCAAGATAGACAAAAACATCGAGAGCAAAGCAACAAAAAATAATAGGGAACTTACGAGCTGACAAGGGCATCCTAGTAAGGGCTGAAAGCTGTCTTCCTTTCGGAAGGGCCAGCTTCTTCGGCTTTGGAGGAGCCGGAATCGGCGACTTCATTCCTTTTCCTCTTGTTCCTTGGAGAAACAGCGGAAGGAGGGGAGCGTGTCGAGGCAGTGGCCTCAGACTCGGCTTCTTTTTCAGAGGAAGCCGCGGATTTTTGAGAACCCGTGATACATCTCCAACGTACCTATAATTTCTGATGTTCCATGCTTGTTTTATGACAATACTTACATGTTTTGCTTGCACTTTATAACGTTTTTATGCATTTTCCGGAACTAACCTATTAACAAGATGCCGAAGTGCCGCTCTCGTTTTCTGTTGTTTTTGGTTCCAGAAAGGCTGTTCGGGCAATATTCTCGGAATCGGACGAAATCAACGCCCAGAACCTTATTTTTCCCGGAAGCTTCCAGAGAGACCGAGAGGGACCATAGGGGAGCCCTGGGGGGCCCACACATGGTGGCGGCGCGGCCCAAGGGGGGGGGCGCCCCCCTAGTGTGAGGAGGCCCCGTGGCCCCTCCGACTCCGCCTCTTCGCCTATTTAAGCCGTCCTGACCTAAAACATCGATACCAATTGACGAAACTCCAGAAAGACTCCGGGGCGCCGCCACCATCGCGAAACTCCGTTTCGGGGGACGAAGTCTCTGTTCCGGCACTCTGCCGGACGGGGAAGTGCCCCCGAAGCCATCTCCATCAACGCCACCGCCTCCATCATGCTCCGTGAGTAGTTCCCCCATGGACTACGGGTTCTAGCCGTAGCTAGTTGGTATTCTCTCCCCATGTACTTCAATACAATGATCTCATGAGCTGCCTTACATGATTGAGATTCATCTGATGTAATCGGTGTTGTGTTTGTTGGGATCCGATGGATTGTTACATTATGATTAGTCTATCTATAAAGTTTGTGAAGTTATTGTTGCCGCAATCTTGTTGTGTTTAATGCTTGTCACTAGGGCCCGAGTGGCATGATCTTAGATTTAAGCTCTATACTTATTGCTTAGATTGTATCTACAAGTTGTTTGCACATGTCTATGTCCGGAACTCGAGGCCCCGGAGTGACAAAGAATCGGGATAACTGGAGGGAAGGCTTAGATATGAGGATCACATGTTTTCACGGAGTGTTAATGCTTTGCTCCGGTGCTCTATTAAAAGGAGTACCTTAATTTCCAGTAGATTCCCTAGAGGCCCGGCTGCCACCGGCTGGTTGGACAAAAGATGTTGTACAAGTTTCTCATTGCGAGCACTTATGACTATATATGGGAAACATGCCTACATGATTAATAATCTTGATGTTCTGTCTTAATGCTATTTCAATCCTATCAATTGCCCAACTGTAATTTGTTCACCCAACACTTGTTATTGGAGAGTTACCACTAGTGTAGATAGATGGGAACCCCGGTCCATCTTTCATCATCATATAATCGTTCTACATGTCATTGGAAGTAGTATCAACTATTTTCCGGTGCCATTGCTCTCATATTATCGCTACCATTGCCGTGTTACTCGTTACTATCGCTCCCATATTACTGCTCGCTTTCACATCACCCCCGTTACTAGTGCTTTTCCAGTGCAATTGAATTGACAACTCAGTTGTTAAGGCTTACAAGTATTCTTTACCTCCCCTTGTGTCGAATCAATAAATTTGGGTTTTACTTCCCTCGAAGACTGTTGCGATCCCCTATACTTGTGGGTTATCAAGACTATTTTCTGGCGCCATTGCCGGGGAGGCATAGCTCTACTCATAAGTTCACTTGGGGAGTACACTCTACCTCTCTCTCTGTTTTTGTTTTATTTTATTTTGTTTTGCCTAGTTTACTTTTGTCTAGTTTATTTGTGCTTAGTTTATTTCTGTCTAGCTTTATTTTTCTTAGTTTACTTTTGTCTAGTTTGTTTTTGTTTTGTTTTATTTTTCCTATATACCCGAAAATCCATAAAAATTTGAAAAACCGAAAAATTAAAAACTGTTGCTATGGGAGAACCTACAACCTATTTGGAGCTTATTGAATTATATAATAACTATAGAGAATCAAGAACGGGTAAAGTTATGAGTGCTGTGGTAGAAAAACTGAATACAATTGCTAAAATCTTGCTTAAACGCCATGATATAAACTGTTGCTCTAAACAGGATACTAAACATCTTAAATTTCAATGTGGCTTTAGTGAGGAAGTTTTAATTAAGAACTATAATTGGAATAGCTATATTCATCTTGGGTTCGAAGAGGTAGAACAATTTGTCATATTTATGGGAGCCTCGAGATAGAATCCTTCATGTCTAAAAATTATGAAACTTGTGTTGTTTGTAAGGACCTTAAAGATTATGTCTCTTCTATCCTTAATTTTTGCATAGAAAGCTACGGTGATAATCCTTATATCATTGATTATAAAGAGAGACTCATTAATGTACAAGAATGCACTCACACCAAGTAGGAACCGGTGGAAGAAGAAATTGATGAACTCGAAAGCTCATTGGATGAAAAAGAAGAGGAAATTGATGAACCCGAAAGCTCATTGGATGAAAAAGAAGAGGAGAGTGATGAACAAAAGGAGGAAGAATGGATTAGCTACCCATGCCAACCTTCTAATGAGAGTAACTCTTTATCTCTTACACTATTTGATTGTCCTCCATGCTTACCAAAGGCGGATGAATGTTATGTTCCCGTGGATTCTCTTGAAATATTCCCTATGAGTAAAACTTGTGAGAATAATTATGCTACTGTTATTTATGATAATCCATGCTATTTTGATAAATCTTATGATAATGCTTAGTTTGTGCCTGATGTCGAAATGCATGGTACTAAAGAGTTTTGCTTGGCAAATGTTTATGATAAATCTCTAGATGATGGTCCTATGTTACTTGATACTATTAATTGTACTACTAATGAAAATGGGATTGGAGAGTTCTTGACTTTATCTATGAGTCCCATATCTTTTGAGAATGATCAATCATCTTGTTATATTATTGATTAAAGTGGGTTTGAAAGTTTTAATCCTATTATTTCTGAGCTTGACAAAAATTATGTGTTTGTGAATCATGAAAAGCATGCTTTATATGATAGCTATATTGTTGAGTTTGTTCATGAAGCTACTGAAAATTATTATGAGAGAGGAAAATATGGGTGTAGAAATGTGCATGGTACTAAAACACCTCTCTATATGCTAAATTTTTTGAAGTTACTCTTGTTTTATATGCTTGTCACTTTGTTCTTCATGAATTTATTTGTGTACAAGATTCCTATGCATAGGAAGTGGGTTAGACTTAAATGTGTTTTGAATTTGCTTTTTGATGCTCTCTTTTGCTTCAACTCTTATCTCTTGCGAGTGCATCATTAAAATTGCTGAGCCCATCTTAATGGCTATAAAGAAAGCCCTTCTTGGGAGATAACCCATGTGTTTATTTTGCTACTGTTTTGTTGTGTTTTGGAAGTTGTTACTACTGTAGCAACCTCTCCTTATCTTTATTTTATTGCAATGTTGTGCCAAGTGAAGTCTCTAATAGAAGGGTGATGCTAGATTTGGATTACTGCGCAGAAACAGATTTCTCGCTGTAACGAATCTGGGTATGATTCTCTGTAGGTAACTCAGAAAAATCTGCCAATTTACGTGAGTGATCCTCAGATATGTACGCAACTTTCATTAGTTTTGAGTTTTCTGATTTGAGCAACGGAAGTACCTCTGAAAAATTCGTATTTACTGGCTGTTCTGTTTTGATAGATTCTGTCTCTGTTTTTTGCATTGTCTCTTGTGGACTTTAAGTGTGGCTTTCTAGACGTGGAGAGCTGTAGCTAATGTTTTATTGAGTTCTTGCAAAGTGTCACTACAGGGCCAAGGTGGATTAAAGTTTTTTGAGTACTAACCCCTCTAATGAAGTTTATGAGAAGTTTGGTGTGAAGGAAGTTTTCAAGGGTCAAGATAGGAGGATGATATATGATCAAGAAGAGTGAAAAGTCTAAGCTTGGGGATGCCCCCGTGGTTCATACCTGCATATTTCAAGAAGACTCAAGCGTCTAAGCTTGGGGATGCCCAAGGCATCCCCTTCTTCATCAACTTATTAGGTTTTTCTATTGAAACTATATTTTTATTCGGTCACATCTTATGTGTTTTACTTGGAGCGTCTGTGTGCTTTTATTTTTGTTTTTGTTTGAATAAGATCGGATCCTAGCAATCCTTGTGTGGGAGACAGACAAGCCCCGCTTTTTCATATGAACACTTGTGTTCTTCGTTTTACTTTTAATGTTCAATGATAAAAGTTGGAAGCTATTGCATTTATTGTTATTTGGTTGGAAAAAGAAAATGCCTCATATTGTCTTGGATAATTTGATACTTGGCAATTGTTTTGAGCTCTCAAGTAGATCATGTTTCTCTTGCATCATGTAGTTTAAACCTATTAGTGAGAAATACCGTAGAGCTTGTTGAAACTGGTTTGCATGATTGGTCTCTCTAAGGTCTAGATATCTTCTAGTAGAAGTGTTTGAGCAACAAGGAAGACAGTGTAGAGTTTTATAATGCTTGCAATATGTTCTTAGTAAGTTTTGCTGTACCGGTTCATACTTGTGTTTGCTTCAAACAACCTTGCTAGCCAAAGCCTTGTACTGAGAGGAAATGCTTCTCGTGCATCCAAAACCTTGAGCCAAAACCTATGCCATTTGTGTCCACCATATCTACCTACTATGTGGTATTTCCTGCCATTCCAAGTAAATACTTCATGTGCTACCTTTAAACCTTCAAAATGCTTCTCAATTTGTGTTGATGTTTTATAGCTCATGAGGAAGTATGTGGTGTTTTATCTTTCAACCTTGTCATTTACTCTTGACAGACTCTCACCAATGGACTAGTGGCTTCATCCGCTTATCCAATAATTTTGCAAAAAGAGCCGGCAATGGGGTTCCCAGCCCCAATTAATTAACTTGCATTAATAATTCTCTTCACGTGTTTTGCCCCGATCTATCGAGTAAGCAACTTAATTTTGCAAATAGACACTCCTTCATGGTATGTGAATGTTGGAAGGCACCCGAGGATTCGGTTAGCCATGGCTTGTGAAAGCAAAAGGTTGGGAGGAGTGTCAACCATAAATAAAACTAAAGTACATGTGTTAACAAAAGAGAAGAGGGATGATCTACCTTGCTGGTAGAGATAACGTACTTCATGGGAGCCGCTCTTGAGAGTCTGGTTGATGAGGTAGTTAGAGTGCCCACTACCATTCGTTGACAACAACAAACACCTCTCAAAATTTTACTTTTATGCTCTCTATATGATTTCGTAACTTAAAAAGCTCTAGCACATGATTTAATCCTCGCTTCCTCTCGCGAAGGGCCATTCTTTTACTTTATGTTGAGTCATTTTACCTGCTCCTTTCCATCTTAGAAGCAAACACTTGTGTCAACTGTGCATTGATTCTTACATACTTGCTTATTTGCATTCATCATATTACTTTGTGTTGACCATTATCCATGATATATACATGTTGAAAGTTGAAAGCAATTGCTGAAACTTAAATTTTCCTCTGTGTTGCTTCAATGTCTTTACTTTGAATTTATTGCTTTATGAGTTAACTCTTATGCAAGACCTTTTGATGCTCGTCTTGAAAGTACTATTCATGAATAGTTTTGCTATATGTTATCCATTTGTTAGCAACTATAGATCATTGCCTTGAGTCACTTCATTCATCTCATATGCTTTATAATAGTATGATCAAGATTATGTAAGTAGCATGTCACTACAGAAATTATTCTTTTTATCGTTTACCTACTCGAGGGCGAGCAGGAACTAAGCTTGGGGATGCCGATACGTCTCCAACGTACCTATAATTTCTGATGTTCCATGCTTGTTTTATGACAATACTTACATGTTTTGCTTGCACTTTATAATGTTTTTATGCATTTTCCGGAACTAACCTATTAACAAGATGCCGAAGTGACAGTTCCTGTTTTCTGTTGTTTTTGGTTCCAGAAAGGCTGTTCGGGCAATATTCTCGGAATCGGACGAAATCAACGCCCAGAACCTTATTTTTCCCGGAAGCTTCCAGAGAGACCGAGAGGGACCATAGGGGAGCCCTGGGGGCCCCACACATGGTGGCGGCGCGGACCAAGGGGGGGCACCCCCCCTAGTGTGAGGAGGCCCCGTGGCCCCTCCGACTCCGCCTCTTCGCCTATTTAAGCCATCCTGACCTAAAACATCGATACCAATTGACGAAACTCCAGAAAGACTCCAGGGGCGCCGCCACCATCGCGAAACTCCGTTTCGGGGGACAGAAGTCTCTGTTCCGGCACCCTGCCGGGACGGGGAAGTGCCCCCGGAAGCCATCTCCATCAACGCCACCGCCTCCATCATGCTCCGTGAGTAGTTGCCCCATGGACTACGGGTTCTAGCTGTAGCTAGTTGGTATTCTCTCCCCCATGTACTTCAATACAATGATCTCATGAGCTGCCTTACATGATTGAGATTCATCTGATGTAATCGGTGTTGTGTTTGTTGGGATCCGATGGATTGTTACATTATGATTAGTCTATCTATAAAGTTTGTGAAGTTATTGTTGCTCGCAATCTTGTTGTGTTTAATGCTTGTCACTAGGGCCCGAGTGGCATGATCTTAGATTTAAGCTCTATACTTATTGCTTAGATTGTATCTACAAGTTGTTTGCACATGTCTATGTCCGGAACCCAAGGCCCCAAAGTGACAGCAACTGGGATAACTGGAGGGGAAGGCTTAGATATGAGGATCACATGTTTTCACGGAGTGTTAATGCTTTGCTCCGGTGCTCTATTAAAAGAAGTACCTTAATTTCCAGTAGATTCCCTAGAGGCCCGGCTGCCACCGGCTGGTTGGACAAAAGATGTTGTACAAGTTTCTCACTGCGAGCACGTATGTAGTGACCTCACTTTAAAAAGTGCAAGTCCCTGTGCATTAGTGCTAGTCCCTGGATCGAACTGCTAGCACACACAGTTTAAGATGAAATACCAAGTAGCAAAGGTCTTCATTACAACCTAAGATCCAGCGGAAATAAAATGGTTCGATACAACTTGCATAGCTCAAGGGCTAGCATAAACATAAATCAGAGTTCAACATCAAGCGGAAAGCAAATAGCATGGAGTCCTCTTCCTTCACGGGTGCCACAGGGCGGACATGTTGGGCAAAGACTCGTGATCCTAACATCTTCTTCAGCAGCTAGGGATACCTGCAACATCAAACGTTGCAGCCCGAAGGAATCAATACATTTGGAATTGTATTGGCAAGGACACTTTTGTGGACTCAAAAGGCATCCTACACCTACGTGCACATTTGGCAGGTAGAGCTCAGGTTCATTTTGCATAAAGCCAATTTTTCCCTATCATTTTTCAACACATTTTCTTTCAATCTAATTAACAGTAACATTGGTAAATCCCCAATGTACCAATTAATAGTAACATTGGTAAAGCCCCAATGTACCTTCCTGCCCTTGTTCACCCATCAAATTTTATTTAAGAAATTGGGATGAGGAGATCTTCGAACAAGGACTTGTCAGTTCGCTCAAGTTGTCCATAACCGGGGACACGGCTAAGTACTTAGATTTTGCACTCTCGAGAGGTTGTACACCTTTACCCACATGGCCAGGTCAATCCTTCTACCTCGATGCACATTTTGCTCAAAGGACAGTGCGGACCGTGGCCGAGACCTTCGTGTGTAATCACCCGAACCATTCCCTAAGGGCCCCGTTCCACCTACGGTATCCCTCTACCACCACCTGGCCCCTAGGATCCGGGTTCTTACAACATACTTTGTCAAGCCGAGCCATAGTAGCATGTGGTTGTACGGAAAGCTAATGAGCAAGATTTGTCTACAATCTCTTTAAGCCTCGGGTGACTTTCCGCAAGTGTGCACTAGCACCAGGGTCTCGCCCCCTGATACAGCCACCCTCTCCATAACTCCACCATTCACCCAGGTAATTCATTAAACTTAGTTGTTTTTTTCTTAACCTCTATCAAAACCTTTTCCATGGCATAGCAGGTAACAACTAAATTTAATGGCGGCTAAGGGAGTCTAGGAGTGGTGTAGCTAAACTACTAGGATTTACTAGCAAGCACAAAGCATAAACCCTAAACATGTCTACTATAAAAACACTACGGTGCAAGAATTAAAACTGGGACTTTTGGTGTGTGTCACTTGCCTTTTTCAACGGGAGGAGTTGCAATCTTCACAATCACAAAGGTTGCAGCTGTCACAGTCGCAATCTACAAACATACATGCATAACACCATAAACACAATGCACAACACAAATGCACAAGCATAGACATGAGATGCATATGATATTTACACAAGTGCACTCCATTTAATGATCTCTGGTTGTGACTATATGCATGATGCCAAGGTCATGTTTTATGGTTGGTTGTATTGTTGCGAACCATCTATGTCGCACTAGCGAAGGGCAACTACCATTAATTGAAAAAGGTGTTTTGGTACAGTAGACAAATAATGGTTTTGGTACTACTGGACATAGGGTTCCATTTGCAAGCATATGCAAAAAGAATCACTCGGAAAGGTTATGTAGATCTCATTTTATGGGTGAAGTACTCCGATTAGGCATTTAAATATGGATGAATCTCAAACTTCTATAAGTCCACATTTTATTGTTCCAAAGTGTTCCTCATATTTTTAGGATTCCAGAGGTATAAAGTTTGTAATTTTTGGACAAGCGGAGCTCTGGTTATGAATTTTGCAAAGCGCGGACTATCGAATTGCTGTTAAAACGAAATCTAGGGTGTGTCCCTGAACATGTGGCGCTCTACTACTGGCTGATACCTCTTCATCGCGGATCACTACTAACAGCCGTTTGATCTTCATAAAACCTACGGCCGAGATCTGTCTACAGGAAAGAAAAGAAACACAAAATAAAAAGTGGAGGGGCTCACGTGGCGGCGACGTGGCGCTGACCAGGCGCACGCGTGGCGACGCGTGGCGCTGACATGGCGGCGGTGAGTAGATGGCCGGAGCGGCTCGGACGGCGGCCGGCGGCGGCGCTCCCGATGTCTCCCGGCCTGAACAAGGCGTGCACGGGGTGTGGCACGGCGAGGTGGGGCTAGGGGCGGCGGCGTGGCTTGGCCCTGCCCCTGCCGGCGGTGAAGGGCGGCTGAAGGTGGCAGCGCGGCGAGCTTCTCCGGCGAGAAATTTGGGCAGCCTGGGGGCGGGATGGAGAGGGAGAGCAGGGGGAATTGGACGAGGGGAGCGGGGGCTAAATAGGGGCGGCCTCGGACAGGAGGGGGAGGTGCGCTGGGGGTGGGACGAGTGGAGATCGTGGTGGCTGGCGGTTCTGTGCGCTGCGTGCCTGTACGTGCGTGCGGGCGGAGGTTGGAGACGATGCGGGGTGACAGGCGCGCGTGCGGGTGGAGGCGCGCGGTTGGGCCGGTGGCATGGGTCGGCTCGGCCCAGGGGAAGGAGGGAGAGGAGAGGGAGGGAGCCAGGTGGGCTGGCCTGGTGCGGCCCAGGGAGGAAAGAGAGGGAGGGGGCGCGGGGAGGGGTTGGCTGGCTGGGCCATTCGGTTGGCCCAGTTGGGTCGGCCTCTCTTTCCCTGTTTTTCTTTTTTTTCTATCCTCTTCTCTTATTTTAAAAATGCATTTGAGGCGCCAAAAATACTCCGAAAAATGCAAATGAGATATCGATGGATTTCTTGTGAAAAGAGCTTCACTATGGAACCATATTTGAGACAAAATAAAATACGTTTGAAACCAAAGTTCGCGTACACGCCTAAGTGGCTAATAACGCCATTTAGGGTTCGGGGTTTTGAAATAACTTTGAGTTTCTCTTAAATTGCAACAATGTCATGATGCTTATGAATGCAATGCATGAGGTTTGAAATTTTAAAAATTGGGATGTTACAAACCTACCCCCCTTAAGATGATTCTCGCCCTCGAGAATCGGAGTGGCTAGCAAATAGGTGTGGGTGATCTTCACGGAGGTCATCTTCTCGTTCCCATGTAGCTTCTTCGTCTGTGTGGTGGTTCCACTAGACCTTGCAAAATTTGATCGTCTTCGTACGGGTCACTCTTTCTGCTGTCTCCAGTATCTTGATCGGCTTCTCTTCATATGTGAGATCACTCTCCAACTGAACTTCCTCAAGTGGCACGGTATCTCTCAACGGGGTCTCGCCATTTCCGGGTGACACTTCTTCGGTTGGCTTACATGGAACACACTCGTGAACTGCAGCTAAAGATTCCGGCGGTTCCAACTCATATGCTACTTCACCTTTGCGAGCCAGGATCTTGAACGGTCCTACAAAGCGGGGTGCTAACTTTCCCTTGACTCCAAATCTTTTCACACCACGAAGGGGTGAGACTCTTAGGTATGCTCTATCACCTATCTCATAGGTCACTTCCCTATGCTTTGAGTCAGCGTAGCTCTTCTGTCTAGATTGGGCTATCTTCAATCTATCTCTGATTAGTCTGACCTTCTCTTCGGCATCCTTGATTAGGTTTGGGCCAAACAGACTTCTTTCTCCTACGCCACTCCATAGCAATGGGGTGGTGCACTACCTTCTATACAATGCCTCAAAGGGTGCCATACCAATACTAGCTTGGTGGCTATTGTTGTATGAAAACTCTGCATAAGGCAGATTTTCATCCCAACTTGATCCATAGTCCAATGCACATGCTCTTAACATATCTTCCAAGATTTGATTTACTCTTTCGATCCGTCCATCAGCTCATGGGTGAAACGCTCGTGTCGAACTCAAGTCTAGTTCCCAAAGACTCATGTATTTGGCGCCAAAAGTGAGATGTAAACTGAGTACCTCTATCTGAAACAATGCTCTTGGGTACTCCATGCAAACATATGATTTTGTTCATGTATAACTTGGATAATTTGGCGCTTGTGTAGGTGGTCTTCACTGGAATGAAGTGAGCCACTTTAGTCAGACGGTCAACTACGACCCAAATGGAGTCATATCCCGATCTAGTCTTTGGCAGTCCGGTGATAAAATCCATGCCAATATTCTCCCACTTCCATTCTGGTACAGGTAGTGGTTGCAACAATCCTGCGGGTTTCGATGTTCCGCCTTGACTCTACTACAAACATCACACGAGTGCAATATACTCGGCGATGTCTCTCTTCGATTACTCCACCGAACCTTTCCTTCACGTCCATGTACATCTTTGTGTTACCGGATGAATGGAGTATGGTGAATCATGGGCTTCCTGGAAAATCAACTTCCTAAGCTCCGGGTCCCGGGGTACACGAGATACGCTTCTCAAACCATATGGTTCCTTGTTCATCTGCATGAAATCCTTTTGCTCTGCCTTCGCTCATATTGACCTTAATCTCCTCTATTTCTTTGTCTAACTATTGAGCTTCTCTAATTCTGTCCATTAGTGTTGGCTGAACTTCAAGTGATGCCAAATGACCTTTGGGCACAACCTCTAGTCTGAGGTAAACTGTTCACACAGTTCCTCGGGTAATTCTCCAGCGGTGAGGCCGTTTACATAGCTCTTACGGCTCAGCGCATCGGCTACAACGTTAGCCTTCCCTGGGTGGTATTGCAAATTCATATCATAATCTTTTATTAACTCCAACCATCTTCTTTGCCTCATGTTCAGCTCCTTCTGAGTGAATATGTACTTCAGGCTCTTATGGTCTGTGAACACATCACAATGCTTTCCCATCAAGTAGTGTCTCCACACATTCAGGGTATGAACCACAGATGCTAGCTCTAAGTCATGGGTTGGGTAGTTTCTCTCATGCTGTTTGAGTTGTCGCGAAGCATAGCACACTACTCTTCCATCTTGCATTAGAACACCTCCAAGTCCTTGACGAGAGGCGTCGCAGTACACTTGGAAATCCTTATTGATATCCGGAAAACATAGAACCGGTGCACTTACTAGGCGTTGCTTCAACTCTTGAAAACTAGCTTCACACTCATCGAGTCCAGATGAATTTCTTCTCCTTCTTCAACAGTGTTGTCATGGGCTTTGCAATCTTGGAGAAATTCTCAATAAATCTCCGATAGTATCCAGCTAGTCCTAGGAAACTCCGGATCTCTCCTGCATTCTTGGGTGATTCCCACTCGGTCACAGACTGCAACTTTACTCGGATCGATTGCGACTCCTTCTGCTGAAACTATATGTCCAAGGAATCCAACCCTATCCAACCGAACTCACACTTGCTGAACTTGGCATACAACTTGTGTTCTCTAAGCTTCTCCATGATTAGGCGCAAGTGCCTCTCATGTTCGGCTTCATCCTTTGAGTATATCAATATATCATCGATGAATACTACTACGAACTTATCCAAATATTCCATGAACACTTTGTTCATCATGGCCATAAAATATGCCGGGGCATTGGTTAGACCAAATGGCATAAGCTGTATACTCATACGGACCGTATCTAGTAGTGAATGCGGTCTTAGGTATGTCTTGCTCTCCGATCTTCATTTGGAAGTAACCCGATCGAAGATCGATTTTGGAAAATACTTTTGCTCCCTTCAGTTGGTCAAACAGGTCATTGATATTGGGCAACGGGTACTTGTTCTTGATAGTGACTTCATTGAGTGATCGATAATCCATTACCAATCTCTTGCTAGAATCTTTCTTCATCAGAAACAGAACAGGGGCTCCCCATGACGATGAACTAGGTCGAATGAAACCTTTTTCCAATTGTTCCTTAAGTTGCTTCTTCAACTCCTTCAATTCTTCCACATCCATCTTGTATGGTCTCTTGGCTATCGGTCCAGTTCCAGGCAATAGTTCAATGAGAAACTCAACTTCTCTGTCCGGTGGCATTCCTGGCAACTCTTCCGGAAATACATCCGGGTATTCTCTCACAACGAGCACAGTCTCCATGCTAACCCCCTTAAGAGAGTTGACCTTACTACCTTTAAGCTCAAAGGTTGAATTGAAACGAATCCTCTTCATTTCTGGGGTTGTGAGTGTAATTGATCTCTTTGCACAATCTATTATGTCTCCATAAGTGGTCATCCAATCCATGCCTAGGATTACATCCACACCTTGGGATTCCAAAATTACCAGTTGGGTTGGATCACGTCTTGGCGGCATTTGTGGTTGTTTAGCATAGATGAGAAACAAGACAGACAGATCTAGGGAATAAAATTTTCTACCCATGCACAAACAAGTCACACAATAAACAATCCATAAAATCGCGCAAGCAATTTTTTTTAAACACTAACAAACTAGTATGGTCATACCACAATTTGGTATGATCAATGCGTTTTTAAGATATCGTTGGTCTGATAAAGGAGAGAAAGTGGTGGTCTACTCTATTTCCATCTTGGGTGCTTCAAGCTTCTCTTCCACTTCCTTGAGGTCGTCAAAGATTGGACGTCTAAAAGATGAAGATTTGTTTTGAAGATGAAATAGGCGAGAATACAAGAAAACCAATTTGAAACATTTCTTTTCAATAGAAAACAGATTAGATAGATAAGATGGAATTTCATCCTAAGGTCTTCCTATTTCTAATCCAAACCTAGGGTCACGAACCTATGGGCAACACAGTGCTCTGATACCATATGTAGTGACCTCACTTTTAAAAGTGCAAGTCCCTGTGCATTAGTGCTAGTCCCTGGATCGAACTGCTAGCACACACAGTTTAAGATGAAATACCAAGTAGCAAAGGTCTTCATTACAACCTAAGATCCAGCGGAAATAAAATGGTTCGATAAAACTTGCATAGCTCAAGGGCTAGCATAAACATAAATCAGAGTTCAACATCAAGCGGAAAGCAAATAGCATGGAGTCCTCTTCCTTCACGGGTGCCACAGGCAGACATGTTGGGCAAAGACTCGTGATCCTAACATCTTCTTCAGCAGCTAGGGATACCGCAACATCAAACGTTGCAGCCCGAAGGAATCAATACATTTGGAATTGTATTGGCAAGGACACTTTTGTGGACTCAAAAGGCATCCTACACCTACGTGCACATTTGGCAGGTAGAGCTCAGGTTCATTTTGCATAAAGCCAATTTTTCCCTATCATTTATCAAAACATTTTCTTTCAATCTAATTAACAGTAACATTGGTAAATCCCCAATGTACCAATTAATAGTAACATTGGTAAAGCCCCAATGTACCTTCCTACCCTTGTTCACCCATCAAATTTTATTTAAGAAATTGGGATGAGGAGATCTTCGAACAAGGACTTGTCAGTTCGCTCAAGTTGTCCATAACCGGGGACACGGCTAAGTACTTAGATTTTACACTCTCGAGAGGTTGTACACCTTTACCCACATGGCCAGGTCAATCCTTCTACCTCGATGCACATTTTGCTCAAAGGACAGAGTGCAGACCGTGGCCGAGACCTTCTGTGTGTAATCACCCGAACCATTCCCTAAGGGCCCCGTTCCACCTACAGTATCCCTCTACCACCACCTGGCCCCTAGGATCCGGGTTCTTACAACATACCTTGTCAAGCCAGAGCCATAGTAGCATGTGGTTGTACGGAAAGCTAATGAGCAAGATTTGTCTACAATCTCTTTAAGCCTGGGTGACTTTCCGCAAGTGTGCACTAGCACCAGGGTCTCGCCCCCTGATACAGCCACCCTCTCCATAACTCCACCATTCACCCAGGTAATTCATTAAACTTAGTTGTTTTTTTCTTAACCTCTATCAAAACTTTTTCCATGGCATAGCAGGTAACAACTAAATTTAATGGCGGCTAAGGGAGTCTAGGAGTGGTGTAGCTAAACTACTAGGATTTACTAGCAAGCACAAAGCATAAACCCTAGACATGTCTACTATAAAAACACTACGGTGCAAGAATTAAAAGCTGGGACTTTTGGTGTGTGTCACTTGCCTTTTTCAACGGGAGGAGTTGCAATCTTCACAATCACAAAGGTTGCAGTATGTCACGGTCGCAATCTACAAACATACATGCATAACACCATAAACACAATGCACAACACAAATGCACAAGCATAGACATGAGATGCATATGATATTTACACAAGTGCACTCCATTTAATGATCTCTGGTTGTGACTATATGCATGATGCCAAGGTCATGTTTTATGGTTGGTTGTATTGTTGCGAACCATCTATGTCGCACTAGCGAAGGGCAACTACCATTAATTGAAAAAGGTGTTTTGGTACAGTAGACAAATAATGGTTTTGGTACTACTTGGACATAGGGTTCCATTTGCAAGCATATGCAAAAAGAATCACTCGGAAAGGTTATGTAGATCTCATTTTATGGGTGAAGTACTCCGATTAGGCATTTAAATATGGATGAATCTCAAACTTCTATAAGTCTACATTTTATTGTTCCAAAGTGTTCCTCATATTTTTAGTATTCCAGAGGTATAAAGTTTGTAATTTTTGGACAAGCGGAGCTCTGGTTATGAATTTTGCAAAGCGCGGACTATCGAATTGCTGTGTTAAAACGAAATCTAGGGTGTGTCCCTGAACATGTGGCGCTCTACTACTGGCTGATACCTCTTCATCGTGGATCACTACTAACAGCCGTTTGATCTTCATAAAACCTACGGCCGAGATCTGTCTACAGGAAAGAAAAGAAACACAAAATAAAAAGTGGAGGGGCTCACGTGGCGGCGACGTGGCGCTGACCAGGCGCACGCGTGGCGACGCGTGGCGCTGACGTGGCGGCGACGAGGAGATGGCCGGAGCGGCTCGGACGGCGGCCGGCGGCGGCGCTCCCGATGTCTCCCGGCCTGAACAAGGCGTGCACGGGGTGTGGCATGGCGAGGTGGGGCTAGGGGCGGCGGCGTGGCTTGGCCCTGCCCTCGCCGGCGGTGAAGGGCGGCCGAAGGTGGCGGCGCGGCGAGCTTCTCCGGCGAGAAATTTGGGCAGCCCGGGGGCGGGATGGAGAGGGAGAGCAGGGGGAATTGGACGAGGGGAGCGAGGGCTAAGTGGGGGCGGCCTGGGACGGGGGGGGGGGGTGCGCGGGGGGTGGGACGAGTGGAGATCGTGGTGGCCGGCGGTTCTGTGCGCTGCGTGCCTGTACGTGCGTGCGGGCGGAGGTTGGAGACGACGCGGGGCGACAGGCGCGCGTGCGGGTGGAGGCGCGCGGTTGGGCCGGTGGCATGGGTCGGCTCGGCCCAGGGGAAGGAGGGAGAGGAGAGGGGGGGAGCCGGGTGGGCTGGCCTGGTGCGGCCCAGGGAGGAAAGAGAGGGAGGGGGCGCGGGGAGGGGTTGGCTGGCTGGGCCATTCGGTTGGCCCAGTTGGGTCGGCCTCTCTTTCCCTTTTTTTCTTTTTTTTTTCTATCCTCTTCTCTTATTTTAAAAATGCATTTGAGGCCCCAAAAATACTCCGAAAAATGCAAATGAGATATCGATGGATTTCTTGTGAAAAGAGCTTCACTATGGAACCATATTTGAGACAAAATAAAATACGTTTGAAACCAAAGTTCGCGTACACGCCTAAGTGGCTAATAACGCCATTTAGGGTTCGGGGTTTTGAAATAACTTTGAGTTTCTCTTAAAATGCAACGATGTCATGATGCTTATGAATGCAATGCATGAGGTTTTAAATTTTAAAAATTGGGATGTTACAACGTATGACTATATATGGGAAACATGCCTACATGATTAATAATCTTGATCTTCTGTCTTAATGCTATTTCAATCATATCAATTGCCCAACTGTAATTTGTTCACCCAACACTTGTTATTGGAGAGTTACCACTAGTGTAGATAGTTGGGAACCCCGGTCCATCTTTCATCATCATATACTCGTTCTACATGTCATTGGAAGTAGTATCAACTATTTTACGGTGCCATTGCTCTCATATTACTGCTACCGGCTAACGTATTCTTGTTACTACTTGCTCCCATATTACTGCTGCTTTCACATCACCCCTATTACTAGTGCTTTTCCAGTGCGAGCTGAATTGACAACTCAGTTGTTAAGGCTTATAAGTATTCTTTACCTCCCCTTGTGTCGAATCAATAAATTTGGGTTTTACTTCCCTCGAAGACTGTTGCGATCCCCTATACTTGTGGGTTATCAACCCGCGACTTCAACCTCAGGGTGAGAAGTGCCCTGGTTGTCATCGTCGACAACAGTACGTTCTTCGACTTCTCCACCTTCAGGAAGAGGAGGAAGAGAAGCTAGAACAGGGTGGTTCTGCGAAAAACAAAGAGTGTCGACAAAAAGTTATGCAAAAAGACGCTAGCAAGATAGTAGTCGACAGATACCAAAACGCGAGAAGACAATATAGTAGTCAAGAGGAAAAATTACCTCGGGAAGGGGGTTGGCGCCACTATATGGCGTAATACGGCAAGAGGATGGAATAGTATCCTTCTTGTTGAGCGACGAGATCCTTCGGATCAGTTTCTCCAAATCCTTCACAGGAAGGTCTTTGGAGAGCACTGTCGAGCGTCTTCTTCACCGGCGTACATCCAAAGGGGATTTTTGCGAGCTTGGAGAGGCTGCACCCTGATCCTAAGGAAATAGGCGGTGATTTGAATACCCGACAATTCCTTGCCACGGGTGTTCTGGAGCTGGTGGATGCGAGTCATCAGCGCCTCTGTCGCCAATTTCTCATCTTCCGTGGCTTCAGTATCCCAGGAACGGCGGCGAAGGATCTTGGCTCCTCCGTCGAAAGGGGCGATATTGTTCTCCACTGAGTCGGAGCTTTCTTCATGCACATAGAGCCATTTCTTGCGCCACCCTTGGATGGAGTTGGG